>NC_045785.1:79871418-80181704 GCF_009873245.2 Balaenoptera musculus | reverse complement strand
AGTAAGAATAAAGCCATATCAGTCTAAATGCATCTTGCTTTCTCTAAAGGGCTATATACTGTAAATCAGAGGAATTTTATAGACAGAGTATTGGGACTTCAGTATGACCAAGAATTCAAGATATCCTTATGAAAGAACTGTGGGCTGGTTGTATTAGGTAAGAGGATTTTTAACTTGTTGAATAATACAAACAATGCTAGTTAAGAAATATTATAAATTCAGAGGAAGTTTTCCAGGAGGAATAAATTAGAGGTTGATCCCTCAGCCCTAAAATGTTCAACATTTTCACTAATGACTTTTATGCTAATATCTGCAGCTTGGTGATCAATGAAAGAATGCTGGGTTACAAAATTAGAATTCAAAAAAATTCTCATATGGCTGAAACAACAGACCAAATCAAACAATACAAAATTTGCCTACAAAAAAATCTAGTCTTTTTCTTTAGTTCAATATTAAACTTTATAAGCAGAGTGTGGGGTACATGTCTTAGCAGCTTGTATTTTTTATAAATAGGTTTTATTCAAAAGCATATTACAGTGCAAGGATTTGAAAAGAAATAGCGTGTGGTTGGTGGTAAACAACTTCTCTCCATCTCCACTGAGGAGCCCTTCTCAGACTAATGTGTATATGCCTTACCTGGGGGTCTTGTTATAATGCAGATTCTGATTCAGTAGGTCTGGGGTGGAGCCCGAGATTCTCAGTTTCTAAGCTCTCAGGTGATGATGATGATGATGATGATGATGATAATGATGATGATGGTGATGACCCAAATCCACAGTTTGAAAAGTAAGGGAGTAACAGATTTAAAATTGCAATGGAACGGATACAGGGCAGCAGTGGTTCACCACACGGGTTGCTCGCTAGAATCATCAAAATACTGACATCTGGGCCTGATCAAGACCAACTAAATGAGAATCTCTGGAGACGAGGCTTGAGCACCGACATGTTTTTCAGCTTTCCAGTGATTCTTATTCTCTAGATTGACTGGTTGATATATCTCAGAAGTTTTGTAACTAAGAAGCTTATTTTTTATTAAAAAAAAAAATGTAACTAAGAAGTTATATATAACTAAGTTTTATACATATATAAAACTAAGAAGCTTTGTAATTTATATATACATATATAATTATAAAACTCCATAGGTATCACTATTTATATATGTATGAGTTACATATATAATTAACATATAAATAATTTCTGGGGGGCAAATTTCCATTAAAACTATGTATGTAGGACTTCCCTGGTGGTGCAGTGGTTGAGAATCTGCCTGCCAATGCAGGGAACATGGGTTCGAGCCCTGGTCTGGGAAGATCCCACATGCCGCAGAGCAACTAGGCCCGTGAGCCACAACTACTGAGCCTGCGCGTCTGGAGTCTGTGCTCCGCAACAAGAGAGGCCACGATAATGAGAGGCCCGCGCACCGTGATGAAGAGTGGCCCCCACTTGCCGCAACTAGAGAAAGCCCTCACACAGAAACGAAGACCCAACACAGCCATAAATAAATAAATAAAGAAACCCAAAGTTAAAAAAAAAAAGAACTATATATGTAAATACCTGTTTATATATATATATATATATACACACACACACACACACACACACACACACAGGTGTTAGAGGAGCTCCTAAATTACTCTGTACTATAGTTGTAAACATACTTGGCAAATCTAATTTATGGTTAAAAAATATGTCATTCCAATATTTGTAATAACCTGTAAGGGAAAAGAATCTGAAAAACAAAATAGATATATATGTATGTATAACTGAATCACTTAGCTGTACATCTGAAACTAACACAACATTGTAAATCAAGTATACTTCAATAAAAATAGAATAAAATGTCATTCCAAATGTGAAAACTTTCATGATAATATTAGACAATGGTTCTTGTCCTTCATTGTATTAAAAATAAACCAATGTATAACACCTTATACCTATTAGGATGGCTGCTATCTAAAAAAAAAGAAAAAAAAACAGAAAATAAGCCTTGTTGATAATGTGGAGAAAGTGGAACCCTTGTGCACTGTTGGCGGAAATGTAAAATGGTGCAGCCACTGTGAGAAACAGTATGGGAGTTCCTCAAAAATTAACCATAGAATTACCATGTGATCCAGCAATTCCACTTCTGGGTATATAACCAAAATAATTGAAAGCAGGGTCTTGGAGAGATATATTCATACTCATAAATAGAATATATTCCTATTTTCCTATTCATATAAATTATGGCATTATTCACAATAGCCAGAAGGTAGAAGGAACCCAGGTAGGTATTCATCAACCCATAAATGGATAACCAAAAACAATTTATAGATACAATGAAATATTATTAAGCTAAAAAGGAAGGAAACTCTGACATATGTTGCAACATGAATGAACCTTGAGGACATTATGCAAACTGTAATAAGCCAGACACAAAAGGATAAATACTGTATGATTCCACTTATATATCTAAAGTAGTCAAATTCATAGAGGCAGAAGATAGGATGGTGGTTGCCAGGGGCTGGAGGGAGGAGGGGAATAAGACATTATTGTTTAATGGGTACAGAGTTTCAGTGATGCAAAATGAAAAGAGTTATGGAAATGGATAAAGGTTGTACAATAATGTGCATATTTCATACTACTGACCTGTACAATTTAAAATGGTTAAGATGATAAATGTTATATGTATTTCACCACAATTTTTTAAAAAAGTAAACCAATGTAAAATCTTAAATATACCAAGAGCAACTTGTACCATAATGTTATATAGGTACATAATAATATATTATTATTACTTGGTATTTTGTATCTTTTACAATTTTGTTACTGATAATAATATTGTGAGATGCACAGGACAGACATGATCTCTATTTTAAAAATGAAAGAAATTGAGGCTCAGAGAGATGAGCTTAGAGCCCAGGACTCCTGACTCAAGGACCAGGTATCACTTCTTTCCAACTCATCCTTGGCCACACTTTGGTCCTAGTGGCTGGATTTTTACGTGTGTGTGTGTGTGTATGAGATTTGAGTTATTAACATTAATATTGTGCTTGGATGTTTTTGCAGTTATAAACATCTCTGATAGGTTGATGTGGTAGAGATGTTTGTCTCTTTGCCAAGCTGGTGACAATTTAATGATAATATTGTCAACCAGTGTCTTCAATGATTATACATATTTATTAGACAGTATAATCATCTCTACTATGCCAGTTGCTCACACACCAGAAATGAAGCTCCAGGAATAGTCTATTACTCAGACAGGGATAATAGGTCATTATTACCAAATCAGCAGCACAGTGCTTTAAAAATAAATGACCCTGCTTCCCATCAGTATTTATTTTTCAGAAGTGCCTCAGGTTTGTCTAAGCATCTAACAGCAGGAGAAAATTATCCCTTAATATTCTTCTATTTTTTTTTTGCATGTCTTAAGTGGTCTTAAATGGTAAATGGAACGTTTCTGTTGACCCCAATATAGAAGCCTGGGTGGTTTTATAGGAGCATTAATAGAAAATGGGTAGAATTCATCTTATATGCACACCAAATGCATATAGTCTTTTACTTTTCCATCCAATTCTGTTGACAAAGAAGGGCCAACTAGGAAGATGCAAGTGGGAGGGGAAAAGGAGAAATACTATGTACTTATCTCATGAATTAAGGTGAGTTTTTTTTTTCCAGTGATGTATATCAGGAATAAAAATAATTTGGCCCCTTTTCTTTTTTTAACATCTTTATTGGAATATAATTGCTTTACAATGCTGTGTTAGTTTCTGTTTATAACATAGTGAATCAGCTATACACTTACATATATCCCCATATCTCCTCCCTCTTGAGTCTCCCTCCCACCCTCCCTATCCCACCCCTCTAGGTGGTCGCAAAGCACCCAGCTGATCTCCCTGTGCTATGTGGCTGCTTCCCACTAGCTATCTGTTTTACATTTGGTAAAGTCCCTGCCACTCTCTCACTTCGTCCCAGCTTACCCTTCTCCCTCCGCATGTCCTCAAGTCCATTCTCTACGTCTGCATCTTTATTCCTGTCCTGCCCCTAGGTTCTTCATAACCATTTTTTTTTTAATTCTGTATAAATGTGTTAGCCTACGGTATTTGTTTTTCTCTTTCTGACTTACTTCACTCTGTATGACAGTCTCTAGGTCCATCCACCTCACTACAAATAACTCAATTTCGTTTCTTTTTATGGCTGAGTCATATTCCATTGTATATATGTGCCACATCTTCTTTATCCATTCCTCTGTTGATGGACACTTAGGTTGCTTCCATGTCCTGGCTATTGTAAATAGAGCTGCAATGAACATTGTGGTACATGACTCTTTTTGAATTATGGTTTTCTCAGGGTATATGCCCAATAGTGGGATTGCTGAGTCATATGGTAGTTCTATTTTTAGGTTTTTTTTTTTTACCTTTCTCCCAAGCTTTTATTAAAATACTCATAAAGATTTTTAAAAAGACAAGACTGCACAGACCAATTACTAAGCATACAGAAACATGATATTCAAACATCATTAAAATGACAGAAAACTTTTAAGATCTGCTTCCCATCTCAGTCTAAATCAAGGATCTGGCATTGTCCTCAAGGAACTAACCATAAATAACTCAGTGCATGCCTAATAGCTTTCTCTGTGTTCTCTTGGTTGGTACAACTACTTGCTTAATAATTCTTCCTTACCTGAATGACATTATTAGCAATAGAAAACACATAAATATTACCGTAGGAATTAGCTAATTATTAAAAGCTGATTATCAGCTATATTCATCCTATAATTTAATTTCATCTGTTTCTTTGTAATTTTGCTTTTACATACAAAATTTACCACCAAATATGTATCTCTGGCTCCCTAATATATAAAAGACTTGTGTAAGAAAAAACATTTGATGACATACATAAAATCACAATCACAGTAATTGGACCATAGTTAACACTAATTCAGAACAGAGGAATTTATGCTCATTTATTAGTGATTATATAAAGGAAGAGAAAATGGGTTAGGTAAAAAAATGATATTAAATTTTTTATATGAACAAATTACATGAATCCCAAGTTCTTAAAAAAGTATATGTTCTATTTTTAGTTTTTTAAGGAACCTCCATACTCTTCTCCATAGTGGCTGTATCAATTTACATTCCCACCAACACTGCAAGAGGGTTCCCTTTATCTCCACACCCTCTCCAGCATTTATTGTTTGTAGATATTTTGATGATGGCCATTTTGACTGGTGTGAGATGATACCTCATTGCACTTTTGATTTGCATTTCTCTAATGAGTAGTGACGTGGAACATCCTTTCATGTGTTTGTTGGCAATCTGTATGTCTTCTTTGGAGAAATGTCTATTTAGGTCTTCTGCCCATTTTTGGATTAGGTTGTTTGTTTTTTTGATATTGAGCTGCATGAGCTGCTTGTAAATTGTGGAGATTAATCCTGTCAGTTGCTTCATTTGCAAATATCTTCTCCCATTTTGAGGGTTGTCTTCTCATCTTGTTTATGGTTTCCTTTGCTGTGCAAAAGCGTTTAAGTTTCATTAGGTCCCATTTGTTTATTTTTGTTTTTATTTCCATTTCTCTAGGAGGTGGGTCAAAAAGGATCTTGCTGTGATTTATGTCACAGAGTGTTTTTCCTATGTTTTCCTCTAAGAATTTTACAGTGTCTGCCCTTACATTTAGGTCTTTAATCCATTTTGAGTTTATTTTTGTGAATGATATTAGGGAGTGTTCTAATTTCATTCTTTTACATGTAGTTGTCCAATTTTCCCAGCACCACTTATTGAAGAGGCTGTGTTTTCTATATTTTATACTCTTGCCTCCTTTATCAAAAATAAGGTGACCATATGTGTGTGGGTTTATCTCTGGGTTTTCTAACCTGTTCCATTGATCTATATTTCTGTTTTTGTGCCAGTACCATACTGTCTTGATTACTGTAGCTTTGTAGTATAGTCTGAAGTCAGGGAGCCTGATTCCTCCAGCTCCATTTTTCTTTCTCAAGATTGCTTTGGCTATTCAGGGCCTTTTTTGTTTCCATACAAACTGTGAAATTTTTGGTCCTAGTTCTGTGGAAAATGCCCTTGGTAGTTTGATAGGGATTGCATTGAATCTGTAGATTGCTTTGGGTAGTATAGTCATTTCCACAACGTTGATTCTTCCAATCCAAGAACATGGTATATCTCTCCATCTGTTTGTATCATCCTTAATTTCTTCCATCAGTGTCTTATAGTTTTCTGTATACAGTTTTTTGTCTCCTTAGGTAGATTTATTCCTAGGTATTTTATTCTTTTTGTTACAATGGTAAATGGGAGTGTTTCCTTAATTTCTCTTTCAGATTTTTCATCATCATTAGTGTATAGGAATGCAAGAGATTTCTGTGCATTAATTTTGTATCCTGCTACTTTACCAAATTCATTGATTAGCTCTAGTAGTTTTCTGGTAGCATCTTTAGGATTCTCTATATATAGTATCATGTCATCTGCAAACAGTGATAGCTTTACTTCTTCTTTTTCAATTTGGATTCCCTTTATTTCTTCTTCTATTCAGACTGCTGTGGTTAAAACTTCCAAAACTATGTTGAATAATAGTGGTGAGAGTGGGCAACCTTGTCTTCTTCCTGATCTTAGAGGAAATGGTTTCAGTTTTTCACCATTGAGAATGATGTTGGCTGTGGTTTTGTCATATATGGCCTGGCCTTTATTATGTTGAGGAAAGTTCCCTCTATGCCTACTTTCTGGAGGGTTTTTATCATAAATGGGTGTTGAATTTTGTCGAAAACTTTTTCTGCATCTATTGAGATGATCATATGGTTTTTATCCTTCAATTTGTTAATATGATGTATCACGTTGATTGATTTGCATATATTGAAGAATCCTTGCATTCCTGGGATAAACCCCAATTGACCATGGTGTATGATCCTTTTAATGTGCTGTTGGATTCTGTTTGCTTGTATTTTGTTGAGGAGTTTTCATCTATGTTCATCAGTGATATTGGCCTGTAGTTTTCTTTCTTTATGACATCTTTGTCTGGTTTTGGTATCAGGGTGATGGTGGCCTCATAGAATGAGTTTGGGAGTGTTCCTCCCTCTTCTATATTTTGGAAGAGTTTGAGAAGGATACATGTTCACTCTTCTCTAAATGTTTGATAGAATTCTCCTGTGAAGCCATCCTGTCCTGGGCTTTTGTTTGTTGGAAGACTTTTAATCACAGTCTCAATTTCAGTGCTTGCGATTTGTCTGTTTATATTTCCTATTTCTTCCTGGTTCAGTCTCGGAAGGTTGTGCTTTTCTAAGAATTTGTCCATGTCTTCCAGGTTGTCCACTTTATTGGCATAGAGTTGCTTGTAATAATCTCTCATGATCCTTTGTATTTCTGCAGTGTCAGTTGTTATTTCTCCTTTTTCATTTCTAATTCTGTTGATTTGAGTCTTCTGCCTTTTTTTCTTGATGAGTCTGGCTAACGGTTTCTCAATTTTGCTTATCTTCTCAAAGAACCAGCTTTTAGTTTTATTGATCTTTGCTATCATTTCCTTCATTTCTTTTTCATTTATTTCTGATCTAATCTTTATGATTTCTTTTCTTCTGCTAAGTTTGGGGTTTTTTTCTTCTCCTTTCTCTAACTGCTTTAGGTGTAAGGTTAGGTTGCTTATTTGAGATGTTTCTTGAGGTAGGATTGTATTGCTATAAACTTCCCTCTTAGAACTGCTTTTGCTGCATCCCATAGGTTTTGGGTCGTTGTGTTTTCATTGTCATTTGTTTCTAGGTATTTTTTGATTACCTCTTTGATTTCTTCAGTGATCTCTTGGTTATTAAGTAGTGTATTGTTTAGCCTCCTTGTGTTTGTATTTTTTACCGATTTTTTCCTATAATTGATATCTAGTCTCATAGCGTTGTGGTCGGAAAAGATACTTGATAAGATTTCAATTTTCTTAACTTTACCAAGGCTTGATTTGTGACCCAAGATATGATCTATCCTGGAGAATGTTCCATGAGCACTTGAGAAGAATGTGTATTCTGTTGTTTTTGGATGGAATGTCCTGTAAATAGCAATTTAGTCCATCCTGTTTAATGTATCATTTAAAGCTTGTGTTTCCTTATTTATTTTCATTTTGGATGATCTATCCATTGGTGAAAGTGGGGTGTTAAAGCCCCCTCCTATGATTGTGTTACTGTCAATTTCCCCTCTTATGGCTGTTATCATTTGCCTTATGTACATTGAGGTGCTCCTATGTTAAGTGCATGAATATTTACAATTGTTATATCTTCTTCTCGGATTGATCCCTTGATCATAATGTAGTGTCCTTCTTTGTCTCTTGTAATAGTCTTTGTTTTAAAGTCTATTTTGTCTGATATGAGAATTGCTACTCCAGCTTTCTTTTGATTTCCATTTGCATGGAATATCTTTTTCTATCCCCTCACTTTCAGCCTGTATGTGTCCCTAGGCCTGAAGTGGGTCTCGTATAGACAGCATATATATGGGTCTTATTTATGTATCCCTTCAGCCAGTCTATGTCTTTTGGTTGGAGCATTTAATCCATTTATATTTAAGGTAATTATCGATATGTATGTCCCTATTACCATTTTCTTAATTGTTTTGGGTTTCTTTTTGTAGGTCTTTTCCTTCTCTTGTGTTTCCTGCCTAGAAAAGTTCCTTTAGCATTTGTTGTAAAGCTGGTTTGGTGGTGCTGAATTCTCTTAGCTTTTGCTTGTCTGTAAAGGTTTTAATTTCTCCATCAAATCTAAATGAGATCCTTGCTGGGTAGAATAATCTTGGTTGAAGGTTTTTCTCCTTCATCACTCTAAATATGTCCTGCCACTCCCTTCTGGCTTGCAGAGTTTCTGCTGAAAGTTCAGCTGTTAACTTTATGGGGATTCCCTTAAGTGTTATTTGTTGTTTTTCCCTTGCTGCTTTTAATATTTGTTCTTTGTTTTTAATTTTTGATAGTTTGATTAATATGTGTCTTGGCGTGTTTCTCCTTGGATTTATCCTGTATGGGACTCTCTGTGTTTCCTGGACTTGATTAACTATTTCCTTTCCCATATTAGCGAAGTTTTCAAGTATAATCTCTTCAAATATTTTCTCAGTCCTTTTCTTTTTCTCTTCTTCTTCTGGGACCCCTATAATTCGAATGTTGGTGCGTTTAGTGTTGTCCGGGTGGTCTCTGAGACTGTCCTCAATTCTTTTCATTCTTTTTTCTTTATTCTGCTCCGTGTTAAAATTTCCACTATTTTATCTTCCAGGTCACTTATCCATTCTTCTGCCTCAGTTATTCTGCTATTGATTCCTTCTAGAGAATTTTTAATTTCATTTATTGTGTTGTTCATCATTGTTTTTTTGTGCTTTAGTTCTTCTGGGTCCTTGTTAAACGTGTCTTGTATTTTCTCCATTCTATTTCCAAGATTTGATCATGTTTAGTATCATTACTCTGAATTCTTTTTCAGGTAGACTGCATATTTCCTATTCATTTGTTTGGTCTGGCGTGTTTTTACCTTGCTCCTTCATCTGCTGTGTGTTTCTGTGTCTTCTCATTTGCTTAACTTACTGTGTTTGGGTCTCCTTTTCACAGGCTGCAGGTTCATAATTCCTGTTGTTTTTGGTGTCTGCCCCCAGTGGCTAAGGTTGTTTCAGTGGGTTGTGTGGCTTCCTGGGGGAGGGAACTGGTGCCTGTGTTCTGGTTGATGAGGCTGCATCTTGTCTTTCTGGTGGGCAGGTCTGCATCCGGTTGTGTGTTTTGGGGTGTCTGTGACCTTATTATGATTTTAGGCAGCCTCTCTGCTAATGGGTTTGGTTGTGTTCCTGTCTTGCTAGTTGTTTGGCATTGGGTGTCCAGCACTGTAGCTTGCTGGTCGTTGAATGGAGCTGGGTCTTAGCGTTGAGATGGAGATCTCTGGGAGAGCTTTTGCCATTTGATATTACATGGAGCCGGGAGGTCTCTGGTGGACCAATGTCCTGAACTCGGCTCTCCCACCTCAGAGGCACAGGTCTGACACCTGGCCGGAACACCAAGACTCTGTCAGCCACACGGCTCAGAAGTAATGGGAAAAAAAAGAAAGAAAGAAAGAAGAAAATAAAATAAAATAAAAGTTGTAAAAATAAAAAATAATTATAGAAAATTAAAAAATTTTAAAGTAATAAAAAAAAAGAAAAAAAACAGAAAGAAAGAAGAGAGCAACCAAACCAAAAAACAAATCCACCAATGATAACAAGCGCTAAAAACTATACTAAAAAAGAAAAAACCCAAAACAAAAAACAAGCAAAAAAAACCAGACAGGCAGAACCCTAGGAGAAATGGTGAAAGCAAAGCTATACAGACAAAATCACACAAAGAAGCATACACATACACACTCACAAAAAGAGAAAAAGGAAAAATATATATATATCTTTGCTCCCAAAGTCCACAGCCTCAATTTTGGGATGATTCGTTGTGTATTCAGGTATTCCACAGATGCAGGGTACCTCAAGTTGATTGCGGAGATTTAATCCGCTGCTCCTGAGGCTGCTGGGAGAAATTTCCCTTTCTCTTTGTTCGCACAGCTCCTGGGGTTCAGCTTTGGATTTGGACCCGCCTCTGCGTGTAGGTCGCCTGAGGGCATCTGTTCTTGGCTCAGACAGGACAGGGTTAAAGGAGCAGCTGATTCGGGGGCTCTGGCTCACTCAGGCCTGGGGGAGGGATGGGTACGGATGCGGGGGGAGCCTGCAGTGGCAGAGGCCAGCGTGACGTTGCACCAGCCTGAGGCGTGCCGTGTGTTCTCCCGGGGAAGTTGTCCCTGGATCACGGGACCCTGGCAGTGGCGGGCTGCACAGGCTCCCGGGACGGGAGGTGTGGAGAGTGACCTGTGCTTGCACACAGGCATCTTGGTGGCGGCAGCAGCAGCCTTAGCGTCTCATGCCCGTCTCCGGTGTCCATGCTGATAGCCATGGATCGCGCCCATCTCTGGAGCTTGTTTAGGCAGTGCTCTGAATCCCCTCTCCTCGCGCACCCCAAAACAATTGTCTCTTGCCTCTTAGGCAGCTCCAGACTTTTTCCTGGACTCCCTCCCGGCTAGCTGTGGCGTACTAGCTCCCTTCAGGCTGTGTTCACGCAGCCAACCCCAGTCCTCTCCCTGGCATCCGACCTCCGAAGCCCGAGCCTCAGCTCCCAGCCCCCACCCGTCCCGGTGGGTGAACAGACGAGCCTCTGGGGCTGGTGAGTGCTGGTCGGCACGGATCCTCTGTGCGGGAATCTCTCCGCTTTGCCCTCCGCACCCCTGTGGCTGTGCTCTCCTCCGTGGCTCCAAAGCTTCCCACCTCCGCCACCCGCAGTCTCCGCCCGCGAAGGTGCTTCCTAGTGTGTGGAAACCTTTCCTCCGTTACGGCTCCCTCCCACTGGTGCGGGTCCCGTCCCTATTCTTTTCTCTCTGTTATTTCTTTTTTCTTTTGCCCTACCCAGGTACGTGGGGAGTTTCTTGACTTTTGGGAGGTCTGAGGTCTTCTGCCAGCGTTCAGTAGGTGTTCTGTAGGAGTTGTTCCACATGTAGATGTATTTCTGATGTATTTGTGGGGAGGAAGGCGATCTCCACGTCTTACTCCTCCGCCATTTTGAAGGTCTCCCCTAAGGTGAGTTTTTAACGTTCTTTTAATGCTGTTTGATTGGGCCGTCAGAGTGTACAAACAGTTCCCACATGCTGTTCCTTCCCTATGTAGAGTGTTTTAAAGGGAAACTCATAACTCATGAAAGGAAAAATTCCCCTCCACTTGCGAAGGGATTCCCCTCCTCCTCTTGGACAGGACAGCCTGGGGGGGCCTGAGGGGTCTTCCTGGGGCTGGACACCTGTTCTTATCACCTGGCAGGAGACTCTGCTCAGAGAGCAGTCCCCCTTTGTACTAAAGTCTGGATTAAATCACAACCCGGCTGGAGACTGGTGATACCCACAGCTGCGGTGGCAAGAAGGTGCCAGGAAGGAGCGTTTGTTTCCCAAGGAGGGAAGGAGCGAGCTGGCTGGGTGAGGAGTCCTGTTTCTTTGATAACTGAGAACCGTCCTCTTAGAGGTGGCTGCTCGCTTTCAAAACAAAAAGAAGCTTGTAACTGTAAAAGGCTATGATGGGTTTCCTGCTCCCCCACCCTTTTAGAGGCAAAACCTATTTATGAGGCTTTATTAAGTGCAAATAAGTCCCTCAGCTTCAACGGAGAAACAGCAGCTGCTGAAGATGTGGTCATTTGCATATAAATGACATAATTTCAGCTCAGAGAAGAATATTGAAAGATATACATGTCGACAATGGAATCCTGATAGATTCACACATATTAAGGTCAGATATTGTAATTTTTAAGGCTGCTGCGTGCTGATGACTGCATGCTACCACACATTCAATTCTGTTTGGGTTATATGAATTTTATCTTCTATGAAATGGAAGATTTTTATTGTGAATTAATTAGACTACATTTTTTTTCTAAACATGAGAACATTTAGGTCAATAAGCTAAATGCTCTACAAATGCATAGGCTGTGTGACAGCCAAAGTTACCAACTTCAAACTTGGTTTTCTGTACAGCTAACAAAGAGGGTTGTGTGCCCAGGGGTCTCCTGGGGAAGAGACAGTGGTGCTTTCTCTGCTTTCATTCTGTCCTCTGCAGGGTCAACCTTCTTTTGATGGGTGAAAGGAAGCTCCAGTTTCCATATTCTAAAAAGTTTTTCCAACAGCCTGGCTAAAAGATTAGGGGAGAAATTACTGTGGCCTAGAAATCCCTGAAAATTTGCCAAGTACCCACCATATGCCCTTGCCCCATGGCCTGTGGCTTAAGGGTCACAGCTGGTGAGAAACAGATCCTGGAATCATCTGCACTGCTTCCAGGCAAGTGTCCTGCATGCTCTTTGGAGGAAGGAGATGGGTTCCTCTGAGATTTGCCCCAAATTTTGGCCCTGCATCAGTCCAGTGCTTATTGGCTCCTTCCCCACCTGCAAAATAGAGCTTGTTTAGAAACTGCTTGCTGTATACTGGCTGCTGGGAAGGCCAGAGAAATAGATAGTAGCACCTTCAGCTTGCCAGTCAGTCCACAGTCCCCGCAGGGAGAACATCTTCCTGTAAATGATGATCCCTTAAGGGATAACTTTAGATTCTCTTATAGAAAAGTAGTATCTGTGATCCTTTAAGTAACAGACTTTACTCATATCGATTCAGCCTTTGATCATTGCATTATTTATTCATTAAATAAGTCAGGTAGCTAATTCTCAACATATTTTTAAAACTTACATGTTAATATTTACTGGATGACAAAAGTCCTTGGTATACACATCCTTTTTAAGAGAGAGAAAGATGACTAATAAATAATTAAATAGCTAGCAGGGAAAAAGAAAAATTTAGAAACTTACCATAAAGAGATGTTTTTCATAGAGAACTTTAGAGCCTTTAGAGAACTCTATTATGCTAACTTGAAAAAAGAATCTCAATGTTGATTTGCTGAACTATTCGATATATTCCCCATAAAGAGGTATATATAAAGCTTCAGGGTTTTTTTTGGCTGCATGGCACGCCTTGTGGGATCACAGTCTCCGACCAGGGATTGAACCTGGGCCATGGCAGTGAAAGCCCAGAATCCTAACCACTAGGCCACCAGGGAACTCCCCAAAGCTTTAGGTTTAATAAAGATTTTAAAACTATAAATTCTAAACAGCTTAGTCCTGGTAAATGATCAGATTATACACATGGAAGATGATTATATTATCCAAAGTTTGACATCCCAGAATTAGAGAAGGGTGATTAAACCACCCAGGGGTAGATCCAGGTATTGTGAGGCCTGAAGCTTATTCAATTTGGAGGACTCTCTTTAAGAAAAAAAAAAAAAATACAAAATCACTGATACAAAATTGAGTACAAAGTGAATATTTATTTAAGTGGAGAGAAAAACACAACAAATTATAAATTTAAAAAAGGAAGCAACACATTGTAAGCCTTACAAAAGCCACAAAACTAACCTACGTTAATTGATTAACTGACTACACCTCTATGACACTTTCCCTACAATTGACTACGTACCTGTTCAGTCTATCCTTTAATGTGGTTGATAAAAATTCATTTCTTATTAATGATAGTTTTTAAAAGTTTACTTCATCTTTACAATATGTTATATGTAATGTCATGTAAAGTTTTATGATCATTATCAAACTGGGGAAAGCCTCTACTTCTTTCATACGTGAGCTGTGAAATTTCAGGGGATTTCAAGTTTTCCTGTGGAGCAACTGATCCTAAATACTTTCACATGTTCCTGGCACCTTGGGCCACAGAACACATTGGTTTCTATTGCAATGTGCTCTTGGGCACTGCACTGTTGTGTCCCTGAAACAGTGTTTATAGAAGCTGTCCCTATATCAAGACAGTTAGCATTATCTTGACTACACACAGAATTGATCGTAAAACAGATAATTAAATGTACTCCCAACTCAACTGACCTGGGTGAAGGGAAAGAATCTATTAGAAGAGCTCTGCGGGGGCAGAAGTTGAGACACAGATGTAGAGAACAAACGTATGGACACCAAGGGGGGAAAACCGCGGTGGGGTGGGGATGGTGGTGTGCTGAATTGGGCGATTGGGATTGACATGTATACACTGATGTGTATAAAATTGATGACTAATAAGAACCTGCAGTATAAAAACACAAACAAACAAACAAACAAACAAAAACAACTAATACTAAACTTTCTTTGGGTTATTTGTATGGAAATATGTTAATGTTTCAGACATTACATGAAATTTCTAAAAATCTTATATGTTCTGGTATAATGTTATAAGTCATAATTCTAGTTATTACTTTAAAATGTATATCTCAGAAATAACTAAATTTCCTTGTCAATTGCATTATTATGAACTTTCATCAAATCTTTAACTGTGGTCATTTTTAAGTCTTTTGTCATTTACAGACAGTTCTGGGTGTACTCTGATGCTTTTGCAAAAATGTTCCTATAAAAGGGTTTCATCTTCAAGGAATTCATGGAAAAGACTCTGACAAGTACAGGTTTCTGGTAACTGACTATACTGCTGAACTGAATGAATAAGCATTTTCAGAACTCTAATGGAAAACTGATGAATTCATGAAAGTGCTAACAAAAGATCAAGATGAAAAAAAAATTAATTACATGGGACTGAGTGAACTGATGAGGATGATTATAATTTTTGTGACTTTCTGTTTGAATAAAAAAAAAAAAATCCACCCCCCCCCCCAAAAAAAAGAAGAGCTCTGTGGAAAGCTTTCTGGGCCCTTTCTGCCTTTGGTCAGTCTGGTGGTTCTTATACACCTGGTCGTGGCTGATTTTCAAGGCACGGTGTCTGGGATGAGAGAAGAGGGGCTGTAAAAGCAGAAGACAGGTGAACATTTTCCCTCTGGCAGCACAAGCCCCTGAAAGTTAAAAAAAAAACAATGCTATTCCCTAAGTTCACAAAAACAATACCCTCCAGACTCCCTCCTACCAGCATTCTCTGTATACCAGGTCAGTTCCGCCAGAGTAGAATTTAAACCAGAAAATGCCACGAGAAATAGAAAGATAAGAGCCCCAGGTGGATGCAAGTCTCTCTGGGCTGTGATTGACTGAACACAACCAATTCTCTGGTGGATCAATGGTCATCGTCTTTTGGCAGAGCTTTGCTAAAAGCAGCACCTCCCAGAGCTGCCGGAGAGGAAATGGACACTTTGATCTGTCCTAGACAGAGGAGGAAGCGGGTAGTTTAGATTGCTGAAAAACGGTTTGAGGTGAGCTTCTAGTTCCATAGAAATTAATCCGTGCCTCTAGATAGCACATAAGCCTATTGGAAAGCTTCTTCAATTCAAGCAGTTAATAATTTATCAAGTCTTGTAGCTTAAGGGATACAATTTTCAAAATTATTGTACTGAGGGAATCATAAATTCCACCAAGAGGAAGGTTGTAGTCCAGATATTTTATGTTAGATTTCCATGCAGGGTGCATTATGACACTCCACATGAAAGTCAAATCGTCCATGTAAAACGGTTTCCAGGTGATAAGTTTACCCCAAGGGGTCCAGTAAAGTAATACATTCAGAGTTATATCTGATTTTCACAATCTATAAAGACTAGTTATCAATGTTTTGAAAGATTTGATAAGCAGGAAGAAAAAAATAGCTTATGGATGCTGACATTTGTCTCATTAATGGGAGCAGCATAAGAAGTACAGGCTCCTTCTGGATTTGGCTGTAAATACACCACTGACATACATTTTGGAAAGTTGCTGTTTTGTGCTGGTGGGAATGTATTTGCCTAACCTTGCCCTGACTCTAATAGACATAAGCAAGCAGTGATATTACTGTCAGTCACATCCAGCTTTTTAAAACAGGGGCACCCACTCTGCCAATATCTGCCGGGTTCCAGGACACTGCATATTAAAAATTACGTTCAAGCAACACTATCTGGCCTAGTGGAAGTTTTATTAGGAAATAATTCTCCTGTTTCGCTTGGTGAAGGGAAGAAAAAAAACCCCACTGCACCCAACAGGATTCCAAGGAATAATGAATGTTTCTTCCATCCTCAGAATAGGAATGCTGCCGCCTTCTCTAGTGTTTCACGTGGAAGACACAACCCCACATGGCAAGGGCAGAACTAATCAACATATTAGAAACAGGCAGGAGACGCAAGTACTAATTAATCGCCAGTTTGAGTGTTGCCTGTCATTGCATCATTCTTTGTACTGTAAGGCAATATTTTCATAAGTTACTCCCTTGTCACCAGGGAAAAAGAACTAGATTCCTTTTTTGGGGCGGGGGGGAAGATTGATAGGTTTGCTGAAGATGCTTATTAAAACAATAATAGCAATAACCAAGTGCTGAATTTTGCTTGGCTTTGGTTAAACTGTCTAGTTTAAAGTGAATTCCCTGGAGGATGCTGACTGCCCAAACTGCAGGAGAAATTCTTTGAGCATCATCTCTTGAGCTCATGGGGTGAAATACAAGAAATGGGTGGGTACACTGTTCACCCGTGCAGAACTTATGACTAAACCCATTCTTTAAAAACTCAGCATGCGCTTGAACAGAAGTATACTGCAGGGATACTTCATTTATCTAGCTAGCACCATCAGGAAATGGGTTGTTTTCCCTAAAAGTAAATCGTTCCTAAATGATATTTAAATTTTAATCCATTCATTGTAAGCACATTGCATTTTAGCATTTCTACAATAATTGCATACTTGCCTACCTTTTATTTATTTTTTATTTTTTTTAACATCTTTATTGGAGTATAATTGCTTTACAATGATGTGTTAGTTTCTGCTTTATAACAAAGTGAATCAGCTATGCATATACATACATCCCCATATCTCCTCCCTCTGGCATCTCCCTCCCATCCTCCCTATCCCACCCCTCTAGGTGGTCACAAAACACTGAGCTGATCTTCCTGTGCTATGCGGCTGCTTCCCACTAGCTATCTATTTTACATTTGGTAGTGTATATAAGTCCATGCCACTCTCTCACTTCGTCCCAGCTTACCCTTCCCCCTCCCCGTATCCTCAAGTCCATTCTCTACATCTGCATCTTTACTCCTATCCTGCCCCTAGGTTCTTCAGAACCCCCCCCCTTTTTTTTAGATTCCATATATATGTGTTAGCATACAGTATTTGTTTTTCTCTTTCTGACTTACTTCACTCTGTATGACAGACACTAGGTCCATCCACCTCACTATAAATAACTCAATTTCGTTTCTTTTTATGGATGAGTAATATTCCATTGTATATATGTACCACTTCTTCTTTACCCATTTGTCTGTTGATGGACATTTAGGTTGCTTCCATGACCTGGCTATTGTAAATAGAGCTGCAGTGAACATTGTGGTACATGACTCTTTTTGAATTATGGTTTTCTCAGGGTATATGCCCAGTAGTGGGATTGCTGGGTCGTATGGTAGTTCTATTTTTAGTTTTTTAAGGAACCTCCATACTGTTCTCCATAGTGGCTGTATCAATTTACAATGGAGCAAAGACAGCCTCTTCAATAAGTGGTGCTGGGAAAACTGGACAGCTGCATGTAAAAGAATGAAATTAGAACACTCCCTAACACCATACACAAAAATAAACTCAAAATGGATTAAAGACCTAAATGTAAGGCCAGACACTGTAAAACTCTTAGAGGAAAACATAGGCAGAACACTCTATGACATAAATCACAGCAAGATCCTTTTTGACCCACCTCCTAGAGAAATGGAAATAAAAACAAAAATAAACAAATGGGACCTAATGACACTTAAAAGGTTTTGCACAGCAAAGGAAACCATAAACAAATTGAAAAGACAACCCTCAGCATGGGAGAAAATATTTGCAAACGAAGCAACTGACAAAAGATTAATTGCCAAAATTTACAAGCAGCTCATGCAACTCAATATCAAATAAACAAACAACCCAATCCAAAAATGGGCAGAAGACCTAAATAGACATTTCTCCAAAGAAGATATACAGATTGCCAACAAACACATGAAAGGATGCTCCACATCACTAATTATTAGAGAAATGCAAATCAAAACTACAATGAGGTGTCACCTCACACCAGTCAGAATGGCCGTCATCAAAAAATCTACAAACAATAAATGCTGGAGAGGGTGTGGAGGAAAGGGAACCCTCTTGTACCGTTGGTGGGAATTGCCTACCTTTTAGATTTGAGTGAACACCTACTTTTTCTTTGTGAAAATGAATTCTTGTTACTGGTTACCACCCAGCAGTGGCTACTGGGTCTGCTGGGCCGCATATGGCTCTTCGGCTGTGGCTTTCAGCCTCCTCCTTTGCTTGAGCATTTCCTTCTCCCGCTCACCCACTGTGTGCCACCCTGTAAATCCCCCTCACCACTTCTAATCAGACAAGGCAGGATTTTGCAGGTGAGACAGAGCAGGGGTTTTGGAGTCCAACATTTTAGGGTGAATTCCAGCTCCACCACTTACTTCTTGTGTGAACTTGAACAATTAATTTCCTCAGTTTTCTCATTTATAAAATGGAGAAGAAATACTTGTCTAGGGTTGTTGTGAGATGGAGGGATGTGGGTACAGAACTTGGCACAGACTTCTGGGGGCTGCAGCTTACCACGAGGTACACCAAAAAGTGAGGTGGTTCTAAGAGAGGACCAGGGGCTTTGTGACAGCTCAGTGGACAGTCGGGGGATTTTTTCACTCACTTGCGTGTTCATTGCTTGTCACTGGAGGGCTGACCTTTCCAGCACCTCACCCCCAAAGACATGGACACACAGACCATTGCTGTGCCAGGCGATTTAAAGCAGCACCATCCAGCATCCTCTCTGTGCCTTTTTTGTTCATCTATCTATATAAATAAAGTTAAGTTTTTTTTTTTTTTTTTTACTGTTTTCCCATTACATGGGAAGGATTGAGCGGATTTCACCAGACTTGGAGGCCTGACTTTGCATATGGGCTGTACGGAATGCCAGGCCAGTGGTCCTCAGACTTGAGCTGCATCAGTATTGCCTGAAAGGCTCATTAAAACACAGATTCCTGGGCCTCACTCCCAAGGTTTCTGATTCAGTAGGTCTGGGGTGGGACATGAGATGTACCTGTCTAACCACTTCCCAAGTAAAGCTGGTGCTGATGCTGACGTGGCTGGTCTAGGGACCATGCTCTGAGAACCTCTGCCTTGGGTGAGCCAAAGTAGAATGGGTGGTGTTGATGCGCAATCAGCCAGCCACACACACTTCTCCGCTGTGGGCTAACAATTCGCCAGAGGCGGCTGGGAGGCCAGCTAGTCCTCCTAAAGCAGCAGTCCCCAACCTTTTTGTCACCAGGGACCAGTTTCGTGGAAGACAATTTTTCCACGGACGGGGAGGGCTGGGGGAGGGGAGGATGGTTCGGGCGGCAATGCGAGTGATGGGGAGCAGCAGATGAAGCTTCGTTTGCTCGCCCGCCGCTCACCTCCTGCTGTGCAGCCTGGTTCCTAACAGGCCGAGGACCAGTACCGGTCCGTGGCCTGGGGGTTGGGGACCCCGGTACTAAAGTAAAGCCTGCTCTTAGAGGCAAGTGGTTTTTTGCAACTTGATCCCTAAAAAGAGCATGACAGAGGTGAGGTGCAAGGCAGATTTTCTTGTAGCTTTAATTCCTTTCCACACCCCATTGTCTAGTGAGTGCAAATAGCTGAGGCACCCCCTCCAGTGCCTGACCTTCTCTTATTTCCTCCCCTAAATCCACAGTGGCTGAAAAAGTCGAGGTTTGAGTGGGAGTTGTGGTCTGAATTATTAGCTCTTGGGTAAGGTGAGACCCATTCAAATTGTTCTTAATTTCCCACTGCACACTTGGGTTGAGAAGGAAGCAATTTTGTAACTATTTGCAAGTCAGAAATAGTGCTCACAAAATATTTAATTGAGACAACCCAAACCACATTTCCAAAATCCAAATCACACATACTTAATTGAAATGGAAATAGCTGTGTGAGACCTGGTCTCAGTGTCCTGACATTGCAGGTGAGGGTGTTTCTGGGAACTCTGTCAGACCCAAAGAAGAGAGCTATAGTCACGGGCCAGGCTTATCCTACTTGTGTCTGTGTGAGGCCTGAGGAGAAAAGTGGGGCAGTGAGAAATCCTGGGTTGGAGCGCAGATGGTCAGTGTGAGGGAAGCCAAGGAACTTTTAGGAACAGGGATAACGAATTTTCAAATTAAATGTGTGATGTATTGTTGTATAACCCCTAATTTTAGAATGAGCCTGCTGCAGTCACTACTCTGTATTACCAGGGCTCACAGGGGTGGTCTCCATGGGACGAGAGAGGGGAGCAGCCCAAGAGGGGAGCAGCCCACATGTCAGGTGAAGCGTTGGCAGGCCTGGGAGGTTAGCGAGAGAGGTGACTCAGCAGAGGCCCAGGGATTTACAGAGATCCTCTGGGGCAGTCACTGGACTTCCCATAGCTTGTGGCCCACAAGACTTGAGGTGTTTTCATTTAAATAGTAAAGAAAAAAGTGGCCTAGCAAGGGGGCACCCAGGTGACAGACTCCTGGGTAACCTGAGGTTATAGGAAGATTCTGAAATCAACAACTCTGGTTGGTTTTGCCCCATTCCTTTTTCAGATTTCTCAAATCCAAAGAAAGTGTGTTCATTGCAACAATATTTTCAAGTGGCTGCTGGGGCCTGGCCATGTGCCAGATGCTGAGGAAATCTTGGGGAACATAAGGCAGGCCTTCATTTCTAGGAGCTTGTTTTCTTGGTTCCCCCCCGTGTCTTCTTTTCCTCCAAAGCCCAGTTCCATCACGTCTGCAGTGCAATTCCACCTTCCTCTTCTGTGCTCTCACCAATGACCCACTCCCAGAGCCTGAGGTATTCACCCATTTATTAAACAACTGTGTGCCAGGCACTGTTTGGGGCAATGGGGGACTCAGTAGTGAAGAAAAGAGACAAAAATCTCTTGCCTTCTTGAAAGAGACAATCAATAGGATAAAATAAAGCAAAGACACAGTTTGTAAAACTTCAGTAAGTTAGGCAGTGATAAAGAAAAAATGAAGCAGGGAGGGGAATAGAAGGAGTCTGGAGTGGGGTTTAATGGACCAGCCAGGGCAGGGGCTCTTTGAGAAGGTCTGAACTTAGCCAGGGAGAAAAGGCAAGTGCAAAAGCCTGAGGTAGAAGCTCACTCCTGGAGCCTGAGGAAGAGTGGGGAGGCCGCAGTGGCAGAAGGCAGAAGCCGATGCAGGAGGGAAAAGCAGGAGATGAGGTCGGAGTGGGGCAGGCTGGGAAGAGACCGGGTATGTCTTGCAGGGCCAAGTAAGGCCCTGGCTTTGCTCTGCACCATGTGGGAAGTCATAGTAGGGTTCTGAGCTGAGGGGTGGCCCAGCATGTCTTAGTTTCAGCAGGGTCATGCTGGCTGCAGTGTGGGGAATGGGCTGAAGGAGAGCAAGGGAGAATAATTAGGAGGCTACGGCAGAATCTAGGCAAGAAATGATGGTGGCCTGGACCAGTCTGTGATGGTGGAGATGGTGAGAAGTGGTCAAATCCAGGATGTATTTTTAAGGTAGAGCCAACTGGATTTGTTGACAGATTTTGAGATATGAGAGAAAGAAAGGACCCAAAGAACCTCAATAGACATTTTTCCAAAGAGGATGTACAAAAGGCCAACAGGTACATGAAAAGGTGCTCAATATCACTAATCATCAGGGAAATGCAAATCAAAACCACAATGACCTATCACCACACACCTGTCAGAATGGCTATCATCAAAAAGTCAAGAAGTAACAAGTGTTGGCAAGGATGTGAAGAAAAGGGAAACTTGTGCACTGTTGGTGGGAACGTAAATTGGTGCAGCCACTCTAGAAAACAGTGTGGAAATTCTTCAAGAAATTAAAAATAGAACTACCATGTGATCCAGCTATTCCACTTCTAGGTAGATATCCGAGGGAAATGAAATCACTATCTTGAAACAATATCTGTACCCCTGTGTTTATTGCAGCATTATTTACAATCGCCAAGACATGGAAACAATCTAAATGTCCACCAATAAATGAATGGATAAAGAAAATTTGGTATATTTTCAGACATAATGGAATATTAGTCACCCATGAGAAAGAAGGAAATCCTGCCATTTGCAGCAACATGGGTGGAACTTGAGGGCATTATGCTAAGTAAAACAGGACAGACGAAGACAAATACTGTATGATCTCCCTTATACGTGGAATCTGAAAGAAAAATCAAACTCATAGAAACAGAGAGTAGATAGGTGGTTGCCCAGGCGGAAGAGTGGGGGAAATGGGAGAAGGTGGTCAAAGGGTACAAAATTCCAGTTACAAAATGAGTAAGTTCTGGTTGTGCTAATGTACAGCATGGTGACTATGTTAACAATACCGTATTCTATACTTGAAAGTTGCTGAGAGTAGAACTGAAAAGTTCTCACCACAAAAGAAAAAGGTAACTATGTAAGGTGATGGATGTGTAATCATTTCCTAATATATACATTTATCAAATCATCACGTTGTACACCTTTAACTTACACAGTGTTACATGTCAATTATATCTCAATAAAGGTGGGAGGAGAAGGACCTAAAGATGACAACAAGTGTCTTGACCTGAGCAATTAGAAGAAAGGGTCACTATTTATTAAAGCAGAGGAGACTGGGCTTCCCTGGTGGCACAGTAGTTGAGAATCTGCCTGCCAATGCAGGGGACACGGGTTCGAGACCTGGTCTGGGAAGATCCCACATGCCGCGGAGCAACTAGGCCCGTGAGCCACAACTACTAAGCCTGCGCGTCTGGAGCCTGTGCTCCGCAACAAGAGAGGCCACGATAGTGAGAGGCCCGCGCACCGTGATGAAGAGTGGTCCCCGCTTGCCGCAACTAGAGAAAGCCCTCGCACAGAAATGAAGACCCAACACAGCCATAAATAAATAAATAAATAATAAATAAATAAATTAATTAATTAATTAAAAAAAAAAAAACAGAGGAGACTGCAGGAGGAGCAGATGGGAAGATTTTGAGCTTGATTTTGGACCAGTTAGAGCTTGAGAAGCCCATTAAACATCCAAGTGGAGATGTCAAATAGGCAAGTGGATATGTGACTGGAGCTCAGGAGAGAAGTCCAGACTTAAATTTGGGAGTAATTGTAATGACCCACCACGGACTTAAGCTGGGAAAAGAGGACATGAGGGGTTTGAGGGTCAGTGAAAAGGGGAAAGGATCAGTTGATTTGGAGCCGGGGAGCCACTACCACATAAAGCCACAGGAGAAGCAATGTCCTCAGAAGAGCAAGTGTCAGCACGAAGTAAGGAGCATTCAGAAAAGAAGTGGAGGATCGAATAGAGGGATATTACTGCCAACTGACTGAATTCCAGGGAGCATAGAGGAAGAGCTTCAGGAGAAAAGGAAAGGTGGGAGATGGGGTCAGAAAATGTGACGTACTGGACTTAATGTGCATGAAGTGTCCAGGGGATGAGGAATGATCTCTGAGTTTCGGGCCTCTCTTGCGGAAAGAGGTAAACAGGGATAAAGCTGGGCGGAGACCCGACTGCTGCGCCCAAGGCCCGAGGGGGAGGCGTGGATGTGAGTGCGCATGCGCACGGGGAGGGGCGTGGCCGGGAGCGTCCTCCTTGCTCCGGAGCTCCCTTCGTCCCAGTTCTTTTCAACTTTTACCCTGGGCTGGGCAGGTTCTATTCGTTCCATCTCAGCCTCCAGTCGGGGCTCTTTTCCTGCTGGACCGGTTGACTGCGGGCTCCTCAGGCGTCTGTCTGAGCTGGGGCTCCTCTTCCACCTGCCCTGCTTTGGAAACACCAACCTTACAAAGATTCCTTCTGCTGATTCACACAGGCACTGCGCTCTCGCCTTCAAGATCCTAAAAGTAAAGATGCATTTGGGACTCGAAGGATTGCCCAGTGTGTTCCTGAACCAAGCTCATCTTTCATAATCCGTCACGTTTCTGTCAATATATCCTTTCTCTCATGTCCACCCCCTTAACCAGCCATAAATGATGCCAGACTTTTTAAGGCCAGTGTTTTGCGTTCCATATTTTTAATTTTTAAAAAGAGTTAAAGTCAACTTTCTTCTTTGTGGCCTTTTTCGTTTTTAATTCCTTTATGTCTATAAGATTGATGCCTTCTGTGATAAAAAAGGATTCCCTTGTCCTCTTCTAGCACTTGGAATCATTTATTTTCCAACAGTTTTTCTGGGGGCCTTCTCCTATCTGAGGACAGTGGTCTGACCACAGCCTTTCAACCGCCTGGGGTTTCCACCCTCTTGCCCACATTGTCTGGACTCCTCTTCCTGACCACCGACTTGGCACTGGCTCTCCAGGACTGCATGGCCTTTGAGCTATACTAGATGCAAAAAAGTCACCCAGCAGAAGAAAGAAATGAGAAGATGGAGTTTGATTTACTACCCACCCAAGAATGAGGATGAACAGAAAAGACTTATTGCACGGGGCTCTGTCATATCTAAAATACAAGGCAATTAGAAGGACAGAGAGAAGAGACCCCTTTAGTGGCCTGGTTATTCTCTCTAGAGATGCAGTCTTTTTTAGTTATTGTTTACAGCTCTGCCAACAGTTTTCCTGTCAGAGATTCCAGGGCGGAATGAAACTAATAATTATTAAATGTTCATTAGCAGCTACCACAAAGTTGGATCCGAGCAAGTGATTGCTGGGTTCTGGTTTTTAGTTTTCTTCTAACACATGAACACAGAATTTGGTCATCCTGACGGGCAGGCAGCTGGGCCTGCACCCGGCTTCTGCCAGGCTCTTCAGAAAGCATTTGTTACAGATCAGGGAGGAATACATCTCTCACGATGTGCTGTGCATTGTTTCCTCACTTTGGTCACATCCCCTTTTTAATTATGATGACGACCCAAAGCTTGAGGAACTTTGGAAAGTCACCCACCTGCCTCTGCGTGTGTGCGCAAATGCATGTGTGCTCTCCAAGAAAAGAAAAACCATCCTTTGCTTTTTAAATTATCTTGTCATGCTATTCCTTAAGAAAATAACCTGGGCAAAAGTCATGAGAGATGGTTATACTTAGGGTTTTTTAATATACAAAATGATATATAGGTATAAAAATAAAGTTAATAGAATAGACAAAACCAAATTTTAAATTGTTTTAACCAACATTTATTTAATGCCTAGATGTTGTAGGCATTTTATATATAAGAACTTGCTTAAGCTATATAATAGCCCTGGGTAGGTAGTAGGCATTATTAACCTCATTTTATACATAAGGCAAAAAAACTTGCTAAAGAATATGCAGTTAATAAAAGACAAAACAGAGGTTTGAACCCAACTCTGACTTACTCTGAAGTCTATGTTTATTCCTCTACATCATGATGACTTTGAAAGAGACCATATGGCCTATCTAGAAGGTGAAAATTTCCTTTGCCTCAAGAATAACCAATACAAATTTATTAAGTACTGGCTGGATGGGAGCACTTCACACATTCAAATGGGATGGAAGTTAATTCTCCTGAGTTACAGTTGAGTAGCAGCCAGGAAAGTGGCATGTCTTTTACTATGTCAAGCTTGCTTCTCAGGTAGCAAGAGATGAAACTGCTGATATTGTTTGTCTGAAGGAGGCAGAAAAGAACTAGACATCTTCTACACAGGGAAAGGGCGGACTTGGGTTGTGTATCTGCTGTGATATAAATTGTGATGTTGCCTGAAACTGTGTCTCTATCTCAGCCAAGCAGGCAATACTGCTGAACTGTATTCTGGCTGGAACACACATACACAGCCCTCTTCATGCTTCACCTGCCCCTCGCTGGCACTGGTGCAGGTCAGGAGTGGTCAGCAAAGCCCTCCAAGGGTTTCCATTCACTCCAATGTCTGGGATTAGTATCATAAGTTACAGCAAGCTATTCCTGTCCTCTCTCTGGCAGTTTGAAAGGGCCACTGCCACATCTGGTCAAAGTAACTTTGCTTTTCCCAGATGGAATCTTTCTTAGAATATTTTCTTTTCTTGCAGAGTTCTACTAGATTTCAAATAGCTTCAGAACAAAACTAGAAATATATGTAGATAGATAAATAGGTAGATACTGTTATATAGATAATATATTAATAACTACATATTTTAGTAATTATTGCTAGTAATTCATAATTATTATCTATGTTATATAGATATACTAGATAATATTATATATTATATATAAATATATATTATATATAACTAGCTATATAGATATAGAGAGGAATATATAGGTATAGATATAGGTATAGATATATAGATACAGATATATATCCTTTCTCCTTCATTGTTTTAAATAATATAATATAGAAATATTTCTGGCTTAGGATACCACATCTATATAACTGTACCTATATCTATAACTATATCTACATATCTATATATATATCATATCTATATATTCCTCTCTTGAGAGACACTAGTCTCCTCTCCTGTTGGCCTTGCTGACAAACACTTTGCCTTCCTGCATTAAACACATAAGGGTATGACTTAGATCCTGTTGTTCTTGCTGGGCCCAGACAAGACTGTGGGGAAGCCAGGCTATTTGGTCACTCTAGGGGTCTTGCCAAGGCCACTGCCACTGAACTTCTTTGGGCAACAACCCCAGGTCTTATCCTGGTCTAAATAACAAGCCAAAAGCAAAGAGGTGATTCAGAGGCAGAGAAAATGTGTGCTGGGATCCTGAAATTTGTCCTGCTATTGGCCATGTTTCCTTGAAAGAAGCACCAGCAATTAAATAGCAAACAAAAGAGAGATCATGCACATGCACATCCCCGCCCTGCCCAAGGTTCTGGAAGAGAGACCCCAAGGGGAAAATAAAATTTAGGAGGTTTGTTGAACCCACTGTAGAGCTGATCCAGAATTTAAATTGATTCCATAATTTATTGCATTTTAATTAGCAATCACAAGAGACCAAGTATTGTTTACTCTCTTGTTATAGGAGCTCTAGCTGGAAACAAATACCAAAGAGTCTTAATAAGGATGAGTTATATTTACTGTTTTCCATTTTACAGTCTTGTTATAATCATCACAAGAAGAGATTCATTTAGTGCTCATCTGTTCTTGGTATGACATTTGTTGACCACTAGGGTGACATAAAATCAGAACATACCCCATAAGCCAAGAAACAGTCTCCCCACCTCCACCCCACCCCCTGTTTATGCCTTCATTGTTTTCAATAATATAATTTAATGTGGAAATACTTCTGGCTTAGGTTGGATGACATGAGTTCGCATGTGCCATCGTCACCCAAAATGCATCTAAATGACTGCTCTTGGTTATTTATTTAGGGCAGAATAATGCTACAAACAGCAGACAGCTGTATTTATATGCACCACTCCAACATGGAAAGAGCCACGTAGACAGCCGAGAAGCTGTCAGTCTGTGGCACCGTACACCCGGCGGCATATTAGGCCCCCATCTGACGGGGTACCACACTTGTTTTGTTCCATTCCATTATTTTTGTTAACTTCTAGAATATCAATTATTTTAATGACATTTCCCCAGGGTCAGAGCTTTGGGGGTTTCTAAAGAGCTCTTGCTATTATTACTCAAGCAGGAAGAACCCTAAGCTTCTCTACTTGTGGGATGGGACTCTGGTACAATGTATTTCTTTGAGAGCATGCTGGGTCCTCACTGGGAACATTATAAAGTACTTTAAATACCACTGCATATTATTACAGTGATTCACATCAGTCATCCAGCTCTGCCTCTTGGATCAGACACCCTGGCAGGTAATCGAGCTCATTATCTCAATTCTAAAGGATATTTCATTAAACTAAGTGGGAGGACTTGATTCCAAAGGCCACTTTCAAAAAAGGCATGTTTTGTGTAATCTGAATACACATACCCTTTTGAGGCCTTTTCTTTCAAAATGGACCTTCTTCCCCAAAAGTAGGTAAGTAGGTGCCATTATTTACCATGCTTTTTCTCTTTTAACCCAGTTTTTCCACCCAAGCACAGAGGCACCAATCCGGTGCTCGGGTTTTAATTAAACCTTGTTCCCTGTTAAAAAGCTCCTATTGTTCCTTTCATTTAAATAGGATTCTTCTTAGATCTTTAACAAGACCACAGAGGAGTAATAAATCTAAGTAATTGTCCTTATTAAGAGGAGATTATTCTCACAAGACTATAACAGTCACCAAAGTAACTAAAGCCATTTCCAGGTAGCAATTAGAGAATCCTCCTCCTACCCAAATACAGAAATGCCTCGTTAGTCACTTTCTTTGCATCTCAAATTAAATTAGATGGCATTCTGTTTATTTTTCATATCTTTTGCTAACAGAAGGAGATTTCCCCTTTGATGATATTAATCAGGAAACCTCAAGTCCAACTGCATTGAGTTCATGGGATGGAGGTGACCTCTCCCTCCCTTCCTTCCTCCCTCCCTTCTTTCCTCCCTTCTTTCTTTCCTTCCTTCCTTCCTTCCTCCCTTCCTTCCTTCTTTCCTTCCTTCCTTCCTTCCTTCCTTCCTTCCTTCCTTCCTTCCTTCCTTCTTTCCTTCCTTTCTTCCTTCCTTCCTTTCACAGCTGATGCCTGGATCCCTGCTGTGCTAGGCACTCTGCTAGGCACTAGTGGTTCAAAGATGAAGGACATAGTCCCTTGGATGGTATATTAACCAGTCATCTAATACCTACCAACCATCTTCCATCTTTACAGTGCAGGACACTGCAGTAGGTGCTGAGTTTTCAGAGGGAAAAAAAGCCAGACAGTCCCTGCCTTCTTAAAACTTGAAATGTTGCAAGAATATAGACATTAACCCAACAATTCCATAATTGGTTAACTGCAACCATGGCAAAAAGTTATGAGAGGACAGGGTGCCATGTGAGCATATTGCAGGGAGTTAGAAGCAGTCCCTTCAGAATTATCCACTTAGTTTGTTCTATTACATATGACTGGACATCTGCTTTCTTATCCCACAAAACTTCCTAAGAAACTTTCTCATTTCCCAAGTTCCTACGAAGGCAGTGGCTCCTGATGTTTTCAATTTTTATTTAAAACCCATGTCCTAAACTGGCCTCCCTTGGTTAGAGAAAGCTAACTTAACATGTGTAGAGTTGTCAAAGAAAAAACAATGACAGCAGACTCAAGAACCCATCAAAGCTTTATTTCAGAAGTATACACATGTATGCATGCATGTGTACATGGGAGCCTGCCAAAAAACACATGCCCTAAAAAGCTTGGGGAGGGGGCTTTACACCAAAAAAGAGCAAGTATTGGTTGTCAACCTTATTGGCTGCAGTCTTTGTTTTCAGATCTGGAGGACATAGCTTACATCAGCTCAGCTCTTATACTGAGCTGTGAGTATACTGTGATTTCTTTTTCGGGAATTGCTAATAAGAACTGATAAGTTTGTTGCCTCCAAAATTGCCAGTAATATAGAAATTTTGGGTGTTATGTGCAAAATTCATTCCTGGTGCACTAAAGAGAAGCAACCTAGAGCTGTGCAGAGAGGGGGATTGAAAGCTTATAATTTGAAACAGAAAATATCTATCATATGACCAAAAAAAAAAAAAAACGCTCTCTTTCACTCACCCAACAAGTCAAAATGTTTTCTTGAAAAACAAGATCATCAGTCCATCTGCAGGAAAGCCTTGACTTGTGGCCACCACTACCTTTGTGGGCTGTCCGTGGGCTGGTCTAGATTTCAGCATGGCAGACTCAGAACTTTAACAACCCTCCAGGAGCAGATCCATTTTTTTTTTTTATTATTATAGATAAAGATTCATTAGCCAAGTAGTGAGGCTGAAGAATAAAAGCAATATACCAGGGTACTAACTGGCAACAAGAAGTAACTGTCATAGGGTCGAAAATGCTCAAAAGTCTACATGAGCAGTACATTCTTTTTCTGAAGGCAGACACTACATATTCATCAGAAGATTGCCTGCGGGTAGAGGGAGGGTTATGGAATCAGAAGAACAGTGCTAAATGACTTGGATGTTTAGTGAAAGCGAACAAATATAAACTGATGCTTGCATTGAAAACTAACCAGGGCTAGTTAGAACATTAGAACTCAACCGGCCTCAACCCTCTGTGTTCATCTTCATATTACGGATGCCTTTGCCAAGGGGGCCCAGTGACTCAGTTTGTTGGGCTGGACCTCCTTTAACCTGGATGAATCTTCCCCAAACAGCACTTTGCTATTTGCTATTCACAGTAAAGTAACTGAGACAGCAGCCGCATGAGAGCCTTTTTGGTGTCTTATATATAAGGCTACTTTCTCATTACCAAGGGATCATTTTCTTTCTTTCTTTCTTTTTCTTTCTTTCTTTGGCTGCGCCACCACGCAGCTTGCAGAATCTTGATCCCTGGACCAAGTATTGAAGCCGGGCCCTCTACAGTGAACGCATGGGGTCCTAACCACTGGACTGCCAGCGAATTCCTACCAAGGGATAATTTTTTTAGGAAAAAAATCCTCATCTTATATATATTTTTTTAAATATTTATCTGTTTGCACCAGGTCTTATTTATTTATTTATTTTTATATTTATTTTTGGCTGTGTTGGGTCTTCCTTTCTGTGCGAGGGCTTTCTCCAGTTGCGGCAAGCGAGGGCCACTCATCATCGCGGTGCGCGGGCCTCTTCACTATCGCGGCCTCTCTTGTTGTGGAGCACAGGCTCCAGACGCGCAGGCTCAGTAGCTGTGGCTCACGGGCCCAGTTGCTCTGCGGCATGTGGGATCTTCCCAGACCAGGTCTCGAACCTGTGTCCCCTGCATTAGCAGGCAGATTCTCAACCACTGCGTCACCAGGGAAGACCCTCATCTTATATTTGAGCATATATGATAGGCATTTTAACTTAAGAATCAATAATTAAGTATATTCCATGTACCCTGAGAAAACCATAATTCAAAAAGAGTCATATACCACGATGTTCGTTGCATCTCTATTTACAATAGCCAGGACATGGGAGCAACCTAAGTGTCCATCGACAGATGAATGGAGAAAGAAGATGTGGCACATATATACAATGGAATATTACTCAGCCATAAAAAGAAATGAAATTGAGTTATTTATAGTGAGGTGGATGGACCTAGAGTCTGTCATACAGAGTGATGTAAGTCAGAAAGAGAAAAACAAATACAGTATGCTAACACATATGTATGGAATCTAAAAAAAAAAAAAAAAAGTTCTGATGAACCTAGGGGCAGGATAGGAATAAAGACGCAGACGTAGAGAATGGACTTGAGGACATGGGGAGGGGGAAGGGTAAGCTGGGACAAAGAGAGTGGCATGAATTTATATATACTGCTAAATGTAAAATAGATAGCTAGTGGGAAGCAGCTGCATAGCACAGGGAGATCAGCTGGGTGCTTTGTGACCACCTAGAGGGGTGGGATAGGGAGGGTGGGAGGGAGACGCAAGAGGGAGGAGACATGGGGTTGTATGTATATGTATAGCTGATTCACTTTGTTATAAAGCAGAAACTAACACACCATTGTAAAGCAATTATACTCCATTAAAGATGTTAAAAAAAAAAAAAAAGTATATTCCAGAATCATGACTTCTATAGGGTAAGATTCCTTTCCATGGTTTCCTATTGCCTCCGAAAAGCTTGGTTTTTGGAAAAAAGCAAGATAGCACAGTATTGGCCATCTGGAGGAAATGGAGGAAAAGGGGTCTTAAAAACAGTTGAAATAGGTAAAAAGGAGAAAATAGAAGGACACTGAAGACAAATGTAACTATTTCATCATTTTGGGATCCAGTCCCAATTCCTCTGCACTGGTATTCGAGACCCTTTGCTTATGCCATCAGCACATGCCCCAGATTTTCTCTTTTCCTAGGCTTCCAGGGCTGACTAGCTGCTCTTCTAATGGACATATTCTTCCTTTGTATATGTCACACCTTCTCTGAATTGCTAGCGGGGCTTTACAGACTCCTGAGACATTTTGTCTCCTTTGAGTGACTTTGCTTCTCTCTGATGTTGATCTTACTGCTTGGTTCTCAAAGGGCAATCTTATTTCCTGGTTCTCGGGGAAGTGGGTGCGGTGAGGGAATGCCGTATTGAAGCCCCAAGTACACAAATAAAGGCATCGTCATAGCATATTTGAAACTATCAGCATTAACAGGGTTTGGACTTTGGCAGGTACCACAGTGCGCATGTGTGAGAACACACACACCCAACCCTCCTCTTTTGTGGACTCTACCTTGAAATTCTCTAATGAGAATATTCCTTTGAATGAAGGTATGATTACCTGGAGTAACAAAGGGGGAAATTTGCATTTTCTCTAAACTTAATAGAGTTCATTAATATAACTTTTTTAGGACAACTTAGCACAACAGATTTTCAATGACAAATATTTGCAGATAATGAATAGAAAACTAGCAAGTGCTTTAGATCTAACCATATATTCCCAATTAGGAAGAGAACGATGTTTTTCAAACTTGAGATTGGGTCCCAGAAAAATAGGATGGATTTGTCTTTCTTACCAGTTTCCCATATAGAATCCTTGCTGCGTATATAGTTGCACTTCTTGTATTATCCCTTTCTTGAAATGCAAAAAGGCTGTCCACTGTGAGCTGCCTATCCTAACACATAGGGCTGTCCTGTGACTCGGGTCAGGATGTGAGCTACTCAGAACACTTGTGTCCAAGGGTCTCTGGTTTAATGACTATGGATATAGACGAATAAAAGCCTAGTAGATGGGATATAAAAATTTTAGGAAGAATGAAAATGACCTTTTAGTTTCAAAATCATCCCCGGTGGAAGTGGCTCCCTTACTGTGTGTGGCAGATACACAGGTGTAAATGCCATTTTAGGGCCTGGCCCCTAAAATGCCCAGCAAGCTCTTCCATGGTCCCTGGCTTCACCATCTCTGTGCCTGGAGCAATGGACTCCGAGAGGTCAGAGCTGGACCCTTGAACTCATGACACAGAGTCACCTGACCAGTGACATTCACATTGAGCTTTGTGTGGATGGAACCTAGCTCTCATTGTGTTAAGCCACTGAGATTCTTAGAGTTGTCTGCTACGCGCTTAATCCTGCCTAGCCTGAGTGCAGGAAGCAGGCTAGCCTAGGGAGGAAGATGCTGCCAGCACTCATGGATTTCATCCTCAGGTGCGTCTGTTCTTTTCGACCTGATATGTGAACATGGGATGGACCTACCACCCAGGACATTTGTAAATAATTGTTTTAATCAAATCAATATTTCATATGGAAAAGCCCATCAGACCTACTATTGTACCCAAACTCACCTGGGGCCTCTTCTAGGTAGATGCTTGAAGACTGGGTCTGAGTCAAGCTTGAATCCAAGTGTAAGCCAGTGCCTGGCACACACCGGAATCTCTACTGCAAACATTGATTGAACATCTGGGTCCTGAGGGACAAGCAAGAAACAAAGTCCAGGGTTCGGATCTGGCACAAAATATAGTGGAGCAGGAAGGAGCAATCTGAGAATACGGAGGGTTGGCAGGTCCAGGGCTGCTGGCATTGGCTGCGAAGGTCTGCATATTGTGCTGAGCTGCCCAGAGGGTCTTTTGTTTTTAAGTCCTGTTTTAGGTTCTCAGCAAAATTAAGCAGAAAGCACATGCAGTTTCCATATACCTAGTGTCCCCACACCTGCATAGCTTCCCCCATTATCAACCTTCCCCACCAGACTGATACATTTGTTCTAAGTGATGAACCCCGCATTCCACATCCTTATCACCCAAAGTCCATAGTTTACATTACGGTTCACTCTTGGTGTTGTACATTCTATAGGTTTTGAAATGTATAGAGTGATGTGTATTCACCATTATAGTATCAAACATATTATTTCACTGCCCTAAAAATCAGAGGTATATTTTTACAGTGGACACAAATAAACAGCTCTGTCCACAGCTTTCTCTTAGGAGGCATTTTCCCAGCACACAGCCAAAAGGCCCCAAGAATTCTTCAGGTATCCATGTGGGAGAGAAAAGCCCATGTAGGATCCTGGAAGATGTGAATGGAGCTTGTGGCTCCATTCCCAGCATTCTCTGGAGTTTAGCCTGAGAAAATAATAAGAATCCTATAGGATCAGTGATCTCACTCATTCGGACTACAGTAAATCTCTTCTATATTACTGCTCAGCCTCTGAGAATATTACGTTGGGTCTCATTTTATTAAAGAATGTCGTGCATACCCAGAAGTAGCTATTTAATTTTTAGCTGCAAGATACAATTTTGAAAAACCATTATCTAGAAAGTGCAATAATCAAACAATGTAATCATGAATGTTAAACCTTCTTGAAATATTATTTTAAATGCTTGCCAGCTGGAATCAAGGGTTGACAAGAAAGTGTGTGACTTGGTTGGCTTTCTAATTTGTCAAAGCATCTACGCTTTCCAACGAGTTATATTTGTTAAAATATGTTGTTTCTCTGCATGATTGCTTTGAAACTATCAAAGAATGCAAAGTCCTTAAAGAAGGAAGGCAGATTTGCATTTTCTATTCGTTCCAGCCTAAGATTTAGTATTAAATCACTTTAAGAGACACAACTGAAGAATCATTTCTTGGAGGAGCCAGAAGGTCCACATACATCACCATTTGCCTCTGAGCTTTCTGGCTTCTCTGTGAGACTCGTAAATTTTGTGACACATGGAAAATATCAGAAAACCACAGCATGTGTTAAGAGGGCCCAGAAAGCAGGACTCATACTGTCATGAAACATCCCTGGTGATTCTTCCCATCACCCACCCCTGAATCTCTACAGAAAGGGCCACCTGGGTGTTTGGCCAGTGGCTGGGAAGCTCAGTGGCTGATCCAGCTGTTTGGTGGGTATGTGCCACCCTCCCCACTCACAGGAGGTCCAGCAGTGCTGTGGGTCACAGTGCAGTGCCCCAGGAAGGAAGTCCTCTTTCAAGGCTCTGAACTTCGGTACATGCAACCTCCCCTGTGTAACACCCTTCTGTCTCAGTGAATTCCCCATTCTGTTCCCACACACTTCCTTCCTACCCTCTCTTAGCACTTGTTTCATTGTGCTATAACTTACATGTCTGTCTTCACTATCAGGCATTGAACTTACAGAGGCCAGGGCCCTAAACCTTATTTTCTTTGTATGCCCTGAACTTAGCAGGTACCTGAAGAGATGAGTGGATGGATATGCCCACCTGCTTGGGGAGTCTAGGGATGGAGCAGGGATTGATCTTAGCTCCTGGCTTCTCTTATTCACACTAGCTTCATGGTCTTTGGCAGGTACCTTGCTATGCCTCAGTTTCTTTATCTATAAAATAGGAAGGATAATGGTGCTTACTTCATAAGATTGTGCATATTGAATAATTTATTCATATATTATACTTAAAATGATATCTTGGGTCTTCCCTGGTGGTCCAGTGGTTAAGGCTCCGAGCTTCCGCTGCAGGGTATGTGGGTTCGATCCCTGGTCGGGGAAGTTCCGCATACTGGGCGGTGTGGCCAAAAAAAAAAGAAAAGAAAAGAAAAGAAAAGTGATATCTTGCACTAGTAGGAGCTCAGTGAATCTTAGCTAACAAAGTGAGCTCTCAAAAAAAATGTAAGCTCTCCTTATCAGTCATAATAACGTCTTTCCAAATGGCCCAACTCCACTGACCACGCTGCAACAGCCCAGGTCTCCATGTGAGTAAGAGAGGGTGACTGGATTTCTGGGAGGAGTAATTTGCTGGGGGTCTCAGGGATTCCGGGAAAGAGAAATGGGGATTTTTTTTCTTCCTGGAGCGAGCTTTCCTTAACTGTTTGAATGACCAAATAGTGGTGCTTAATCAACATCTACCCCGAGAGAGGAAGACTAAAAACACGACCTTCTCTCCTCCCAGCACCGTTTCTAAGGGGTCCTTGGATGGACCCTGAGAAGGGTGGTGAAGTGCGGGCCTGACCTTGGCCAGCACTTCAGGCTCTAATGTCCCTGAAAGTCCAAGGACCCAAGAAGGACTCTGAAGGGAAGTGGGGAATGACGGCCCATGAAAGCAACGAGCCCACCCTGTGGGAAGCAGCGGGGTTGCCCTGGCCACCAGCTGGCGTTAGTTAGTGACTCAGAGGCAGAACCTATCAAACCTCAAACATTTCTAGGCAAAAAGAAAAGGGGGTGTTTGGAGGAAAGGGAGTGGGCACAGATTGGGCGTGGAGAGGGGTGAAAAGTCATCCTAGACATGGAGGCAGTTCTCTCCATCCTCTGACCTGCATGTCCCTCTGGGCAGGGGCTGGAGATGGGGACAGCAGGGAATGGAGACTAAGGACGAGCCGCCTCAGAGCTGTTTTCACTAGAGATTCTCCTGAAATTGAGAGCCCACGCCCACGGGGAAGAAACTCTGCGATGCGGGTCCTGAGTCCATAGACAGGTACCCCAGGAGTGAGTCCCAGCTCTCTGTCCACTTGTGTGGGGCATTTGAGTGGCCACTTAGCTTTGCTGAGCCTCGCTCTCTCCTCCTATAAAATGGAGTTAATATACCTCCCCCGCAGAGGCATTGTCCGTCTCTAATGAAATAAGGCTTGTGATGCGTTCTGAGAGCTGTAACATGATAGATTAATAGCAGGCATTCTACTCACCATAATCAGTATTTAGGATGGTTTAAAGACTCCTGGGTAGGTAGAACTGAGCCAGGTTTGGTCTCTGGAGGCCAGCAGCCTTGGTGGCAATGGAGAGAGGGCCCCACCAGAGTGGATGCCCTTTTCCAAACTGGCCTCTCTCCCTCCTTTTTCCTCCACAGACTGGAGAAGACTGGCAGTATAGGATGGTGGTTGAGGGTCTGGGGGACCAGACTGCCTGCCTTTGAATCCTGGCTTGGTCACTGAGTAGCTTCACGGCCTTAGGCAAGCCACCTAACCTTTCTACACTTCAGTTTCCTCATCTGTAAAATGGGGATGAGAGTGGTGTGTGTACCTCATAGGATGTTGTAAACATTGAATTACACATGATAATTAATAATACATTATTATACTTAAAATGATAGCTAGTAAAGTGAGCTCTAAAAAAATGGGCGCCTTCCTTAATAGCCATGGTAATGTCATTCCAAATGGCCTGACTCTATTGACCTCCCTGCTCATTCAAAGAACACCAGGACCTTTCCACCTTGGCAAATCAGCCAGGAAGCTGAGAAGAAAAAAAAAAAAAAAAAAAAAAAAAAAAACCACATTAGAAATCTCCGCAAAAAATGAAAATGCCTTTCTTGGGGGAAAGAAAATGGGGAGGTTGCAGACCATGGGCAGCTTGTATGATTTACTCAGAACCCCGTACATCCAAAATCTGGGGCTGTTCCCAACGATCCAATCTGACTTCCTATAACAGGAAGCTCAGATTCTGCACCAGTCTGATCAGTGGGACCAGCTCTCTTCTGCTTCTCAAATGCTATTTCCAGCGATGAATCATACACGTTAGGACTGGAAGGGATCCCAGAAGATCACTCAGGCCAATGGGATGGAAGCGGTCCTGGGGAAAAAGACAATTGACGGAGGAAGTTCAGTTCTTGAGTGGAAAACCACTATCTGCCTCCTAGAGCAGAAAAGGGCCCCCCCTGCTGCTGAGGAAGGGTTGAGAATGCATTCCAGCAGTTCCATAAACACCCCTTGGGCACCTGCCTCAGTCCTGTGCCATCCAGAATTGCACAGTTCTGGAGACGGGGGCGCATGGCTAGCAGATCATTGCAACACCACGTGGTTAGAGCTATTTTGCGGGTTTTCGCCCTGTGTGGTGTTTGAGCCAAGGGCAAGGGCACCATGCAGCCCTGGGGGCGTCTGCAGAAGGTGCTTTGGAGGAGTTGGTGATACTTGAGCTAACTCTGGAAGGAGGAAGAGGAGTAAACTCAGGTGAGAAAAATGGAAAGACCCTCCCATCAGAGTGAAGAGATGAACAAGCAGATCAGTGCGGTTGGAGGCTAAAGTGCCAGAGATATTCGAGGCCGATGAGGCTGGGGAGACTGGGGGCCGGAGGGGGCAGGGCCTCGTGTGCCATGTTGAGGACTTGTGCTTGGAGAACGGGAGCCATCAGTTGGGTTTTCAGTAGAGGAATGTGCAGTGAAATGTGTGCAGCCTGGAGAGACCATTCAGGGGCTGGCTGGGCGGAGGGTGGATCGGAGTGGGAAGGCCTGGAGGAGGTTGTCGGGCTTGCCACCTTGAGGCTTGGTCCCTGGTTACTGGTGAGCACTCGGACTTCTCAGAGGCCTAGGGTACCAGAGTCCCACTGACACTCCATGTGTGGCCACCAAACATCCACCCACCTCCCATGCTAACTCTTCTTAGTCACTCAGGTATTCCCCTCACCCCAACATAGCCCACGCACTTCGGGGGAAACTTGGCAGCTCTCCTTGGGCATGAAGCTCAGGCTCCAGTGGATGAACACAACTCCATCCCCCTGGTCACTGTGTTTGCTTTCAGAAAGGGCAAGTGATTCAATTCAGGCTGCTGAGACCCAAGGCAGCATTTGGGGGAGAGTGTGGGGCAGGGGGTGGGAGGCACTCCAGAAGGCGAAACATGCAGAGATGAGGCCTGGAACTGTTGTGACTGTTTTCCAGCGGGAGGGAAGGCAGTCCTAGGACAAAGCTGGCCGTGGACAGCGGAAAACGTCAGGAAAACAGACCCAAGGCCCTAATGATGGGATGAAACCAGATCAAACCAGACCTGAAGTGCATACCCCTCTCCCCAGAACAAATCCCTGGACTTTTCAATTACGTATGCCAATAAATTCCCTTTGTTTTCTAAACTTTTTTTTTTTTCTTGCTCTCGAAAGCTCAGAGCTCAGGGGCAATAATCTAGGGCATAGTGGCCAGAAATGACCGTGTCTCAACATGTAAAAAAATCACTGCGAGGTTTTCCTGACATCATTTTTTTAAAACAAAAATTATTTTAAAGCCGTTTTACACAGCTCTCTGCTGGCTGGAACTTAACTCTCCAATCGTCTTCTTTTCTGGGTCCCTTTAACGCAGTGGTGTGCTGCCACCTGCTGGTCACAACACAGAAGAACGTACCCCAGAACGTAGATAGAGACTGTTAACGCTGGAAAAGGCCTTAGAGACCAGTGTGGGGAATAAAGGGGAAATTCATTTTCTGCTAATGGATATTTCTGAGCTGTTTGAATTTTGATTAGCATGCATTATTTTTGTAATCAGAAAAAAATAGACATTCACTTTGGGAAATATAGTATTTCATATCTTGTGATGTTTATTACTGTTGGCTCTTTACATCAATACCTGCTATTTCCTTGAAAAGTTCCAGGGCAGCCAGCCAGCCCATTTGAAGCTTGTTGGATCTTGTAGGCAGAAGGTAGATCCTAGTCCAGTGTCTTTCTATTCAGGAAACACTGATCAAGCCCTCCAAGCATTCTGCATAGAGTCTCTCTCTCTGGGCTCGAGGCAAGGAGCAACCACAGACAGCCCCCCACCTCCCCAACCCTGTGAAGGATGGCATTTGATAGCTGCTCACTCTAAAAATTCTCTTTGCAAATCCTTTTTGCCTTTTCTTAGTGGTTAAGGAATTTAAGAATTGTCTTCCCTGTTCTTGATACGACTTTGAAATTTGTGCACAGTGGCCCCTTTGGAATTTAGCAACTGTTGTAGTCATACCCCAAACAAAACAGAGATAGTAAGAATCCGATCATAAATGCTGTTACAAATTCCCTCCTGGCCTCTACTGGAGGTGGACCTGACCAGGACCAGGATGCTGTCAGCCGCTGAAGCCCACCACTAGGTGGCGCCCGAAACAGCCTTATTGCCAGGGCTGTTGTCTAGGACTGAGGGACTGAGCTTGGAGCCGGTGCCCCCTCCACGCCCCCCCCCCGCCCCGCCTCCGTCCCCTTTCCCCCGACCCTCCTCCACTACAGCCACCTTCAGTCTGTCCTTGTTCTCACCCAGCGGTTACCTGGGCTTTGGCTTCTCTTCCCCAATTAGCCCTGAAATTCACAGAGTCCCTGTTAACCTGCCCAGGATCTTTTCCCGTGTTACCCTAAACCCAACCCCCTCACCACTGGCTGGGACTGACGTGGCCGGGCACTTCCGTGGTGGACTTCCAAAGCCATATTCTGCTCTGCACTCGGGCACCTTATATGACCGTGTCCTCTTGTACCAAGCTTGGATTTTGCAGGTCCCTTTGGACACGACACCCTGGACTGTCAACCAGCCTCATAGGAGTTCACCCTGTGGCCCAGCTAGTTTTCCCTGAACCCTTCCCGGCTGGTCCAGGAACCTCTTCCTTCCTTGAGGGTAGTGTTGAGGCTGCTCCAATGCGTGTGCATTTATATCCTGGAGGCTGCGAGGCCCAATATATTCTGGTCCCCTCCCAACCTCATCTCTTACCTTTCTTTCCCCAACCTTCCCCACTGACCACACTGACCTTCCTCCTTTCCTCAGACAGATGTGTGTGTTCAAAGCTGCAGGAAAATAAGCTCACACCTGCCTCAGGCTCTTGATACCACTTTCCCCTCTGCCTTCTGCACTCCAGCTCATGCCCACCCCATCTTACCATTCAGGTCTCAGCTCAGATATCACCTCCTCAGAGAAGCCTTCCCTGACTACTTTATCTAGATTAGTGACCACCATCACACTCTATGCTCCTCCCCCGTTTTCTTCGTATTCTTGTCACTCTCTGAAAATTTCTTATATAATTTTTATTTGCTTGTGTACTATCTAGTCAGATAATAAACTCTACCTAGAATATGAGCTCCTTGAGGGCAGGGAGTTCACCTGTCTTGTTCACTGGTGTGTCCCCAACATCTAAAACAGAACATGGCCTGTAAAAAGACTGCATCACTAGGCTGTGCACCTGAAACTAATTTAATATTGTAAATCAAGTATACTTCAATAAAAAATCTTGATTTAAAAAATTTTTTTAATAAAAATAAAACAGAGCATGACACTCATGGGGACTCACTCAATTAATGTTTGTTGAATGAGTGACGTGTGCCCCAGGCCACCCTGGCTGAGTGTCACAGCCCCTGCATCTACAGTTGGGTTCATTTGCCTAAAACAGTGCTGCATCCCCTGCATCCAACTACATTGCTTAGTCTCCTCCCCATGCATGTTGGTAGAACCTCCGGTCACCGTTGGAAGCCGCCCTTCCCGCTATTTCAAGAGTCTTCAGCTTGAGCCCACTCAGCTGCCAGGTGGTGCCTGACATCTTCCTCTAGTCCTGTTGTGGGAGGGGTGTCCGTTGCTGAGGTTGCTAAGACCCACAAGCCCCATGCAGGTACCCAGGCCCTGCCACAGCTGCCGCCTCCCTCAGATGTCCCTCCACATTGTGTGATGTCACCCTTCACTGTGCCACAGCTGGGCGTTGAGGGCTCCGTGATATTGGCAGCCACTCTCCCCTGCCCCGTGTTAACCTGTTCTATGTGGCCAGTGGGACCTTCCCCATTTTCTCCATCTCTCATCCTTTAGGAATCAGCATTCATGACTGCTATGGACTGAGTGTTTGTGTTCCCCAAAATGCATATGTTGAAATCCTAACCCCCAGAAGTGATGGTATTGGGATGTGGTGTCTTTGGGAGGTGATTAGGTTGTGATGGTGGAGGCTCATGAATGGAATTAGTGCTCTTATAAAAGAGACACCACCAAGCTTCCTCACCCTTTCTGCCATGTGAGGAAACAAGAAGTCTGTGACCTGGAAAAGGGCCCTCACCCAACCATGCTGGCACCCTGATCTCAGACTTCCAGCCTTCAGAACTGCGAGCAATACGTTTCTGCTGTTTACAAGCCACCCAGTCTGTGGTATTTGGATATAGCAGCTTGAACACACTAACACAATGAGCTCTGTGAAACTGCCATGCATTTGGAACAGGAGACATGCGGGATGCTTACTTGCATGGAGAGCAGCACCTATGCCTTGGTCCTGAGCCCCCCTCGCCCAGCCTCCTCAGCGCTCCTGCCTCCCGAGCCCCATCGATCTCTGCTGGCTAATTACACCGGGGCTCTTGAACCCCCTCTGCCGTGGGCTCTGGAGTCTGTGTTTGTGGGCTCAAAACCTGGCTTCTCCACTCCCTGGTGCTGTGTGATCTAGGGCAAGATGCTGACCTCTCTGAGCCTCTGCCACCTCTTCCGTAAAATGAGGTTGTTAATAGTATCTGCCCCATAGGGTTGCTGTGAGGCTCAAATGAAATAGCCAGAGAACACAAAGCCCTTTCCAAAGTGCCTGGCAGGGAGTTATCATCTATCAACTGCAAAAGCCTAGGCTGCTCCCAACATTACTATCACCTCCAAGTAGAAGTTACATTGAAGACAGGAACTAATTTTCCTCAACTTTCTCTTCCCAGCACCTAGGATGGTGCTGCATGCACAGTGGGTGCTCAGATATTTGCTGAGTTGAAGTATTTGATAGCACTAAAGTTTCTCTTCTCATTTAGGTTTTTTCTTTGTTAAGGATAAAAATTATATGCTTTTTTTTACAGCTTGACTTTTTTACTGTTGTGAAATATAAATAACATAAAATTTACCATTTTAACCGTCTTTAACTGTACAGTCAATGGCATTAAGTACATTCACATTGTTATGCAACCATGTGGTTTTTTTTTTAACCCTAGCAGCCAGCATGGGGCCAGGACTGGAAGCTGAGTCTACAGAGACTCAGTGGATATGAATAAAGGAGCCTCTACCAGCAGATTGGCTCCTTTCAAATAGGGGCTGTGTCTGCCCCCCCGGCACTCAGCACAGTCCCTTGACATAGTAGGTGCTCAATAAACGTAAAACGAGCCACCAGGAGATGTTGCAAACTGGTGGGAAAACAAAAGAGGGCCTTAAGACATGCTGCTTAGGGCTCACAAAATTGTTTTTGTTTTTAGTTTTTAATAAGCTGTTTTGAATAAGTTGCAGTCTCACATACACACAAATCCATACTATGGAGTGAAAAAACGGAAGGCTCTGGTAACTTTGGACCTGAGTTCTCAGATGGCAGCGCCCTCTTTTGCTGAGGGATGCTGCCCCGGTGGACGGGCTGTGTGGTCTCCAGGCCACTGCTCTCCCGTAATTACTGCCCCGCTCCCTCAGGCATCTGAGTTTGAGACCCCTGCATTAGAGTTAGGCAAAAGGGGCTTGAGACTCACTTCCTCAACTTAATAGTAAGTCAATCAGCCCTTTGAACCTCCACACCCTCATCTGTAGGATGGGAAAGACGGCAGCGTCTTCACCAGGTTTTTCTGAAGAGTATTACAGGATAACGTATAGGAGAGTGTGTAAGAAAACGGGAAGGCTGCTCTACAAACAACAGCCCTATATCACGGGCCTGCTGCTTCCCAGTCTTTCGTGCTCACGTTGAGGATGTATGGGTTTGCCTGCCATTTGGCACCTCCAGGTTTTTGCACATCAAATACTCAACTGGGAGGACGCCAGCATCAGGAAAAGCTAGGGCACTATCTGTCAGCACACGGCAGCTGACAGGTACCCCTGTCACCTGTCAGTCATCTCAAGCCTTTGCCAAGTCCCTGCCGGTGCGGGGGAGGGTTGGTGGCACGGGGATGCAGTTGAGAGTAAGTCATGCAGGCACAGGCCTGCTCTCCAGCATCGTCCATCCAAGACCCTTCAACACACTGGACAGTGGCCCAACAGGCATCTGACCCCATGTTACACATCAGTGCAGAAATGTATTGCCTATTCATCACATCTTAAAACAAGCTCCTAGGATGGGGTTTTGGGCATCAGAGCACCATCAGTTTCCCTTCCCTTCCTTTAGAGCTGGGGCTTGGTTTCTGTGGTGTCTTTGCAGACACAAAGCCTAGAGGAAATAAGAGCACTTTCCCTTTAAGTCCTTTTGACAAACCCCTGTCTCACCATTCACCTCAAAACTCAGGTCAAGGACTAGTAGGTTTTTTAGGTTCCTTAAAAAACTCAAAATAGAACTACCATATGACCCAGCAATCCCACTACTGGGCATATACCCTGAGAAAACCATAAATCAAAAAGAGTCATGTACCACAATGTTCATTGCAGCACTATTTACAATAGCCAGGACATGGAAGCAACCTAAGTGTCCATCAACAGAGGAATGGATAAAGAAGATGTGGCACATATATACAATGGAATATTACTCAGCCATAAAAAGAAACGAAATTGAGTTATTTGTAGTGAGGTGGATGGACCTAGAGACTGTCATACAGAGTGAAGTAAGTCAGAAAGAGAAAAACAAATACCATATGTTAACACATATATGTGGAATCTAAAAAAAAAAAAGGTTCTGATGAACCTAGGGGCAGGACAGGAATAAAGACGCAGACATAGAGAATGGACTTGAGGACACGGGGAGGAGGAAGGGTAAGCTGGGACGAAGCCAGGGAGTAGCATTGACATATATACACTACCAAATGTAAAATAGATAGCTAGTGGGAAGCAGCTGCATAGCACAGGGAGATCAGCACGGTGCTTTGTGACCGCCTAGAGGGGTGGGATAGGGAGGGTGGGAGGGAGACGCAAGAGGGAGGAGATATGGGGATATATGTATAAGTATAGCTGATTCACTTTGTTATACAGCAGAAACTAACATAACATTGTAAAGCAATTATACTGCAATAAAGATGTTAAAAAAAAAAAAACTCAGGTCAACTGTGGTTCATTAGGAGCATCTTGATACTGAAAAAGAATTCAAGACAGGCAATAAATAGAAAGGTAAGTCAGGTGATACGATTTTGAAATAAAACAAGTTTGCACAGTAACTGGTTCCAGATTGCCTTACAGTCTTGCTTGGCAGGTAGAGATTTATTCCTGATAGCAAACCAGATGTCACACTTGCTCTTCTAAGACATTTGCTTTTATCTCCAGCAGTTCCTGATGGAATAGATACAAAGAAAAGACTAGAGCCTTGTTTAAGCATCCTGACACCGGAGAGGATCAGATCATCTGAGAGTTTCCAATCTAGGTCTTAACAGCTTTCAAAAATCAAACACGTTAAAGCAAAACAAAACAATGCAAAACAAAGGCACTGAGAGGCAGTTGAGTATTTTGCAAGCCTTTGTGTAAGAGAGATAAGTGCCTGTGGTGCAAGAACCACCTACAATAATAGATGTGTGGTTTGGCTCTTCTAGAAGAAAACAAGGCCTCCAGAAATTGGTTACTGGCATCATAGAAAAAAACACGGAGTCGTTTGACAACATATCATTGTAACAAGAACCCGGAAACTCCTCTGAGACTCTTTCCTAGCCAGGAGTGGCAGCCTTTTCCCCCACCAGGGAGAGCATCCGGCCCTGGTTTTTTCCGCATCTCCCTTCCCTTCTCTCCAGTGCAGTCTCGGTGGGACTTTCTGGGTTAGCAAGTGCAAGTGCTCAGGTTCTCTGGCAAGTCATACAAACTCGCTGCGAACTGGTGTAAGCAGAGCAGCACCGCCCTCAGAACCTCAAGAGCTCTAGCCCACCAACCTTCTCTCCAGACCTCTGTCATTAACAGGAACGAGCTCCCGCCTCCTGGTCCCAGAGCCTCTTAGCTCGAGATCTTGAGAGAGACCATCCTTCCTGCTCCAACAGCTCAGTGCAGGCAGGAGGGTCTCCTGTGACCGTACTGTCCAGGCCCCCCCTGACGTCGGGGGGTGCACAGTGCAGTGGCCGTGGGCTGGCTGGACACTCTGCCAGGAATCTGACACTACCTGACTCGGTTTTGATCAGTGGCTGTGGGGGAAGTTCTTTGGAGAGTGACTCCCAAAAGAGAGGCATTATTTATGGGGGATGGGGATTGCGTGGTGAATTTAGGGGCTGTGCTTGGGAGGGGGTTGTGTTTGTTTTCGATTGCCGACGGACGTAATGAATTACCACAAACTTAGTGGCTGAAAACAATACAAATGTGCCATCTTACAGGTCTGTGGGTAGGAAGTCTGACAACAGGGCTCACTGGGCTAAGATCAAGGCATCATCAGGGCTGAGGTCCTTCTGCAGGAGAATCCGTTTCCTTGCCTTTTCCAGCACCTGAGGCCACTGGCATTTCCTGACTTGTGGCCCCTCCTCCGTCTTCAAAGCCAGCAATGTTGCTTGCTCTGACCGCTATTCTGTCATCACAACTTTCTCTCATGACCTCAGAGGGAAAGGTTCTCCACTTGTAAGGACTCGTGTGATTAGATTGGGCCCATCTGGATAATTCAGGGTCATCTCCCCGTCTCACCGTCCTTAACCTTAATCCTATCTGCAAAGTCCCTTGGTATGGGTTGAACTGTGTCTCCCAGATTCAAACGTTGAAGTCTTCAACCCCAGAATGTGAACTTCTTTGAAAATAGGGTCACTATAAATATAATCAGCAAAGATTAGGTCCTTAGGGCAGGCCTCACTCCAGTATGACTGATTTCCTTATTAAAAGGGGAAATTTGGACACAGACACAGACACACGTAGAAGGAAGGTGATGTGAAGAAATACAGGGAGAAGACAGCCATCTACAAGCCAAGGAGAGAGGCCTGGAACAGCAGAGAATTTCCTCACTTCCCTCAGGAGACCCAACCCTGCTGACATCTTGATTTTGAACTTGTGGCCTTCAGAACTGTGAGAGACTAAATTTCTGCTGTTTGAGCCACCCAGTTTGTGGTACTTTGTTACAGCAACCCCAGCAAACCATTATATCCCTTCTGCCATGTAAGATAACATATTCACTGGTCCTGGGGATTAAGACATGGACGTCTTTGGGAGGTCATTGTCCTGCTAACCACAGGTTTAATCAGTGGATCCTAGTCAGATATTATTTACTGGACTTTATCTTGGGCCTGTGCTCAGTGGCTCCTATACCATAAATGAAATAATGGACTGGACCACAGGCTTGTTGCTCAGAAACACCCCTGCAAGCGTGAGAGGAAACTCGAAACAATTGGGCTTTGCGCTGGAACGCTGTCCAGCTTCAGACACACTACTTTTTGTGGGCTACATGCAAAGGTGCTGGAATTTATTGCCATTTTTGAGGGGGAGACATTGTGTTTGCAGAATTTAGTAAACTGGACATTATTAGCTATTTTCTTAGAACACATAAAAACACATAGCTGTGATGCCAGCAAAATGGTGAAATAGGAGTTTTCTCTTGTAGTCCCCCTAAAGAACAGCAATTTTGACAATCACCCATGGAGGAGAGCACCTTTGTGGCCGTCTATGAGGCCGGTGGAGAAGTTCCACGTGGCACTGGAGCAAAAACAAATCCAACATTGGACACACTGAAGAGGGTAAGAGGAACAGTTTCCCTTTACCCACGTTATCTTTTCCCCAAGGTAGCACAGCTCAATGCAAGAGAGAACTTGTCACGGCGGGGAGTGAGTGTGTGAGGGAGCGCCTGGCTTCCCCAGCTGTGTGGGACGCTGCCAAAGGGGCCCCCTCCTGTCTCACCCCATCCAGAAGCTGGAGGTGTGCTGCATGGCATGGGGGTGGGAGGGCCCTGGGAGAAGCAGACAGGGCTCTCAGAGGGTATCCCAGGGACCTGGGTCCTACTAGCTGCTTCACAGAATCCCCCAGGAAGCCTGCCCACGAGCTGCTGGGGACACCTCAGCTGCAGGTCCCCCCAGCTGGCTCACAGACTGCTTCATTTGCCTCCCCCACACACACCCCTGCCCCGTGTCTGACTCCCTGTGTGTACCCTGAAGGTGGCAAGTATGAGCCTTTGCAGAGGGCTGATGAGCATGCACAGAAAACCAGCCTGCAAGATTCAGAGAAAGCACACCGACTCAAGTATCAGTACCACACTAAGGAAAGCACATGGCCATCAGCACATGGCCTGGCTTTGCAGGGTTGAGAGAAGATTTCCCCTCAAAGAGGGAATGAGAGCTGTGAAACAGGTTTATCCACAGAAAAGATCTGAGATAATAAGGGTTGGCAAGGATGTGGAGAAAAGAGAACCCTTATGTACTTTTTGTAAGAATGGAAATTGGTACAGCCATTACAGAAAACGGTATGGAGGTTCCTCAAAAAATTTAAAAATAGAACTTCCATATGATCCAGCAATTCCACTTCTAGGTGTAAATATTTTTCAGGGTCTCAAAGAGATATCTGTACTCTCGTGTCCTTTGCAACAGGGGTCCCCAACCCCTGGGCCACGGACCAGTAGTGGTCCGTGGCCTGTTAGGAACCGGGCTGCACAGCAGGAGGTGAGCAGCAGGTGAGCAAGCAAAGCTTCATCTGTATTTACAGCCGCTCCTCATTGCTCACATTACCGCCTGAGCTCCGCCTCCTGTCAGATCAGCAGCTGCATTAGATTCTCATAGGAGCACAAACCCTACTGTGAACTGCGCACGCGAGGGATCTAGGTTGCGCGCTCCTTATGAGAATCTAATGCCTGATGATCTGAGGTGGAGCTGAGGCGGTGATGCTAGCACTGGGGAGTGGCTGCAGATACAGATTATCATTAGCAGAGAGGTTTGACTGCACAGAGACCATAATAAATCAACTGCTTGCAGACTCATCAAAACCCTATCAGTGAGTGGCAAGTGAAAACAAGCTCAGGGCTCCCACTGATTCTGCATTATGGTGCGTTGTATAATTATTTCATTATATATTACAATGTAATAATAAGAGAAATCAAGTGCACAATAAATATAATGCACTTGAATCATCAAAAAACCATCCCCCCTCCCACGGTCCGTGGAAAAATTGTCTTCCGTGAAACCAGTCCCTGGTGCCAAAAAGGTTGGGGACCACTGCTTTGCAACATTATTCACAATAGCCAAGATATGGAAACAATCTAAATGTCTGAGAAAGGATGAATGAACGGATAAAGAAGAGGTGGTGTGTATGTATCTTGGCTGTGAGAAGGAAGGATATACTGCCATTCCCAACAACATGGACAAACCAAGAGGACATTATGCTAAGTGAAATAAGCCAGAGAAAGACAAATACTGTATGGTTTCATTCATACATGGAATCTAAAAAAAAAAGCCGAACTCTGGAAACAGAGAGTAGAATGGTGGTTACTGGGGGCCAGTGGCAGGGAGATAGGGAGATGCTTGTAATAGGGTACAAGGGTATAAAATGAATAAGCCCTGGGGATCTAATGTACAACATGGCGACTATAGTTCGTAATACTGTGTTGTGTACTTGAAAGTTGCCAAGAGAATAGACCTTAAGTGTTGTCACCACACAAAAAAGGTAACTATGTGAGGGATGGATGTGTTAATGAACCTAATTGTGGTAATCATTTCACAAATATACATATGTCAAATCATCATGTTGTACACTTTAAAATATACAGTTTTGTCAATCATACCTCAATATAGCTGAAAAAGGTTATAAAAATCTTGAAATTGCAGAATGTGAGTAATTAGTTATGAGGATTCACTGCTGTCCTCTCTATTTTATCTGTTTATGAAAACAGAGTTTTAAAAATGTATAAACATAAAAAAGGAAACAAAAAAACTGTATACACTATGTGACCCTCCAATGTGAGTTCACCGTGAGAGAAGTGGCCTCCCCTACATGACAGTGAGCAAGCGTCCCTCACGGCTCTTCAAAACCATCCCACCCCCTACACGTGGACCACGCAGAGCTCAGCAAGGACCCTCTCCCCTGCAGATCACTGGGGCTGCTTGTTGGTTTAAGCCAGATGCCAGAGAGCAGAAACTGAAGTCAAATAATACTAGGTGAGACATGAAAACAACAGATTAACCAGAAAAGTAAATCTGTGACTAATAATACAATAACAGGTTCATGCTCACTGCAAAAAAGTGTTCACCTTCTCCATTTCCCCTCCCATTACCCTAAGCACATCCTTATCTTCTTTGATTTGGACCCTGCAACATTCCTAGCTGGTTCCCTGTTTTGGTCTCTTCCTGCTTTTCATCCTCTAGCTGTTGCATTTATAATCAGGGAAAAGAAAAGTAAAACACAGGCCCACACACAGACACACACAGATCTGATAGTGTCATTCGCCTGCTTAGGCTTTTAAGTGCCAGCCGTCCCCCATTACCCATAAAACCTACGTTTCTGACTGCAGCATACAAGGCCCATTCCAAGTGGGTCCAGCCTCCTTTTCCAACATCATCTTTCACTGTGCAACACCGGGAGAGTCTATTCCAGTGTTTCTCAAAGTCTGGTCACTCCGCACTAGAATTAGCATTCTGGAGTCCTTGTGAAAAATCCCAGCCCTACTGACTCAGAGTCTTAACAAGCACCGGAAGCAATTTTTATGTACACATATCCGGAAGTCGCTAATCTAGGGTCACTGTACTCTGACTCACACACCCTTTGCCACCTTGTTCACTTCCTCTTTGGAGGCATTGTTCATATAGCATCTTCTCCTTCTCAAGCCCAATAAATTGCTTCCCTCTCTCTATTCCCTCAGCACTTTATACAGACCTTCATAATACAGCTCTGTTTTACAGCTGTTCACTGAGATCTGTCTCTCCTGCTGGATTACAAATTCCTTGTCATTAGGAACCATGTCTTGTTCATCTTCTTCTCCCTAAGTATCTAAACAGTTTCTCTGTTTCTGCAACGGGAAATGTGTATCCGACCATGTTTCCCTTTTCCCTTAGCCACTTAATGCCCTTAGAGTCAAATTCACAGCTCAGAATCACAATTACAAAGGCTGTCACTGGCCATGTATCTGTGTCCTCTTTTTCCCCTGGATGTGACCTATTTTAATTTATATTTTCCTTACCCAGAGTTTTAAAAACCTGTATTTGGCCATTTTATTTTACAGGTTTCTGCTACAAGCTGCCTCAGATCATTTCTGGAACAAGACGAGAGATATTACTGAGATTATTCATCTCAGTATTCCTACCACCCAGAACAGCACCTGGCAGATAGAAAATACTCAATAACTTTTTGTTAAATTTAATCAAAGAAATAAAGTTATGTGGATTCTGTGACAGCTATTTGACTCGTCGCTTTAGAAGACTTTCTTGCTTACTTCTGGTTTTTATCACATTGCTCAAGAGCTAATGCTGCTGGGAGAGGGTCTGATGGACCAGGTCCTGTTATGATACAAAATTCACTTAATTTCAGTGACCCAATTAGCTCAGTTTTCCACCTTGGTCTACGTGCGACCTATTTTAGGCTACTCATCAACACTGTAATCTAGGATTAATCTTAAAAGATGGCGAACAGGTAGAAATCTGCCAGGAATTTGGGAAGGGAAATAAGGATAATGTGTCTCAGTGAACAGGGAGAGAGGTGTTCAGAAGAGGTTGCACAGGATGGAGCCAAGGACGGCACACAGGACGCTGAGGAGGGGATTGCGGAGATGGGGAGGCATCTCAGGAAACAGCGGTCCAGCAAGTGTGAGGAGCCACGGGGAGGACCAAGACTCCTGGTTCCCGAAGACGCACCCCTGTAGTGTCCCCGGGTGCTGCTGGAAAGCACAGAGTTAAAGATGTCAACATCAAACAATAAAACTATGAAGAGATAAGGGAAACATCTTGAGAAAGGAAAAATGTCACTTTTCATATTCATTTTAAAACATTTACATCCTAATGTTTCATTAAGAAAAGCCATCTTTTCCATCCTTACGCATTATATCTGAAGAAACGGCAGCAGCACCCAAGTCTCTTTAAATTGGAGATTTTTTTCCCCTAGGAAACACAGCAACATGTGTGGTCTTGACTTTCTGTTGTCACCTCAACTTTCTAAACAAGTCCCTCACGCTTCCAGTTAGCTATTTTCAAAGCATCATTCAATTGGAATTTTTTCCTTTGAAGAAAAATAAAGGGAAGCTAACTTATCATTTGTTACACAGCCAACGACGTATAAAACCACACGTCTCATTTAAATTTGCTTTCAACATCTTTGATTCAATCAAAAACATCAATTCGCTGTGTTTTCTCCATGAAAACCTAGAGGATCTGAGATCATTCTTTGAACACCATAAAAGAAAGGTATTGATATTAAATAGAATAAAAATGGAAAGTTTGTCGAAATGAATTTGCTTACATTGTTACCTTGTGCGGTAGGATGGAACCGATATCCTGGTCCATTATAATAAAATATGGCTCTTCCCTCCAAATGAAATTAACAGAGGAAACATGAGTTACAGTTTGGGATATCTGGTGTGTTTATGCTGTCCTCGGTCAGTGAGCTATTAGTCCCGGCTGAGAGTTTGGTCTCAGCCTCAAAGGATTAGGTGTTAATAGTGGGGCAGTCACCCTGTCAGCTGAGGCAAGGGGGCCTGGTTAACCTGCGGTCTGAGGGTCAACTGGCAGGTTATGTCAGATTGGGATCAGGGTCAGGGATTATGTGCCAACCCCGCTAGGGCGGAGGCCTCCTGCTCAGCTGCAGTTGAGCTAAGAGTCAGGCAAGTTTCTAGTTTGTCATCCCCAGCCCCAGCCAGGGGCACCAATCCCCTCATTCTGAACCCATGAATCACACCATGTGTTCAGGCGAACAGTCAATTCAGAGGGACCCGGCGTTTGGCGTGAAGTTAGTCTGGCTTCTGTAAGCCTGCGCATGGTGGTGGGGAAGCCTCTCTGTGCCCAAAAGGCTGTCTAAGCATTCTTTCAATCCTTCTGCAATCCCCCAATTTCTGAAATCTTACAACTGCTTCTATTTCCTCTGCAATGCTCTAGTTTCCCGTCTGCGACTTCAGCTCCTTTAGTGGAAGTCCTGACACCTTGTCAGGCTTGGGCCAGCCCCATCCCAGGGCCTGCACTCTGACTTGCTGAAAAACAGATGCACCATCCTCCACCCCACATTCCAAGCTGGGGGCCTGTCTGGCTCATCCTTGCTGCAGTCCGAGTCTCTAATAGTTCCCTTCCACGCTGTCTTATGTCTCACAACTACCGTTCTGGTGTCAGAATCATAAGATGGGAATGGCACAGCGTTCCTAGGCGGACAGCTCAAAATGCAGGGCTGTTGACACTCTGGGGCCACTGGTGATGAGGGGCAGATGAGAGCTGATAAATACGTGTTTCTTTCTTTCATCCCCCGTGGACGTGCTGAAACATATTTCGTATGGATCCTCAGAAAATTCTGCAGGGTCGTCCAATTGCCTATGCCATGGTCAACTCAACAACACATCCTTATGTTGGCTTTCCTTCCTCCTCTGTTGCTTTTCTCTCACTCCTGCCCCCTGGGGCCACATTCTCAAGTAAACTACCTGTAAGCCTTTGTCTCAGGCTCTGCTTTTAAGGGAACCCAGGCAGGTGGACAGAAAAGAAATGACCATTTCTTGAGAAAACCACTCCACTCAGTTACATACTGCTCCCTGCTAGTGACCACAGTGATTTTTCTCTCTGTCTCTATTCAATTTTTTTCATCCTGGAGAAATGATGGGGTGGATCCTGAACTTCCTTCTCCTTTCAAAGTCACTACAGACTAAAATGTCCTGAAAATATTAGGAGGAAAATCTGACTGTGGCAGAACGCAGCCAACATCTCAGCCAAAGCCTTAGTAAGGGCGAGGCTTCCATAAGGCAGATGAAGATGTCAATTTAGATGAAAGATGAGAGCTGTTCCTGCTACAATGATAAAATAATTATTTTGGGAAGAAGACTCTCTCAGGACTGACAAAGCACACAAAGATCATTGCTCATCACATAAATGCAGGCATCTGGGCTGGAGCTGCAAGTCTATCTCTAACCTGCTCCCACCGGGAGTCTCCACACCTCTCTCCTGGTAGCAGTCAAGGTTCCAGACTCCTTGTCTCCTTAAACAATTGTTACTTTTAATCAACGCCATCTCCTCTTCTTCCCACATACACTCTCAGTGCGGAGGTCAGTGTTATCACTGTCAGTCTGAAGATGTGCCAAAGGAAATCAGGAAGATGAAACAAATCAAGAGAATCCCCATTGCAGCCACACTTTGCATCTTATTTCAGCAGCAGAGGTGTGAAGTGAACATCCCTGAGTGCCGTACTTGAATTCCTCCCAACTTCTTGAGCATAACCAAGGAGTTTGCCAGCCTCTTCCCAAGATCTGAAATAAGATTTATTCATTTGCCCAGATGCTTATTTAGAGGTGATTTTATATGGAGACTTTCTGCTAAAATAGGCTTTATCCTTTCAGTTATTTTCATTATGGTGACCATTATTTGCTTTTGGATGAAACTGTTTATTCTCTAATTCTAAGAATCTCAGACTTTAATGAAATCATGTTACCACAAAAAAGATGCTTCCTTTTTTTTTTGCAAAATCTAATAATAATCTAATGATTGCTCAAGAGACCCTAAATCACTGCAGCCACAATCATCTCAATGGTCATTATACTGCATTAACCTGACCTCAAAACCAGACAAAGACATTACAAGAGAAGAAAACCACAGACCTATATCCCTCCCTCAAGAACATCATGCAAAAATCCTTAACAAAATTGATAACATGTCATAACCAAGTGAGGTTTATCCCAGAAATGAGGTTACTTTCACGTGAAAAAAATCAATTAATATAATTTACCATAATAACAAACTAAAACCAAAATACATGTGCTCATCACAATAAATATTAAAAAAGCATTTGACAAAATTCAGCACCCATTCATGATTTTAAAACTATATTTTCTAGCAAAGAAGGAATGGAAGAGAACGTTCTCAACTGATAATGAGGTTATTATCTCAAAAAAAAAGTAATCCTAATATCATGCCTAATGGTAAAAGAGTGTATGTTTTCCCACTAAGATTAGAAACAAGGAAAGGTTGTCAGCTCTCACCACTTCTATTCAGGATTGTTTTGGAGATCTTAGAGTAATAAAGTAAGAAAAAGAAATAAAATGTATGAAGATTGTAAAAAAATAACTAAAGCTGTCTCTGTTTGCAAAACTGTCCTTAACCATTCATGATAGATAAACCTTAGAAATCTGCAAACTAGATAGATAGTTCTTGCAAATCTACAAAAAAGATTACTAGAACTAATAAATGAATCTAACAAGGCTGCAGGATACAAGGCCAATATACAAAAATCAATTGTTTTTCTCTATGCTAGCAATAAACAATCAAAAAATTGAAATTAATAAAACAATATCATTTAGAATCCTATCAAAAATATGAAATACTTAGAGATAAAGTTAACAAACTAAATATAAGTCCAGGTCAATGAAAACCGTATATCATTGTTGAGAGAAATTAAAGAACACCTAAATAAGTGGAGAGATACACCATATTAATGGATTAAAAGATTTAATATTGCACATTCTTCCCAAATTAATCAATCGATTTACTGTAATCTCGTTAAAATACCATCAGCCTCTTTTGTAGAAAGTGACAAGCTGATTCTTAAATTTATATGGAAATAAGACTTCCCTGGTGGCGCAGTGGTTAAGAATCTGCCTGCCAATGCAGGGGACACGGGTTTGAGCCCTTGTCTGGGAAGATCTCACATGCCGCAGAACAACTAAGCCCATGCACAGCAACTACTGAGCCTGCACGCTAGAGCCCGCAAGCCACAACTACTGAAGCCTGTGCAACTAGAGCCCATGCTCCACAGCAAGAGAAGCCACCGCAATGAGAAGCCTGTGCACTGCAACGGAGTAGCCCCCCTCTCTGCAACTAGAGAAAGCCCACGTGCAGAAACAAAGACCCAATGCAGCCAAAAATAAATAAATTAATTAATTAATTTAAAAATTTTTATATGGAAATACAAAGGGCCTAGAAATAGCCAGAACAATTTTGAAAAAGAAGAATAAATGTGCAAGACTTACATTACCTGATTTTAAGATTTACTATGAAACTACGATTACCAAGACACTGTGGTATTGGCATAGACACATAGCTCAATGCAATAGAACAGAGAGTCTAGAAATAGACCCATAAACATAGGGTCAATTAATTTTTGATGGGGATACCAATGGTATTCAATAGGGAAAGGATAATCTTTTCAATAAATGATGCTGTGGGGATAAAAAGAAAAGAAAAAGAGAAAGGAAGAAAAGAACAGAAAAGGAAAAAGAAAAAGATTTTGACAATTACATCATACAATATAAAAAATTAACTTGAAATGGATAATAGACCTAAAGGTAAGAAGTAAAACTATAAAAATTCTGGAAACAAGCATAGGATGAAATCTGAAGGACCTTGGGGTTGGAAGATATTTCTTAAATGTTACTCAAAAAACACAAAATAAGGGAAATACATGGGGAAAAAAATCAATAAATTGGACTCCACCCAAATTAAAAATGTTTGCTCTTCAAAAGGCATTAAGAAAATGAAAAGGCAAGTCATAGATAAGAGAAGTATTTACAGATCATATGTCCAACAAAGACATATTTGTTATACTTAAAGAACTTCTACAGTAGTGTCTTAGTCTATTCCAGCTGCCATAACAAAATACCACAGACTTAAACACAGAAATTAAACACAGAAATTTATTTTCTTACTATTCTAGAGGCTAGAAGTCCAAGATCAAGGTGCCAGAATATCGGGTTTTGGTGAGAGATGTCTGCCTGGCTTGCAGAGGGCCCTGTGCCCTCACATGGCAGGAAGAAAGAGATGAAGCTCTCTGGTGTATCTTCTTATAAGGGCACTAATGCCATCTTGAGGGCCCCACCTTCATGGCTTCATCTAAACCTAATAGCCTCCCAAAGGCCCCATATCCAAACACCATCACACTGGGTGTTTGGTTTTCAATATGTGAACTGGGGTGGGGGGGACACAATTCAGTCCATATCAAGTAGGAAAACAAACAACCCAATTAAAAATGCAGAGGCATGGTATCTCATTGTGGTTTTGATTTGCATGCACAACTACCAATGATTTTGAGAATATATTCCTGTGTTCACTCACCATTCCTGTTTCCTTTTCTAATGCCTTTAATGGGATGTGTTGCTTTTCTTTTTGTTATTGATTTGTAGATGCTCTTTATATTTTTTGGATGCTAGTTCTTGTTATTTGTATGTCCTGAAAATATCTTCTCCTGTTATGCAGTTTGTCTTTTCAGCTTTATAATATTTTAGTGGAAAGTAGTCCTTAATATAATCTAACATTAAAATTTTTCTTTATGATTTCTCATTTTTATCATATTTATAATTTAAAATTCCCTATTCCAATGATGTAAGATGTTATTCTGATTTCTTTTAAAAATTGAAGTATTATCTTTCATTTTTAAGCCATAAAAAATGGGGAGAAAGATTTGAACAGTCACCCCACCAAGAAGATAATATAGATGGCAAATGAGTGCGTGAAAAGATGTTCTGCATCCTTAGACATAGGAAACGCACACTAAAACCGAAATAAGACACAACTACACACTCACTAGAATGGCTATAATAAATAAGAGAGATAGTATCAAATTCTGGGAGGATGTGGAGAGACTGGAACCCTCATACATTCCTGGTGGGAATGTAAAATGGCACAGCCAATTTGGAAAACAGTTTGGCAATTGCTTTAAAAGTTAATTATTGACTTACCATATGGACCAGCAATTCCACTTCTAGATATTTACCAAAGAGAAATGAAAGCATATGCCCATCCAAAGATTTGTACATGAATGGTCACAGTAGCATTATTCATAACGGTCAAAAAAGTAGAAACAACCAAATGTCCATGAACTTGTGAATGGATAAACAAATTGTAGTATACTCCTATATTGGAGTACTATTTAGCAATAACAAGGAACAAGTTACTGATAAACGCAAAAAACATGACCGAACATCAAAAGCATTATGCTATGTGAAAGAAATCAAACACAACTGACAACATATGTATGATTCCAATTACATGAAATTGTTGAAAGGGAAAACCTGATCGAAAGCTGTTGCCATGGGCTAGAGAGTGGTAACCAGTGGTATTAACTGCAAAGGGGCACAAAGAAACTTTGGGGAATGATGAAACTCTTCTTTACCATGATTGTGGTAATTACATGACTATATACATATATTTTTGTGAAAAGTTATCAAATCGCCCAGCTAAAATTGGTGAATTTTATTGTATTTAAATTATATATCAATAAATCTGACAGAAGAAGAACGTGGGGTGGGTGGGGAGGAAGAAAAGGAGGAGGAGGATGGCAATAACACCACCACCCACCGTCACCACCATCCCCAAGTAGGAATGTTACTATACCTGAATTCAAGACTTTCTGTAGTAATCAAGATGGTGTGATTTTTGTGAACAGATAGACCTAGAGATCAATGGACCAGGGTGCCTGGCTACCAGGAGGAGCTCTTTACCACCATGCCTACAGAGGGTGGTGGTGCATGTTATGGACCACTAAGTACTCTGTGTTCATTTCTTTTCTCTTTCTTAAATGGGGAATGAGGGACCTAATCATCATACCACTAACAGAATAAAGGTCAACAAATCTTAACTAGAAGGATACACAGATTATCCAGTTTACCATGCAGGAATCCTGCACATCTAGAGCTGTTACAGTATAAGTGTACAATGTGGAGAGTCTTCCTGAGAATGGGAACTTAATTCATAGGGATGCAGAGCTAAGAAATTAAAGGGAGGGACAGAGCCTCTTGTGTGATATTGGGCTCGTGGATCTAGCTATACCTGAAGCCAACATCTCCTTGGACTGCTTAATTATTTGAACTAATAAATTCCCATTTCTGTGTAAGCAAGTTTGAGTTGGGTTTCTGTTCCTTGTAACAGAAAGAGTCCTGAGTAAGGTACATGTGTACTCTGGGGTGATACTAGAGAAGCACTGGCTTATGCACATACTAACTGGTTGCCCTAGGGCAGGCCTTTTAAAAGCTCTTTGCCCAGGTTTCTGATCTCTAAGTAGAAGTAGTTGGAACGGGACAAGAGTTTTTCAGAAGACTTTCACCAATCTAAGGAACCACAGTGACCTCAATGGGAAATGAGGAAAAGGCACAGTAAGGGACCCCAGCTTCTGCCTCAACTAAACCAGAAGTAACCCCTCCTTTAAAAAGAAATGTTTTAGATACTGGAATTACACAGAGTTTGATTTGAAAAAAAATTCCTCTGTTTAAAAAAGTGCAAAAGTCTGTGATCTCCTCTAGTTCCAAAAATTCCAATATTGTCTGTTGATTTCTGACAGGCCGTGTAGCATAGGGCCTTGCATTACAGCATGTCAGACTCCGTAGAGTCTGGATCCAGCTCCGTCCCTTACTAATCATGTCAACTCGGGCAAGCTTCTCTGTTGCTTGATTTCTTCATCAGTAAAATAGGGACAATAATAATACCTACTCCAAAGTGCTGTTGTAAGGGTTAATTGACAATATGTGAAAAACCCTTCCGAAAATGTCTGGCACATGGCACGTGCCCAATAACTGTTAGCAGTGACGATGATGATGATGACAGGCCTGGGAGACCACAGTGAATCTGGTTTGGCTTCATGGGCTCACCCAGGGAGTAAGCTGGAAAAAGAACGGAGACCTAAGTAAGGTCACCTGCTTATTCCCTGTAATTGTGTCAACAGGTTGGGGGTAGTGAAAGCTTTGGTCTCTGTTCTGCTTTCTGAATGTAATCATCGTTTCAACTAATGACTATTCAAATGATAATTTTGTGTGTGTGGTTTAAATAAAATGTTTCCTGACTATATTAATAGTATACATGCATTGATGAAAATTAGGAAAATTAATAAAAAACAAAAATATTAAAGCATTTGTAAACCTACCACCAAAAGACAAATGCTATTAACATTTGATTATTGTATAAGGTATTTGATTTGGAGTATTTTCTTCCAGGTTTTCTTTTAAAGCATTTAAAAATGTATATAAATACATACCCTAAACTTTACATATATGTATATGTGTGTGTTTGTCATTTTATGTCCTTTTCTCAAATAAGGTTATATTGTGAATAATTTTTCATGAATTAAATATCCTTTGAAAACATTTTTCTGACTTCTTAATAATTCATCGCATGAATTATATACCATAATTTATTTGATAAGTTCCCTATAATTGGATCTTTCAGTAGTTTTACTTTGGATTTAATATAAATAATGCTGTGATAAACATATCTGATTAGTTTATCTGTGATAAACATATCTGATTATAAATAATGCTGTGATAAACATATCTGATTTAATATAAATAATGCTGTGATAAACATATCTGATTAGATATGTGATAAACATATCTGATATTACACTATTCACAGAGGTGGAATTTCTGAGTCAAAGCATGTGATCACATATAAGGCTCCTGATACATATCGTCAAATAGTCTTCCAGAAAGTTTGCACCAACTTACATATTGACCAGCCCTGAGGGTCTGTAAACAGCAGTTGTTAGAAGTTGTAATTGCTGATTTTCATTATAGGAACTACAGTTAGGGAATCAAGCTCTGGAGTATATTACCCTTGCTTGAGAGAGTGGACTAAATTTAAAGTTTATGAAACTAGGCTTTTTACGGCCTAAATCAGATCACGTATTTCTTTCTAGACCCCTTAAAGTTTACAAACTTATAGGACCATAAGTCCATCACACCACACAGTGACTCAGTCTTTTGAAGCCACAATGTTTACTAACTACAAAATAAAGAAAAATTTATTATTATTATTATTTTAACTGCAACTTTGTAGCCAAGCATTTCATGCCATGCTTCATGAAGGACAAACATCCCATCACTTCAATATTGTGGTCAAAGGGATTCCATGTATCACACGATGCTGACTTCACTCTGGTCCTTGAACAATTAATGCTCTCTGGTTTACAGCAGCAACCCGTGGTTCATTAGACATGAACATATGAATTTAAGTGTGAAAGACAATATGAAAATATTCCTTAAACATCTTTCCTTCAAGCCCTGGGAACTTAAAGTAGGAAAGTATTCCAAGGGGGCAATACTGTGATTGGAATACTGAGTTGTGAAAAGCAAAATGGCATCATCTAGAATTTAAAGTAAGTTTTTTAAGGCCTCAATTTCAGTTCCCTAGAGCCATGGCTATGTGCTGACGGACGTTCTGCTTCTCCATGAGACCTGAATGTGCAGGTGATGTGGTCATTTCTTGGCCTCCTTTTTCTCAGTGTGTCTTTACTAGTATTAACAGTATTTGTAACCCCAAGGAAACCAACAGAGAAGTGAATCTGATCATGTCCCATCCCTCACCCTGCTTAAGGATCTCGTCCAAACCTCAGCGTGACAAGCAGACCCCTGGCAATCTGGATCCTACTATTCCAACCCCACAGCCTGCCATCCCCCCCTCATGTTTCTTGCTAGTCATACTGGTCTTCCCACATCCTCTGGACCCACCTTGACCATCCATGCCTCTATACCTGGAGCAGCTGTGTCCCCTAGAAGAATCCTCTCCCCTGTGTGGCCTGGGAAATTCTAGTCATAAGTAAGATTTCCCCACACAGCTCCAATTCATAAATACTGAGACCAAGATTTACACGTTGTTAGAAATTCCTTCAAGTTTCCTCAAGTAATGGGAGTTGTTAGTCACATATCCATCACTATTACATGACGGTTATAGACAGGTAAAGAAGCTCACGGAAACCAGGAGCAGCTCCTTTTCATGATCCAAGACAGGCCTAGGATCCCCTCTTCAGTTACAAGAGTCGAAGGTCTTCATTCTCATGCTCTGTTGCTATGGTGATTCCTACTCTCACCAGCTCACCACTAAAAGTGTTAGTTCATTTTTCCTCCCTGGGCAGGAAGGGAAGTTTCCTGGGTAGAGCTTCCCAGACAAGACCATCTCACGGGTGTGTATCCATCCCCTGGACAGCTTCTTTGGTGGCCCCTCCAGCCTGGTCCAGTCCAGTGGCCACCTTTGTTTCAACCCCAGCCTTAGAGTCAACTTCCTGCAGCAGGGAACTGTGGGAGGGCCGTTGTCCTTATCAAAGGATACAGAGCAAGCTTGACACCTTTCCAGATAGCTCTGATGCACAAAATTCCTAGGTTTGGTCCTAAAACTCTTGTTTTTGTGAATAGAAGATTTAGGACCATAGTTCTAATTTGCTTCACATATTATAAAGGAGAGGATTTATAGTGTGATCTCCAAGCACTGTCCTAGAGCAAACTCAGAGAGAGAATTTGGGAAATTTGTTTTACTTATTCCTAGAACAATGAGGGACACAATGTGCAAAAGAAAAAATGGTGTCATTTTTCCATTCACAATTACCTTAGAGGTTTCTACCTGTTGCGTCTTTGTAAATTAATCCTTCTTAAGCCTGTACTTAAAGGCTTTGTTACACTGCGCTTGGAATGACTACTGAAGATCTTACGTTCAGCATAGTAACGCATGGATGTATAATTATTTGTCCCTCTCTTAACTCTGTGAGGCTTCCGGATTCCCTCACCCCTCATACCCGGGAAACAGAGCAATGATTCTGAACTCTGACCTCTCCCTTCTCCCCAGGTTCCTTCAGACCAAAGGAGTCAGTCTTAAGCTGCATCTGAGGCTTTTCTACTGACTGCGAGCCCTCTGAGGTTTGACTCCTTCTACCCAGGGTCTAACCACCGAATTTTGCCAATCCTTGGACTAAAAGGGAGAAATTCCTTAAGGAAGGAATACCTGACTCCAAGTAACAGCCTGGGGGAAGAGCAGAAGTCTGGCCCCAGATACTCCTTTGAATTCGTCCCTTTGAAAATTCATTTCTTTGTTTTCTTTTTTTTTCTTTTTTGCAGTAAGTAAAACATATTTATTCCCTTTTAATTATAAAGGTAAAACAACTGTATCATAACAAAACAAAATCAAATACAACAGAAGTATAAAAAGGAACATTCTGTACCCAGTAATTTATTTTTTTATATATATATAACAACTTTATTGAGATAAACTTCACATACCATACATTTCACCCAAAGTGTGTAATTTTTTTTCATTTCTTTGTTTTCTACTTCATATTGCCAAGTCATGCCCATGTGTGTGTTTGGGGAGAGGGGGAGGGATGGGAGGAGGTTAGGGGTGCCAGGACTGGAGCATAAATGCACTGAGGGCAGAGCTCTATCTACCCATATGCCTCTGTGTCCGACAGCAAGTGCTCAACAAATGTTTTTGGACTGTACCAAGTTTCAAGCACACAGATTTAAGAGCAACAGCTTGTTGTTGTGTGATTACCAGTGCCAGGCACTGTGATCCATGCGTTGTAAAAATTATCTCTAATTCTTATAAGAACTCTCCTTGGTAGATGAATCATTATTCCCATTGTATAGACAAGGAAACTGAGGCCCAAAGTAGTGAAGGGACTTGGATAAAGTCATTGAACTAGTTTAAGTGACTGAACCATATAGTTTTTGCAGTGTGCTGAGCTGCAGAGCCAGCACATAAGTCAAACTCCAGGAAAAGGAGGGGAAGGGCAGCTGGCATCTCCTTCCAAGGGCTTAGCAAAACGCATTTCCCAGCCAAGTCTCTGCTCAGGCAGAGAGGCAATTGTGTCATCATCAGAGAGGAAGGAATCATTGACCTCCTTTTCAGACTCTCAGCTCTCTGAGACCATTTAGTTCCATTAGGAAGCGAGGGGTAGGGCCCAGACTAGGACCGGCTCTCCTGACTGCCTATCTGGTGCTTTACCCACCCCGCAGAGACCAGCAAAAGATTAGAAAAACTCATTGTACCCATCAGAAGAGGCAAGCTGCTACGATCGCACCATAAGTATCAGTAGCTTGAAGCGATAAGAATGTCTTTCTCATTTGTGTCACAATCCAGGGTAGGTAGGAGGTGGGCCTTCCCTCTTCCCTCTGGGCTGGCCCTCTTTCAGGCTCTTCATGTCCTTGGTGTCCTCTCCATTCAGCCAGCAAATGAAAAGGAACAAAGCTTGCACCTAGGAGGGTTTAGCAGGCCAGGCCCGGAAGTGGCCCACCTCACTTCCATTGTCCAGAATTCAATCAGGTGGCCACAACTAACTGCACGGGGCGGGGCTGGGAAATGTAGTCTGACTGTGTGCTCAGAAAAAGAGCACTCATCGACACTCGTGGGTTCTAGAAGTCTCCTCTGAGAACAGCAAGTATCACAGGGCCAGTTCTCATTTTTGTCCTGAATTTCCCAAGTGTGCTTGAGCTCTAGACCCCTATAACGTACAATATTTATATTATAACATACTAAATATATTTTACTTTGAGGTCACTGCAATTAGCATGCTCGCAGACAGGGGTGGAAAGGAAGGGGACAGTGCCAGTTTCAGGTAGCTAAAAAATTTTCTGTAGCTCTTCAGGGCTTCTTATCCTATTTTTGTTGTTGTTTGGGTTTTAATTTGTTTTGCTTTGTGTTTTTGTTCTGCTAACATTTATTGTTTATTTACTGCACGCCAAATGCTGTCCATGTGTTGTCTTTGTTAATCCTCATAACAACCTTGGGAGGTGGGTACTAATATCCTCCGCATTTTACACATGTGAACATGGAAACTTAACCTGGTTAAGAAACTGACCAAGGTCATAAAGCCATTAGGTGTGAGAGTTGAGATTCTAACCTGGGTCTCCGCCACTCCAGATCCTATGCCATCCACTCCATTGAGCTCTGGCTGGCAAGCTTCTGGCCATAGATGGAACCCACTCCAAGCCTGGGATGGTTCTCTGAAGTCTGTGCGCCTCTGCCATGCAAATCCCATTTGCTGACGCACAGAGGTCACCATATATCGTCCCTCTATTGATGAAAGCTGCTGGGGCATACAGGCTCTTACTAATGTTCTGTCCAGGGGAAGGGATGTCAGTGTTGCAGCAAGTCTTCCTCGAGTACAAAACAAGTACTTTCATGTTCCTACATTTTGGTCCACATTTTAAAGACTAATCTTGCCCCAAATGAATTAATTTATGTTCAGCCCGATATGTCCTAAAAAATTTTTAATTCAGTGGGATAATTCAAAAGGAATACTGTAGCAGCTCTCTTAAACCACCATGGTTACAGGCTAGTCAGATCTTTCATTACATGCTTTTAAATACCTAGAATGCCCTGGGAGTGAAGCACTGGATCAATTAGGGCAAACTGACTAAAGGTTAATTTAACAGAGCCCTGAGCAGATGCTCTGCCTGTCCTTGAGGCTCAATGGTCTAGCAAGCTGCGATACTTTGACTGCGTAAACACCATTAAAACTATAACTGGACCTGGGTGGTGTATCCGTCCCACCATTAGAGAGTAGGTTAAAGAACCCTATTAGAGGTAAACCATTGGGTGCGAGAGTGGGGAGAAGTGGGAGAGGGGGGGTGTTGAGCTATTGAACTCTAACTGAACTATAAACAAGGGTTTATTATAAGCACTGCTCCCCGAACTCTCAGCATGTGACCCCCCCCCGGGGAGTTTCACCGTAAGAGGAATTTAATCGCACACCTGTCTTTCTAGGGCATCATGCCACTCCACTTGCCTCTAGTTCAAGTAACTGAAAGATGTGAAGAGACGATGGTGCTTTAAAGGTGGATTATGCAAGGAGCACTCAAGCAGCACAAGCCTGAGACCACTCAGAGGTGGTCCCACGGCTCAGGAATCAGGCGTGGCGCTGCTTCCAATCCCATGCGTGCTTCTCTTGCAGTGACAGCCATCATGGCAACCAACAGCCATATGGTAATTTCTCAGGCACGCATTACCTGGTTTTTGACTTATTCTCATGGAGATAGGGGGAGCCCCATGAGCACCTGAGTGCCCCCCTCCTTGTCTGGCTCAGTGGTTCTGTATCCTGGCTGCGTATCAGAATCACCTGGAGACCTCCTCAGAATACTGATGCCCGGGGTCCTCCCTAGAGAGATGGTCTTTTTCACAAGATCCCCGGGAGGACCTAATGTACAGCACTGGTTGAGAACCATGGGAGTGGCCCCAACCCTTCTCCAGCGAGGTGGAGTGGTTTGGCCCTGGACATCTTGGATATAAAAAATAGAAAGGAGATGGGTCTAAGAGCTGCTAACTGTGGCCAACAGCAGCCATTAGGCTGTGTCTAAACCTCTTCCTGGACAGGGAAGATGGTGGGGCTGTATAATCCTTGGTGGTCAGCTCCCAACTCAAGCCCTTTGCCTTTCCTTCTTCCTGCCACATTGCTTTATTTCTTCCCACATGACAATTTAATGAACATTTATTGAATGTTTTCTGTATGCCAGGTGCTGGGCTGGGCACTATAGACAGAGAGAAAGGAAGAGAAAGACATGGTGCTTATCCTAATAGAACTCACCAACGTTCACCGTAGAAGCAAATGCGTTAGTACAGAAATCAGTTTCCTACTTAATAGCAGCTCTTTTTTTTTTTTTTTAATTTTTATTTATTTATTATTTTTGGCTGTGTTAGGTCTTCGTTTCTGTGCGAGGGCTTTCTCTAGTTGTGGCAAGCGGGGGCCACTCTTCATCGCGGTGCGCGGGTCTCTCACTATCGCGACCTCTCTTGTTGTGGAGCACGGGCTCCAGACGCGCAGGCTCAGTAATTGTGGCTCACGGGCCTAGCTGCTCCGCGGCACGTGGGATCTTCCCAGACCAGAGCTCGAACCCGTGCTCCCTGCATTAGCAGGCAGATTCTCAACCACTGCGCCACCAGGGAAGCCCCAGCAGCTCTTATTAAAGGTTCCATGGGATGAGAAAAAAACATAGAACTGCATAACATTTTCAGATATTGTTAGTGCTTTTCCCCATTATAGAGGTAATTAAGAATTGTCAGTGTCCCTTCTCCAGACCCATTCTCTCTCATGCACACACGTGTACATGTACACACACACACACACACACACACACGACTTTTTCAGAAACAGGAAAGAGCTGAGCATAGATAACGGTCACAGGCCTGCTATCTTTTTAATATGGAATCTGTTTGTGGGAAAACCTGGGTGAGCGAAAGTTTCATCAAGGTCTGGGAGTCATTCTAGTTGGTCCCAAATCAACAGGAGCCTCCATCAGGCCTTTTCACATGTTCTTTTTTGAACCCCATGTTTACTCAGTCAACTAAGATTTGAGTCCTAGTATGTACCAGACACCATGCCAGGAAATGTAATAGTGAGACCGTAAAACCCATCCCAATGCTACCTGTGCTTAAAATCTAGAAAGGAAGATAGATGTCAATGTAAGATTACTACTGTGGTAAGTGAAGATGTACATGAAGCATGCGGGAATGTTTAAAGGGGAATAGACTTAGGAAGTCAAAGAAGGATCCCTAAGAGCTTGGTCGTGAACCCGGGCATCATATCTACAATGATAAAGAGGTGGGGGAGAGGGTACATTCCAGCCAGAAGGAAAATTATGAGTGAACTAGTGAGCACGGGCTGGACTGTTGTGCTCAAAGTGCGGTCCTCAGAACACTGTGTGTACCAGAGATCCTTCCAGAGGTTCTTCGAGGTCAATATTATTTTTATAATTATACTAAGATTGCATTGCCCCTTTTCAGCTGGAATGACATTTGCACTGATGATACAAAAGCACTGGTGGGTAGCATTGCTGAGGCCTTAGCACAAACAAAGGCAGTGGCACCAGACTGTATTCGTAGCCACTGTATTCTTTTTCCATGCACTTGCAGGGGGGAAAAGGTCAGTTTTACTTAGAAACACCTTTAATTAAGCAGTAAAAGTTATTTCTTTTATTAAACAACCACCCTTGAGTACACAGCTTTTCAATATTCTCTGTAACAAGTGGGAAGTATGCACAAAGCACTTCTACTGCATACAGAAATGCGATGGTTGTCTGGAGGGAAAGCAGCTGTTTGATTTTTTGAGTTGTAAATGGAACTAGCTGCTTTTATCATGGAACACAGTTTTTACTTGAAAAAGAACTACTGACAAACTATGGTTATTCCATCTTGGGTTCTTGGTAGATATATATTTTTTTAAGAATGCATAAAGTGAATCTGTCACTTCAAGGAAAATAACTGACAGTGTTTGTTGCCAAAGATAAAAATTCAAGCTTTCAAACAAAAATTAGAATTATAGAAAACTTGTAGCCATTATTATGAGCTTGACAGCTTCCTAATACTTAAAGACTCCAGTGAGATGGGTGATGATACCAATCAATGTGATTTTTAAATATATTATATAACGAAATATGTCAACATTTGGAAGATCTGTATAACTCAGTGAACGAATCTTTTCCAAGTAACCAATGCATGAGGTCACAAAATCACACATGGGTAAATAAAGGATCCATTCAAAGTGCAAGAGAGCCTAATGGACTTTAATGTAACAGAGTATGAAAAGTTCATTGGTATGATTTCAGATTCCATACTGTAGCTAGCTTTTAAAAAACTACCACTTGTCAAGTTTTGATGTAGTATCCAAAAAGAATATTGGCAATCAGCAGAAAAGACTATTTAACTACATTATCTGTGTGCAGCCAGATTTTCTTCACACACCTCAACACAAAAACAGAACAGATTGCAATTAATTAAATGCAGGAGCAATATGAGAATCCAGCCGTCTTCAATTAATCCAGAGATTTGCAAAAAATGTGAAACACTATCATTCTCACTAGTTTGTTTTGGAAGCTAGCTCTTTTTCATAAAATGTGATATTTATATTAAGTAATGGTTTTATTATTGTTACTTTAAAAGGAATTAATAGGTACACATTTAAAAGTTTTTCTCAGTTTTAAAAGTCCCAGTTTTAATCTCTGATATGGAAATATTGCTGGATATTATCCACATAAGTAAAAGCTCTTTAGGATTACCGGTAATTTTTTAAGAGTTTAAAGAGGTCCTGAGACTCAAATGTTTGAGAACTGCTAGACTAAATTATTTTGTGGTAACAAAATTGTCTTGAATCTCAGTGGCTAAACAGGACAAATGTTTATTTCCCTGACATCCACAGACAATCAGGCAGCTCTCTAAAGACAGCTGTTCTCCATGTGCTGACTCAGCAATCAGGTTACTTCATCCTGTGGTTCTGCTGTCTCAACATATGGCCTCCATGATTGCAGCTGTAGAAGAGAAGGCTGGAAGATGGCACATCAGCTCCTAAATCTTCTGCTACGTGTCACTTCAACTCACAGCTCACTCAGCAGAACTGATCACATGGCCCCGCCCAACTGCAAGTGGGCTGGGAAATGTGAGAAAGTTTGTGAATATCTGGTGAGCAGCAAATAACTCTTTACACTGCAGTACAAAGAGCTTGTGCTTTAGAACTTGTGGTGAGAAACTGAAGCTCTGTTGGAAGAACTGATGGAGCATGTAAAGTGAGGTGAAGCATAATGCAAGAAAAGGCAGGGGAGACTTGTAGGGGCCAGACTGTGCAGACTGGCCTCACAAGCCATGGTAAAGACTGTGGTCCTTTTCAGAGCAACGGGAAGACAGTGGATGTTTTGTTTCATTTATTTATTTACTTATTTGGCCGTGCCCCATGGCTTGCGGGAGTTCCCCGACCAGGGATTGAACCCGCGCCCTCGGCAGTGAAATTGCGGAGTCCTAACCGTTGGACCGCCAGGGAATTTCCTATGGTGGATGTTTTATACCACAGGTGACAACAATCAGCTTTATCTGTTGATGAACCACTATAGCTGTGGAAGGAAATGAATGTAGGGGGACAGGAGTGGAAGCAGCAAGGTGCTGTGCTGATGAATCAATCTTTGGGGAAAAACAAAAGCCTTGATTTGTGGCACTTGACAATTTCTGTAGTGTAAATTCTCCCGTCAAGGCCAATTTCAAGTTTACCAGTTTGATGTCGCTGAACACAGCGTTAGGACGAGCCATGCACAATCGACTCCTGTGAGCCAGCAGAGCAGGTTTCAGTGCACTGAGGCAAGAAAGGTAGTTAGGAGGCTAGTCCAGACAAAAGATGATGGTAGTCTGAACTTTCCTCTCCTTTGATCACAGCTGGAGCTAGCCCCACGTTCTATGCACGTCAGTGACTGAAACACCCTGCCTCCACCACCAAATGTCAGCAAGGCTTTCCAACTATTGCTATGACACATGAGGGTGAGGGATGTGGCTATCTTCCCCCAGCCCTCCACAGTCTTGCCTCTGGTACAAAAATGTGGACCTAGATCCTTTCACTATCTTCCCAGAGCCATGTTTGCAAACACCCTCAGATATTCTGGCATAGCATTGCTCCCCAGCTGTTCCAAGGGGGGCGGGCAGCCCAGGAAGCTGCCAGAAGGGCCCTGCTTGGGTTTTCAGCCTCCCTTGATTTACATGAAATGTTTCACAAGAATCAAAATCGTTACAGTCTACAACTATAGGTTACAAGAAAAGCCTTCCCAAGCTTGTGAACAGGGTGAAAATTTGGCTTTTGCTGGCTAACTCAGAAGGGAACCAACCAGATGCCTGTCTTACAAGAATGCAGATGGAGTGAGAGCGAGGCTCCCACCCCAGGGCAATCTCTCGGAAGTTACCAGTTACAGAGGCTGGCAGCTCTCAGCCAGACGTGCCCCTCCTCTACCCAAGCTTGGGTTTAGCGAGCTCACCCAGACTCTTTTTCCTTCTCCCTTCTCCTCTGCTCAAGTTTCCAGAGCAGAATAACAGCTTGTGTGCACCGGAAGTGATGCCCGGGGTGCTGCTATTTAAATAACTCTGCCTCTAAACACAACAGGTGTTGCTCACAGTCTAGCTCTCAAATTTTAACTGCTTTTGGTTATTTTTTTTTCTCTAGAGAACCATATGGATTTTTTAATTTAAAGAGCCTGCCTCTCTCAAATAATAATCCTCTCCTCCTTCCCTTTCTCCCTCCTCCCTCCCTTCCTTCCTTCCTTCCTCTCACTCTCTCTTTTCTCTTTTCACATAAAGCCACAGGCTGAAGTCTTCCTCAGCAGTTTCACCCATCCCCCCGATGGTTCTGGAAGTTACTGACCCATGAGCAGAGTGAGACGCCACTGTGCTGGCTCCAAAGTTCTCTTCTCCTGGTTCTACCTGCTGGACAAACCTCCCGAGAGGAGTTAGGGACTCCAACCTAAGTTCAGTCGTAATTTCTGCATCCTCATTAATGGTCTTGCATAAAACCCAAGTCACCAGACACTGGAGTATTCAGAGAAAGGCAACAAAGGTAGATGTGGTAGGCAGATAGGGAAGAAAATGTCACAAAAATCTGGGTGCCACCAAATGCTAACATTCTCTCTTGAGACAAATTAGAAGTTTGAGACTGAATAGCATGGACTTAAAATTTTCTATTTTAGAAATTTCAGCTTTTATTCCTAAATTCACTGAAACCACTAACCAAGTAGAAGACCTGAAAGCAAAAGAGGGTACACTTCTTTATTTTGCTGCAGTCGCTTAATCCAAATATTCCTGTAGATGCAGGCACTAATCCTGCGTGACTAGATTAAGAGATCGATTTCTTATATAGCTAAGTAAGAACAATTTTTAGAAAAATGATCTCTTATCACCATCTTTTGCTGAAATAAAGGACATTTTAACATCAAATATTTCAATGAATTCAGCATGATGAAAAATCACTATACTGTCTTTTTTCGCCTAGAAAAGGACAGGTGGAAATTACAGCCCACTTAACAGCATTTGAGCACCCAAATCTCAGTGCATCCAACACCATCTAAGAGAAGGAGATGGTATATTTGGTAGGTAACCCCACTGGACCTGTGGAGAAACGAAGTCTCAGAGGGGTCAAACAACTAGCCAAAGTCACATAGCTAGTAATGTCAGAGCTACAATTCAAATCCAAGATGCAACTCTTTCCATGAAAATAGGAAGGGTAACAGTAGATATTCTCAGCCCAAATATTGAATAAATTTTATTAGACCTATTCTTCCTGCTCTATAATTCTCTGCCTATCAGGCAATTTTCCTACTATGTTTTTGATTTCACAAGGAGGCCTCCTACCAGGTAAAGAGATTCTGGAATAGACTGCATCCCCCTTGTAAATTGTTAGCTTCCCTGATTACAAATCAACTTCAGCAAAGTCTGGTTATCATAAATCAATTTTCTGAGGGCTTTGAGGCTCGGCTGGGGAAGTGAAGAACGGGTTGCCGGGTTTTTAGACCTGAAAAACCTGATTTTCTAGCCCTAGAACTCAGAGGCAAGGAGCATACTGACAAGCACTAACAGTGCTGTGGGGAACAATCTGGTCAGCCTGTGACCAAGTGGGGTGCACCCTCCACCTGCCAGCCGGATGGGTCTCCAGTGGGTCATCTCGGCCAGGTGATGCTGGTACTGACTGTGACCTTGGGCACGTCACTACACCCTCAGCCGACCTGCAGTTTCTTCATCTCTGAATGGCAGGGATTTGGATAAAATTATCTTGAGGGCTTCTTCACGGTTGGCAAACAAAAACAACAGCGGCAACCAATGACAGTCACAGGATATTTTCTGCTGCAACTGGGGGGATCAAGCATTTCTCCTCTCAGGCTACGCACAATCTGGGAGCCAGGCAATACTTCTTTCCTTTATTGTTTTTTTCCCCAGTGTCCTCCACTTTCATCAGTCCTCAGCAAGACAAATAGTGGGCCAGCCAAAGCGACTTCTCTTTGAGGAGATCACATGCTTGACTGAAGTGAGGAAATGGCTGTAATTCACGTAGTCAGCAGTGCACTCACTAAGTGGTAACATTATCATGGGCCTCTGTCTACCGCTTGATCACTTCCACTCATTTAAGAGTGTGACCTCAGCTCACAGCCCCAAAACGTCCCCAGAAGGGACATGTTTCACACCCAATTGGTCAGGTACTGTTACCACACAGCTTCAGGCCTCTTCCTCCTCTTGCGCCCCACGGGCTTGGGCCTTGAGGTGACTCACAGCCAGTCAGGACCGTGCCAACGTTCCCAGTGGGAGTGGCCTCTGGACGCTCCCAAGCTCCCAACCTCAGCACTGGAACAAGGCCAGATGGGCTCTACTGCAGCAGCACAGGGGGCAGGGGGAAGGACCTACCCTAACCCAGCTTGGCTGGGGTCCAGTATCCCTCCAATAGTTCTATCACCTTGGTCTCTAACTTCCTGTCTCCAGGGAGGGCCAGTAGGGGCAGATGCCATTCATTCACTTGCCTCCAACCTCTCTTCCTCTCTCTCCCTTCCTCCTGCTCTCAGGCAGGGTGTGTGAACTGGGGGGTGGGCAGGCCAGGCTAATCCCCCACTACCCCAGTGTTGGTGTAGTGAGCAGTTCCATGGGAGGGGAACTGGGTAACGGAGGGAGAGAAGAAGAGCTATTTTTCACAACATAGCCTTTTGTATAGTTTGAATATTATACCAAGAGCATGAAATGCTTGTTCAATAAAATAAGTTTTTTTAAAAAGAATTTAAATAATGTTTAAAATCATCCGACAGGGACCTAATTCTGTTTTCTGTTAGGGAAATCTTGGTGTTTTTTTTCTTTTAATGGGTATCAGATACCATCACCAAGTTTCTGGTCAAAAATATTCTTTCTGTATCCATCTAAAGTCACTTTTGGTGGTCTGCCTTGAAGCCACTGAGCATGTCAAAAAAAGAAGAGAGTTTGGAGAGTTGACAAGAAGATAGGATCTAAAGTAAGGCCAACTTAAGTTTGAGTCCTGGTTCTACCATTTATTGGCTTGAGCAGGATTCTCAAGTTCTCTAAGGCTCAGCTTCTTCATCTCTCTAAAAGAAAATCAAATTAACCTCCTTACCATAAATCATAGCAGTTTAGAACATATTCTTTGGAATTAGGTTCAATTCTTGCAACTGTCACATCCTGTTTCATCTCTCGAAGCTTGTTTCATCACCTGTAAAATGGAGATAATAATAGTGTTGGCCTGATTAATTTGCGAATTTTAAATAAGATGATGCGTGGAAAGTCCTCAGCAAAGTAACCTACACAGGGGAATAGTCACTAAGTTGTTGCTCTTCCTGTCAGGATGTTTCTGTGAGAATGAAATAAGATAAAGTACCTGGTCCTCAAAAATACACATGTGTATTTTTAACATTTATTTTCCCTCAGGTTCTTTTCTGTGTGTGGAGAAATTCTCTGCTATCTGTCCTTTTAAACTGCTCTCTGTATCCATGAATTCACTCCTTTTTGTCTGCTCATTATAATGCTCTTCTATGAAGAAATCAACTGGAATGACAAAGAGGGAGAACTCAAAACTTCTCTTGGGGCTTCCCTGGTGGCGCAATGGTTGAGAATCTGCCTGCCAATGCAGGGGACACGGGTTCGAGCCCTGGTCTGGGAAGATCCCACATGCCGCGGAGCAACTAGGCTCGTGAGCCACAACTACTGAGCCTGTGCGTCTGGAGCTTGTGCTCAGCAACAAGAGAGGCCGCGATAGTGAGAGGCCCGCGCACCGCGATGAAGAGTGGCCCCCACTTGCCGCAACTAGAGAAAGCCCTCGCACAGAAACGAAGACCCAACACAGCCAAAAATAAAAATATAAAAATAAATAAATAAATAAATAAATAAATAAATAAAAGATTACTATTTTAAAAAAACAAAAAAACTTCTCTCAAGTAGGAAGATTCTTTGAACTTTCATCAATCCATGCATCCATCCATCCATCTACTGAAAATGCTAGGTCTTGGGATTGCAGAATTGACCAGCACAGATGTGGTTCTTCCCCTCAGATGTGAGGAAGTGGACTCTATGAGAAAGTCAGATGTGAGGAAGGCATAAACCCAGACCTCTGTTGGGCTTAAACGTCTTTGCATTCCCACACTTAGATGCTTATAAGAAATTTGTATGTGCTCACCAAATACCCCCGAAGTTTGGGCTGCGTGTATCCAGGAAAAACTCTAGCTGAATAAATTATAGTTCCACAAAAAACTGATGGAGGGACAGCCCCTTTAATGCCATGCATGCATTTAAGAATCAATCTTAAACTGTGGTAAATGATGCCATTCCCTCAGAGTCTATATAACATACAGCAACTTACTGGTTTTTCAGGCTTTGTGGACCTGAATGAAAGTGCCAAAGAAAAGTCCAGAACTTTTCAGGCTTCCTTTACTCTCAGGCAAATGTTCACCTTGTAGGGATACTTGAGACTGAATGTGGCCAAGCAGGCTAATGGGTTTGGGAATAGCAAAGGGCCATCTGAGTACAAGGCATTATTGCCACTACTGCAGCAGCCAGTGAGAGTGGGAAGACAGCCCAGAGCTTCTGGCGGCTTCAGTCTGGGTTTGTATGACTGGAGCTGGATGGAGTTACATCTCATCCACTCAATCAACAGTGACAGAGCATCCCCTAAATACCAGGTGCTGGGATACAGCCCTGAACAACATCACAGATGAGACTCTCCAGCCAGAAGGAAGTGAAGCCTTAAGCAAGGATGCAGGGCAGTCTAACAAAGCAGAGGGCCTTGGCCTGTGCTGCTGAACTTACCCAAAGTGAACTTGGATAGGTCTTCCTATGTCTATAGCTGTGCTGCCCTGATTATTCAGAGTTGGTCAGAAAGGCAGCATGATGGAAAGAAGGACACAGGGAGCCAGGGAAACACAGCATCCGGCCACAGCACCTCATGACACATCAGTGCACATGTCTAGATCTCAGACTTTTCAGTCATTAAGGGAAGGATTTTGAAAAAAGAAAAAAGGATGTCTAAAGACACTCCAGTTCCAACAGAAGGTTTGATCCAGGAATCAGGGAACAGGCTCTGCCACATGAGCCCTTTCCACCACTCTGACATTTACTTGACTGGCTCTGGCTGTGACACACACACACACACACACACACACACACACACACACACACACAAAACACTGCCCCAGAGTGAGAACACTGAGGTCACCTGCTTCCGGTCGTGTCTTTCATCCCAGTATTACCGAATGTCAGCTGGGGGTCTCCTTGGCCCTCAAAATCCAGGTAAAATTGTATAGTGTCTGCTCCATATGTCATGCCCCAAATCCCAGGAGCCGTGGAAGCTGAAAGCCCTCCTGAATATATCTGAGAGTCCAGGGGAGCGGTGGAGTGATGTTCCTCTTCTTAGCTCTCTGGCTCCTGAACTTGAGGGGCCAGTCAGGGGATTCTTCCCCATTTCCCAAGTTTGCCTTTGCCACTGCAGATACCACATCGTAACATGTGTGCCTACGAGTGACCCTTCCCCAGCCCTGACTCCAGGGGGAAGGATTTTTCCTATTCCTTTTTTTCCTTCCTCTAGTCCCGGTCTACACTTGGCATCTAGTAGGAGTTCAAAATTATTGGATGAATAAATAGAAGGAAGGAAGGAATGGTGTCAAAGTGTCACTGAGATCACTTCGAATGACAGGTCAAGGCCAGTCCAGGAGAAAAATGTGTCAAAGTCAATACATGGTGCTTCTCATCCAGGGTCATCCCTGCCCTGCCTGCTTCTGGTAACTTTCAGAGTCCCAGTCCAACCACAAACTGCTGAGGCGTTAACTGGCAACGACGTTGTTGTTGGTAGAACCTGAACATCTTTGTTCCCCTGGCTCAGCTTGTTTGCTTTAAGAGCCTTCTCCACCTCCTCCCCACCCTTCCAACCAGATCAGGTAATACTGCTCTACAAGGCCATCCCCACCCAGACTAATCCCTACCTAACCAGATCCGGCACTGATGGGGTGGCTCTCCAGCTGGGCTCACTTAACCCTTCGCAAGAACTGGCTTCCGGAAATGATCACTCTGCAGCTCTTTTGTTTGCTTCTCTGTCTCGCCCACTAGATGGTGAGCGTTTTTGTAATTCCTCCCCCAAGCCCCGTGCCTAGCTCAATGCTGGAAACATAGGAAGCCTCGATAAATGTTTGCAAAATGAATAATGAGAAAAACAGAGTATGGGTGCAGTTATTTTGAGGTTCAGTGAGCAAAAATAGCAGAAATGCTTATGGCAAACAAAAGGGGGAGTCAAAACTTTTTTTAACTGGAGGAAAGGCAGAGTGTTTGTTCCACATTACTGAGTAGATAAGTCATTTGGCAAAGCATGCTGACAGAGAACTGGGTCCGCTAAACCCCAACTCAATGTTTTCTCATAGTGTCTTTTTCATCTCTGTCACATTGTTTTTGTTTGTGTTTTTGCAGCCTTTAGGGAATTACAACATCAGTTCATTGTGTGCTGGGTTTCACATTTCTCCCCCCTTCCCATCAAGAGCGTACCATGAGGCACATACAATAATTGCTTTTTATAAATCCAAGAATGTAAATTATATTTTGTTTTGCAAACTCCATGATACGCCTTGGAGGTAACTGGAAACACCTGGGGATATTTCAAAATCAGACCTAAGAATGGCCTCTTCACCATGTGCTCAGCAGGGCTCCCACAGTTAAGGAAGAATATGCAGCTCCCTGCTTGCAGTTTTCTTCTTTAGATGTGCTTCTGCTCTCGTGCTTAGAATTTGTGTTTAGTTCAGCTGGAACCTAGGGACCAGTGGCAGAATGGTCCATATTATTGAGGAGTCCAAAACCTAGGCAGAAGTAAGCACTTTCCTTCAAAATAGTCCATTAATTTAGGCAAAGAGTTTTGACTTCAATTATCAAAATAATCGTATTCTATACATGACTTTGCATAGACCCGTGGTGTCCAAAACTAACTACTAGTCACTTATGACTACCGAGCACTTGAAATGTGGCCAGACTGAATTTTGAAGACTTAGCACCAAAAAAATCTCAATTTTAACGTTGATCACATATTAAAATAGTAATATTTTAATGTATTAGTTAAAATATTGAATACTATATTATTAAAATTAATTACACCTGATTCTTTTTCCTTTTTTTTAACGTGGCTACTAGAAAACTTTATATTACACACATGGTTTGCATTATATTTCTACTGGACAGCTCTAGTGGAGACAACGTACATACTCAGTAGACAATTAAAGCAAAAAATCATAAAGATTGGATCACTAACAGAGTGAAAGGAGAATTTATTCCAGGGGGAAAAGGATAGTGTATTTTAGACAAAAACAAAATTTTGCTTAAGTATAAATTCTGCCATGACTTCCATCTCACAGTGCAATCCACCAACGAGCTAATGCTCAGAGTTTATAATGGATGGAAATCACTCTATATTATAGCATTAGTGGGCACAGTAAAGACATCAAACTGTCATTTCCTCCTGAATGAAACACTGTACCTAAACCTTTGGACTGTCATGATTGTTTTATGCATTTTCCTCCATCATCTCTGGACTGTGAGCTCCTTGAGAACGGAGACCTTGTGTTAGTCATCTGAGTCACCAACCGTCCTGGTATCCCCAGGATTGAGGGGTTTCTGGGGTGTGGGACTTACAGTGTTAAAACTAAGACAGCCCTAGACAAACAAGATCTGGTTGGTCACCCTAGTGGGAAAAAAATATCCCCCAAACCCTTCAGTATTCCCTCTGGTTGGTGTGTGATAAGTGTTCAATCAATGTTAAACTCATACTGAAAGCTGTGAACTTGTGCTGAATGTTTTCCCATTTGTGTATAGACACCCCTGATAGAGTTGACGTGCCTTCTAAATTAAGGAAGGATTAGTATGAGGTGTTTTTTTAAAACATAAAGATTGGCTACTGCATTTGAGATTCCCTTCCCAGCATCAGCACTGCAAGAACTATCTTTGGTCCCTGTCAATGGAACTTTCATGCTCCTCTCCTTAGCTCCATCCCCACCAACTCCACCACAGCCCCAATCTGCCCCTGCTGACTTAGGGGGCCTTCACCATTGCCAGGGATCCTACTCAGGTCCCCTTCACTACTCCTGACCAGGGGAGACAGCTAGTTGCCTGAGCTGAAGGAGTTCCAATGTATATTGTCTACCAAGCAAGTACACTATAGCTGTGTGTTTGGGATGGGGAAGGAGTGAGGGGGATATGGGATAGACTGAGGGGCTAAAGGTAAGAAAGAAGAATTCCTGGATCTGTTACTGGCTTCATCCCAGAAAAATATTACTATATGTGGTACCTGGACTCTGTGACCCCAGCTCAGAAACTTCCACAACAGAGGCAAGGCCATGGAGTGGTTAAGAGCCTGGGCTCCAGAATCACAGTCCTAGGTTTAAATCTGGCTCTGTAAGTTAATGAACTTCTCTAGGCTCAGTTTCTTATCTGTACGTGGTAACAAGAATACTTGCCTCACTGGCTTATTCTAAAGAGTAAATGGGTTGATGGATATAAAGTGATTTGTCCAGTTCCTGGTGCATAGGAAGTACTGAATGTAAGTGCCAACCATAATTATCCTGTCATTCAAGGCCAAGAGAAAAAGTTGGTACAAGGAAAGATCATGGACTTTAGAGTAAGATCTGGAAATATTTCAGTTCAGATCCATACAATTGTGATCTTAGATGAGTAATTTAATCTCTCTGTGCTTCAGTTTACCTATTTGTAAGGTAGAACTCCATCTTGTAGCACTGCTGTGAAAATTAAATGGGACATAATAAGTATGGTGCCCAGCATGTGGTGATCAATCAAGATAATTGGTAAGATCTTTTCTGTATTCAACTTATCTCTTTCTTCAATCTAAGTCTGAGAGACCCAGTGGATTTCCTGTCTTCCAGTGCACCTCTCATTCCCAGCTCCCATGCCTAGGCTCCTACTATCTCATCTCTAGAAACTGACCCTGAAATGTTAAAATCCTGCCTAGCACTCAAGATCCAGCTTGAACCCATCTCCTCAAATGTTCTTTCCTCTCCCAGGCAAAGAAGGCAGCTCTCCCCTTAGTCAATTGTCTCCTCATTTAACCCACTCCAATGAGTCAAGTTCCATTGCCCTTGGACAAAGTATTTAAAGTACACCAGTAACTCTTAGAAAATGGAAACATAGAGAAAAATAAAGATAATACAGTGAGTTTCAAAAATTAATTCACATAGCCTTTCTCTTTTTTGAAATTAGTGCTAAAGTGTTTTTAGGGACTTCCCTGTTGGCAGAGTGGAGAAGAATCTGCCTGCCAATGCAGGGGACACAGGCTCGATCTCTGGTCCGGGAAGATCCCACATGCCGCGGAGCATCTAAGCCCGTGTACCACAACTACTGAGCCTGTGCTCTAGAGCCCACGAGCCACAACTACTGAGCCCACGTGCCATAACTACTGAAGCCCACGCACCTAGAGCCCATACTCCGCAACAAGAGAAGCCACTGCGATGAGAAGCCTGCGCACCGCAAGGAAGGGTAGCCCCCGCTCGCCCCAAGTAGAGAAAGCCCGCATGCAGCAACAAAGAAGACCCAACGCAGCTAAAAATTAAAATTAAAATTAAAAAAAAAAAAGTAAGCAGCCCTGTGTTGATTGACAAAATGTGTTTGGTTTTGTCTTTTTTTTTTTTTTCCTATTTTATTGATTGGCAAAAAACAAAAAGTCTAGGAACTACTTTACAGTGTACAATAGAGAGAAAGGAGATAAATGAGATGGAGAGAGAGAGATGTAATAGGGGCTGGTCAGAATTTGGAGTCTCCATGTGGCCACCTTCTGCTGATTGAATGGGGGCCTCGATGATTCTGTCTAGGTGCTAACTAGGCACACACATAAAACAGTCTACAGTTAAGAGTACAGTCGGCCCTCTGTATCCGTGGGTTCTGCATTGCATGATGGATTCAATCAACCACGGATTGAAAATATTTGAAAAAAAACCCAGAAAGTTCTAAAAAGCAAAACTTGAATTTGCCAGGATGGGCAACTATTTACAACATATCATTTACACTGTATTAGGTGTTTAAGTAACCTAGAAATGACAAAGTATACGGGAGGATGTGTGTAGATTATATGCAAATATTACATCATTTTATACGAGGGCTTGAGCCCACAGATTTTGGTATATATGTGGGGGGTTCCTAGAATCAATCCCCTGCAGATACTGAGGGAAAACTGTATGTCCTTTTGCTAGAATCAATGAATGATCATCTCTTTCTAACTCCAAGTTACAACAGGTAAGACTGGCTCCACCAGCTCTAAAGCAATGATTTTCAGACTTCAAGGTGCATCACAAATGCCTGAAAAGTTAAACTCTGGAGTCCAGGGCCCACCCACAGAAACTCTGAGTCAGTCCTTTCGGGGCATCTGCATTTTAAACAAGCCTCCCGGAAATTGCTGACGCAGAGAGTCCTCAGGCCAGCCAGACATTGCAAGCACAAATACTGACCATTCTGCTCTCTACTGTATATCCACAGGCGGCCTGGCCCCTAACCTCCATCTTTCCCAGCCTCAGTCCTGATATTGCACCTGCTTTCACATTTGTGCAACTCTCAGGTGTCCCTAACACTTTTTTTCTTGGAGGCTTAGTAATGAAAAGGCTCTGATGGTTCTAGACAGGTAAGTTCTTCTAAATCAAAGTGAGGTCTTACTTCAGTTTTTGGCCACCCATTTAAAAGTCACAAGTATCTTGAGCATCTCTAGGTCCTGAGACAGAGCAGCACACCAGCAACCTCCCCATCACTGCTTCCAGCACACCTCTAATGAGTGGCAAATGCTTCCTTCCCCTCTGCACCACTGATGCTGCCGGAGAAGCAATAGTATATTGTTTCTTAGAGCAGGTACTTACCAGCTGGCTCATGATCAGCTTTCTGAATTCAGTACCCCAGAGGCCACAGGAAAGAGAACGTGGCTAAGAGAAGCTACCTACTCTGGTCAATTTAGAAAAAGCAGAGGGAAAAGCTAATGTGGAAACTGGCTCTTTGGTTTTATTAAAAATCACTAATTTCACTGACTTCACCTTTAGCCTGTGCTCATGACATTTATCCATTTTCTTGTTTTAATCACCACTTAGTATGGCTGTCACTTTAATTTGCAAAACTCCTGACCAATATTCATGCAGAGAGCCCCAAAGAAAGGGAAAAGAACCTTTCCTGGGGGCCCTCTCTGGCAGCCTGCATTCTGTTTATCAGAACCATAAGGCTTTTGAAAAGACTTCACAGGTGGAAAAACCTCGCAAAGAGATTGATTTACAAAGTGCCAGCTAGGACCCAACCACATTCCTCAAAGACTTGAGTTTTTGGAGGGGTGAATTTTCGGGGCCTAGGAATAAAGCCTAGATTTGGTGAGCTTAGGAAGGGTAGGTGAAGCAGAATTTCTTTGCTTTACACACAGACTAATTGAAGAGTGTGGAGGGGTGTTCATTCCTGTGTTGAAAGAACAGAGAGGGACCATATTTTGCTTTTTAATTTTTTTTTTTGGTGCAGCGCAGATGGACTGTTGATTGACACTAAATAAATCCTTGAGAAAACGAATCTCTCTAGCACTGGGGAGGGGGTGGTGATGGAGGGATTGGGGGGATGGTGGGAAATGGCTTGTGCGTATGAAACAGATAACTTTTTAAGGAAAGGAGAATTAAAAACAAGAACCTCAGGACATTTAATAACTGTGGCATCTTATTCTTGCATTATGTGATTACTGGGGATTATCTGCCAGAAGCAAGAACCCAGTCTAGTGTTACTGTTTGACTCCCCATTCCTTTCCTCTCGTTTATCTCATGTCTCTTCCACGATTTTCATCTGGTTAATGTTGAACAAATCTGGAGTGTGAAAAAGTTTTCTGATACATGGAAGGCTCTACACAACCATCCTCTAAAGAACAGGAACTGTCAAATTCAGTTTTTATAAAATCCAAAAGTCCAATTAGAAGCTTTCAAAAGTAGATCCATAACAGACTTTGCAACCAACTGCAGTGGCCTAACCAACCAACCGAGCTGCTGAGGCTCAGGAGAGCCAGTTGGTGGCAGAACAGCGTGGGCTCCAGCACAGGCCTCTACAGGAAATGCCAAGCTACACCACGCCACGTGATCTCTGCTGGCTTTCAGTGACTCGTAATTGTGAACCAAGCAAATGCTATGCTTTGCCGCAAACATTACAAATCACCTGAGGGAGAAGCTGTATTTCAAAAGGAAAAAAATCTTTCCTTGGGCTTTCTGGAGCTAGAAGGAAAGGAAATTCTAAACTGAAGCCCAGCATAGGGAAGGTTTAGCCTCCTAAAAGTTCACCTTGGGGATTCCAGACATAGGGGATAACTTGAGAAGGCTGAAAAGATCACACACAGTAGTCTCAGGAATTATGATCCCATGGAAAGAGTGATGGGCTTTGGAGCCAATTCCAAAGTGCGGATTTTAGTTCTGGTCCAGTTACTTGTATATAGTTTGACCTGGGACAAAGTATTCAAATTCTTTAAATCTCAGTTCTTTTATTTTAACAGGAATAACAACAAGTCTCTTGCAGGGTTGCTGTACTTATACTACACTGAAATCTCCATCCTTGCATATATAACAGCTCAGTAAGTGTTATTTTCCTTTCCCTGCTCCCTCTGCCTGCCTCCCACCTACCACCAAACTCCTTGGTCCAACTGAAACGTCTCACGACTGCTGTGCCTACTTGCCTCAGGAATTTATTTCAGAATGTCACAGGGGGGTAATTTGCGGAAATCGGCTAACATCAAGGAATTTCCTTACCAAACACCTTGGCAAGGCTTGCAAGCTCTGAGGGCAGCTGTTCAAGGTGGTGACCATAATTTGCACCTGATCTAAAGTATTTCACCACCAGAGAAACTGCCTCAGTCTCAGTCCAGGTCCAGCTGGAAACAAGAGAAGGTGGGTCCCCAGCGAGTCCGTAGTCAGAGGGTGGAGAGCCAGTCAAGAGAGAGCAGCAGATGAGGCAATGGGGAGAGGGTGGACCCCAGAGGAGGTAGGGAGAAACCCAAGCCAGGAGGTGAGCCGACAGGAAGGACATGTCGATTTTAGAGGAAGAGTGAAGTCAAGGGAGGGGAGACTCTAAAGACATCTCCAGGAATTCTGTTGCAGGGACTTGAGGGCAGCAATCTTATTAGCAGTATGTATTGATAAAGTGAATTCATGTATGGAGACCCACTAAATGGAGGCCGCCCCAGTGGCCCAGCACACGTCACAAATCTAAACCTAAATCAGCCTGCATTTACAGGAAACACCTGTCAAGGAAGCCTAACAAACACCAATCGCAGTCCTCCAACTCTGCTTTAGCTAGAGTTGACTTAGAAAACAGACTTGCTAGCTAGAAAATAGTTGACCTAGAAAATAGACTTGCTAGCCTTATAAGGAAATCCCTGGCCTCCTAGCCAGTCATGCTCTGTTTCCTGTCTGCTTCTTCTGCCCACTCTTGCCCAAAATCCCTTGGCAAGAGTGTCCCACTGCTTGTAAGGCACTGTACTCCCCCAATCCATGGATTGTTTTCCCTTGAATAAAGGACATCCAATTTGTAAGTTGTTTTGTCATTTGGCAGTATAAAAATGGGGCAAAAGTGTCAATTAGACCCAACAAGGATGATGAGAGAAAGAATGATGGAGTTTAAGGGAAGAAAGTGACTGCAGCCTCCTCTCCTGAGTCTTCCCTGAAAAGAGGGCAAAACACAGCAGTTGCTAAGACAGAGACTTGGGAAAATGAGCCTGTGCAGTAGAAGAGAGGTGGGGCAGGGGATGGGATCCAGAACACAGGGAGAAATTCGGCCTAAGAAGCTGTATTTTTTAAAGCTTCCCCACGGATTCAGTTTGGGAGCTTCTCCATCAGTGGCGTCCTGTTTTGCATGAAACTGAGCCAGCGCACCATCTGCCTGGTCTCCAGGCCTTCTCTCATTGTTATGTAAAGCCCATGTTCGTGCTCACGGTTTTTTCTTATGCAGGGACATTAAGAAGTGCAAGTAGCATCGGCATATATACACTACCAAATGTAAAATAGTTAGCTAGTGGGAAGCAGCCGCATAGCACAGGGAGATCAGCTCAGTGTTTTGCAATGACCTAGAGGGGTGGGATGGGGAGGGTGGGAGGGAGGCTCAAGAGGGAGGGGATATGGGGTATATGTATGCATATGTCTGATTCACTTTGTTGTACAACAGAAACTAACACAGTATTGTGAAGCAATTATACTCCAATAAAGATCTATTTTAAAAAAAAAGAAGGCATTATAGGCACAATTCCTAAGGACCTATAAAAATATTTTAGCTCTGAAAAAAAACTGGCTGTAGAATAGGAAAAGAAAATTGGCAAAATTAAAATTAATAGATGTTTAAATGCCTGCCAAATTTAACTTTCTGTCAACTACTCAAATATAACTCAGCTCATATTTTGTTGCACATAAATTATAGCCAAATACTTAAACTCTGTTCCACTCTATACAATGGGTATGTAATAATAGCACTTTTCTCATAGGTATTTTTTTAATGCTCACTTGACATTGGTGGGAATAAATGTGATGTTACATGTAAAGCGCTGTAGAAAGGCCCCAGTACACTGTATGCCAGTGCAGTGTTATAAATGATGTCGTTAATGATAACGAAGATGATGATGATAATGACGATAAAAGCATACATTTGCCATGTAATACATTGAAGAACTGTCAGTGTACTAGGCGCTTACCACATTGATATTCCTTTCTCTAAAATACACTGGCATGTCAGTCCAAAGCCAAACTGTGGCTTTCTATAAATAGACTCCCACCTGTGTGTCCCCGTAAGGCTGATGAGGACGTGTCATAGCGCTTTCAAATCACAAAGTGTGCCCAAAACTTTCACATCCATGGTTTTCTTTATTCCTTATTGCTGCCCTTGGAGGTAGGCAGCAAGGGCGGAGCAATGTAATGTGGAGCATCATGCTTACTTGTGTGTTTGTCCTGTGACTTCGAACAAGTCCTTTAACCTTTTTGGGCTCAGTCGGCTCACCAGTGAATAAGGAGAGAATTCCTGCTTTGTGGAATCCACAGCCTTGTGGAATCAAAAGGGAGGCAGTATGTCAAAGTGCTAAACCACAATGCCCGCATACAAATATCTGATCTGCCCTTATTCTGGGAGATAAGGAAACTAACATCTACAGAAATGACCTGACATGTGCACAATCCCTCAAGTGGGAGAGGCAGCACAGGAAATTGGGTCAGTGTGCCTTCCTTTACACAGCACAGCTTCCTGAACTGCTAAACATTCCCTGCAGGCCCTTCACCACAGAGGAAAAGAAAGGAAAGACTCAGGTCACACAGACCCCTGCGGTCAGGGCTTTGTAAAGTGGACTTAGCCAATAGATCACTGCATCCTGGCCTCACAGGTCAGGCCACCACCCCTCTGTGGGAAGCGTGGCTTCCTGTATCAGCCATGGTGCCAAGCCAAAGCCCTTTGGGGATATTTAACTCTTTGCTACACCCCAATTTATACTGGGGTTATGAGGTGCAGTGGGGCCTAAGGTTCCTGCTGATGCACTTGCAGCCGTCATGAGTTGGAGAATTCATTTCTGCTTGAATTCAAGATAGCAGTAGCTACCATTTTTTGAGTGTTTCTTATGGATATTTTCCCCACATCATCTCATTCAGTTCTCACTATGGCCCTCTGAGGATGGAGGTGCTATTATTATTCTCATCCTCGGGTTTGAGAAAACTTAGGCCCTTACAGGTTAGGTAACACTTCAAATGGCGTGCAACCATGTAGGCTGTCTGAGAAGCCAGCACTCTTAATCACCTCAGTGTTTCACAAGGAATGGCCTGCAGACCACATATGTCAAAATGTGTCCACTCCCTCCTTCTCCCCCAACAGTAACCTACTGAATCAGATGGCGGTGGGTGGGAACAGTGGGAGCCCAGGAGTCTGCATTTCAATTAGTTCCACAGTTGATTCCCACGGATGTCCAAGTTTGAGAACCAAGGCCACACTCCCTAACCTTTCAGATGCATTTTGTCAAAAGACAGGCAAGGAAGGGAGCAGTTCAATTTTCAATTCCAAATGCATCTTTGGCATCACTGTGGACAAAAAAAGCCAAGCCTCTTTTCCCTCAAAATTTGCTGAATAACTTACACAGCTTCTCTTTAGTAGGTCTGAGAGGGACAAGGTTGTTCCTGTTGATTGACAGGGATTTTAGCATGAATATTTAATGGGCAGGGCAGCTGGTATACTTGGCTAATGTAATATTTCAAGCTCTACTTTCATACTGAAGGGATTTGCCCTCCCTTAATGCATGTCTACATCCTGTCCTGGTCCTTCCAACAGCATTTTCCACACAGATAATGCCAGTTCAGGGAGCCTCTTTTTCCCAGCTCTCAGTTTAAGATAGCATTTACTCTTACCTTGAGATAAGGTTTTTTTGTGCTGATGAAATGCCACTGGGCATTGTCTTGATTTTTATCATTTCCTGTCCAGGCCCTCCAGGCCCTCTTGGTTATAACCCATTGACAGAATCGGCTTGGCTGATGTCATTCAGGAGAATCATTCACGCCTTTCATTCTACCTCTCTTCCTCTCTCTCTCTCTCTCTGCCTCTACCTCTCTCTATATCTCTCATTCCAGTCTCTGATGTTTCCCAACTTACAAAATATTTGGGTCCAATATTGTACTTGGGGTTTGTTTAAGCCAATCAGAGGGACAATCACATGTAATGGTGAAAGATGAAATAATTTCTTCCTTAGATCAGGAACAAAGCAAGTTCTCCCTTTACCACTTAAATAAATAAATAAATGCATTCATATTGGAAAGGAATAGGTAAAACTGTCTTCATTCACAGATGATACAATATGGTATGTAGAAAATCTCAAAGAATCTACAACAAACTATCAGAGCTAGTAAACAGTTTGAGTTAGTTCACAAGATATAAGAACCATGCACACAAACCAATTATATTTCTATACGTTAACATCAAACAATCCAAAAATAAAGTAAAAAATTCCATTCACAATAGCACCAAAAATATATGTAGCAATAAATTTAATAAAAGACAAACACTAAAAACAACAAAACATAGATGAGACACGTTAAAGAAGATCTAAAATGGAAAGTCATTCCATGTCCGTGAATAGGAAGACTCAATATTGTTAAGGTGACAATTCTGCCACAAATTGATCTGTAAATTCAACATCCCTATCAAAATCCCCACAGCCTTTTTGTATATATTGACAAATTGATCCTAAAGTTTATTTGGAAATGCAAAGGAACTAGAATAGCCAAAACAAATTTTAAAAAGAGAACAAAGGTGGAGGACTTATACCACTCAATGTCAAAGTGTATTATAAAACCACAGTAGTCAAGACAGTGTAGTACTGGTGCAGGGATTGGCATGTAGATCAATGGAATGGAATCGAGAGTCCGGAAGTAAACCTCACATTTAAGGTGAACTGATTTTTAACAAAGGTGCAAAAACAATTCAAAAGCAAACTGTAGCCCTTCCAACAAATAAGTGTTGGAATTGGATATCTATGTGCAGACAAATGAACTTACTTCACAAAATACAAAAAAAAAAAATTGTCTGAAATACCTCAATATAGGATCACAGACCTAAATATAATAGCTAAAATTATAAAACTTTCAGAAGAAAATATAGGAGAAAATTTTTGTGACTCTGGATGAGGCAAAGATTTCTTAGATACAATGCCAAAAGCAAACTCATTTTTGCTTTGATAAATTGCAAAAATGATAAGTTGATAAATTGCACTTCACCAAAATGGAAAACTTTGCCACTTCAAAAAACACCATTAATCTGCTGAGGCACTTGTATCTAGAATATAAAAGAACTCTTATAACTCAATAATAACAAACAAATAATGAAATTAGAAAATGGGCAGGGAATTTCAATGGATGTTTTCCCAAAGATATACAAATGGTGAATACACACAGGAAGAGCTGCTCAGCACCATTAGTCATTGGGAAAATGCAAATTGAAACCACAATAAGATGCCAAATTTACATCTGTTAGAATGACTAAAATTGAAAAGAGAGATAATTGAAAGTGTTGGTGAGAAAGTAGAACAATTGGAACACACTTATACTGCCAGTGGGAATGTAAAATGGTACGGACACTTTGGAAAACTATTTGGCAGTTCTTCAAAATGTCAAATATAGTTATCATATTGACCCAGCAATTTCACTCTTAGATATCTACCCAAGATAAATGAGGATATACGTCCACACAAAAACTTCTATACGAATGTTCACAGAAGCATTATTTATAATAGCCAAAAAAGTAGAAACAACCTAAATGTCCACCAACTGATGAATGGATAAACAAAATGTGACATAGCCATCTAATGGAATATTACCAACAATAAAAAAAGAATGAAGTACTGATATATGTTACAACATGGATGAACTTCTAAAACATTATACTAGGTGAAAGAAGTCAGTCACAAAAGACCACATAGTGTATGACCAATATATATGAAATGTCCAGCATAGGAAAGTCTTTAGAGACAGAAAGTAGATTCCTAATTTCCAGGGGGTAGGCTGAGGGCAGAATGAAGAATGACTGCTAAAGGGTACAATGCTTCTTTTGAGGATGATGAAAATGTTCTAAAGAAGAGTACAGTGATATTGCACAAATCTGTTGAGTATACTAAAAGCCATTGAAGTGTACACTTTAGACAAGTGACCTTTATGGTAAGTAAATTATGTCTCAATAAAATTTTTTATGAAAAGCTAATAACAAGAAAAACAGCACACACTTAAGAAAATGAAAAGACAAGTTGGGAGAAAATATTTGCAAATCACGTATATGATGAAGAACTTGCATCTAGAATATATGAAGAACATTTATAACTCGACAATAAAAAGACAAATGATCCAATTATAAAATGGGAAAAAGATTTAAGAAGACATTTCATGAAGGAAAATATACAAATTGCTAAAATCACGTGAAAAGATGCTTAACAGCATTAGGCATTAAGGAAATGCAAACTAAAAGTACAATGAGATACCACTTCATATCTACTAGGATGGCTACTATCAAAAAGACAGATCATACTCAGTGTTGGGAAGGATATGTAGAAATTGGAACACTCAAACTTTCCTGATGGGAATGTAAGATGGTACAGCCAATTTAGAAACAGTTTGGCAGTTTCTTAAAAAGTTTAACATAAAGTTATCATACAGTCCAGCAGTTCCACTCCTAAGAATCTAGAGAAATGGAAACATATATTCACACAAAATCATGCCTGTGAATCATAGCAGCTTTATCAGAGCCAAAAACTGGAAACAGGGACTTCCCTGGTGGTCTGGTGGTTAAGACTCCGTCAGGGAATTAAGGTCTTGTATGCCTTGTGGTGCAGCCAAAAAAAAAAAAATACTGGAAATTATCCAAATATCAACTGATGAAGGATAAATAAAATGTGATATACTACACAAAATGTTTTCCTTTCTTTATATAAGCAATATTTCATTTATAGGAAATATTATTTAGGAAAGAAGAAAGGAAAAGAAAGGAAGGAAGGGGGGGAGGGAAGGAGGGAGGAAGGAAGGAAAGGAGGGGGAAAGAAAAAAGAAACTACTGAAGAAACTACTGATATATTGTTTGGAGACAATTCTCCATGAGCTGAGGCACTGATTGCCTTTGTTCCAGACCATCTCTTCAAGGATGATTGTTTAGCAAACAGCTCTGGAAGATTGAGATAGTGTCTCTCCCTGGAGTGGAGGAATGATTTGCTTGATGTCCAGTTTAATAAAGACAATGTTTCCCTCCAGGACAAAAGTTGAGTTGGTTTGCTTGCAGCCCATTACAAAAAACTAGGTTTCCTAAGCTTAGGATTCCTCAATTTTGACATAAACCCTCTGCCTCTGTAGCATCCATCTGGGCCCACTTGCTTCAACCTTGTGGGACTGGAGAGGCACAGGAAATCAGCACAAACATGAAGCTCGTGCTGCCTGCTAGGCCCTGAGTAATGAAGTCCTTTCTCCCTGACCCAGGAGCCTCATGTCTTCAGTCAGCAGCCATGAAACTGCGGCAGGCTAACTTGTTAGCTTGCAATCAGGGTAAAATTTCAGACTTTTCATAGTTCTTGACATACGAACTACAATATGGATGAACCTCAAAAATATTACGATAAGCAAAAGAAACCAGACACAAAAGACTACCTATTATATGATTCCATTACATGAAATAGCCAGAAAAGGTAAATTTATAGCGACAAAGCGGATCAGTGGTTCCCTCGGGCTGAGAGTGGGAGCAGAGACTGATCACAGTGAACATGAGGAAAGTTTTGGGGATGATAGAAATACTCTAAAACTGGTTTGTGGTAATAGTTACACAAGTCTCTACATTTACTAAACATCATTAAACTGTACACTTACAATGGGTGAATATTTATGGTATGCAAATTATACCTCAATAAAGCTGTTTAAAAAATACAATAAGATACTATCTTCACACTCACTGGAATGGCTAAAATTTAAAAGACTGGCAACAGTATGGGCTGGCAAGAATGTAAAGCAATGGGAACACTTACGCTTTGCTGGCAGGAGTGTAAAATGGTGCAACCACTTCAAAAAAACATTTGGCAGTTTCTTGAAAAGTTAACATACATCAACCCTATGAGCCAGTAATTTTGCTTCCTGGGTATTTACCCATAAGAAATGAAAATATCTGACCATAAAAGATATGTACTTGAATGTTTATGGCAACTTCATTCATAATTAGTCTAAATTGGAAACCTACCCAAATGTTCATGAACAGGTAAAGGGATGACCAAATAGTGGTATATTCACACAATGAAATACTATACCACCTCCTCCACCAAAATACTGATATATGCAGCAACATGGACAAATCTCACAGCTATTATACCGAGTGAAAGAAAACAGTTACAAAGAACATACAAAGAAGTATAGCTCTGTTCCTATGAAGTTCTACAACAGGTAAAATCAACCTTCAGTCATAGGAATCAGATTAATAGTTGTGGGGCACAATGGGGGAAGGAAGGGCCACATGGGAACCTTCTGGGGAACTGCAGATGTTTTACATCTTGTTTAGGATGGTGGGTACACAGTATATACATTTATCAAAAATCATCAACCTGTGTGCTTAACATGTGTGAATTTTATTGAATATAAATTATACATTAATAAAGTAGAGTTTTTAAAAAATGAATTTATTACCTTCCTTCCAAATTGCCTCTCTCCATCATGGACAATAATATCTTCCAAGTTAACCAGGTTAAAAACCTTAAAGGTTTTGCTGATTTTTCCCTCTTTCTTATCTTCCAGATCCAGTTGGCCACAGGTCCAGTGGGTTTTCCCTTGGAAATCTCCCCATTTATTACTACCTTCTCCCCTGTACTCTACATCTGTTGTTTTCATCTGTCTTGCACAGACAAAAGCAGAGGCAGAGTAAGGAGGAGAGAGAGGAGGAAGAGGAGGGGGAGGAGGAGAACTTACAACAATGAATTCCTTGTTTGTTATTGTTTCCTGTGGGGCATAGAATTTAAGTTTTGTGTTGTGTTTCTGTTACTTGCAACAAACGCAGAGACAAAATAATATGGTGGTTAATAGCCTGGACTCTGGAGCCAGAATGACCAGGCTCCAGTGAATCCTGGATCTACACTTATTAACTACGTGACTTTGGGCAAGTTTCTTAATCCTTCTGAACCTCAGTTTTCTCATTATTTCTATACTACTACTGCTAATAAAACCACCACACACTACAAAGCCTTTTCTACTCTCTGAGCATTTTTTTGCCATTACATAATTAAATATTAGAAAACAAACAAACTAAAAAGAACACTGTATTAGATGCTATAATAGAGGTAGTGACAGAGTGGGAGAATTGGAGAGGAGCACCACCCAGTTAGACAAACTTCAAAGTTTAGGGCACAGCCCCCAAGACTGGCCTCATTGACTCCAGGTTCCCCAAATCACCTTCAGGTTCTATAATTCGTTAGAATGACTCAGAACTCACAGAAAGCTATTTTTCTCATGGTTAGAGTTTACTTACAGGGAAAGGATACAGATAAAATCGACCAAAAGAAGAGACACATAGGGCAGAGCCTGAGAGGGTTTCAAATGTGAAGTTTCCACTGCCTACTGCCCTTGAGGTCAGGATGCGTAGTCACCCAACATCAATGTATGACAACCCGCATGGAGTATTGCCAACCAGGGAAGCTCACCTGAGCTTCAGTGTCCAGAGTTTTCATTGGAGCTTCATTATATAGGCATGATTAGTGAACACAGTCTCAATGATACTGCATGATCCAAAGCCCTGACCCTAAGTCACATGGTTGTGACTCCTAAGTCACATGTTTCTCCTGTGACCAGACCTTACCCTAAGGTTGTTAGACATGGTCAGCCTTACCCTAAAGCCCGGTGTGGCCAGCTCCTGCTCTAAACAAACACACTCCTATGACAGAGTGCCTCCCAGAAGCTGAGGGCAAAGGCCAAACTTCGTCTTTGTATAAAACCAGACTCCTTAGTACACATGACCTAACCCTACGGAGATTTGGGAGTCAGCTAGGGTTTAAGGTTAGGACTGAGATAAGTTGAAGTCTTATTGAAGTCTATGGAAAAATCTGGCAAAATCCACACTGGATTGATTTGTTATATATTTATACGTATATATATTTTAAAAACATATTCTTACATATTTCAATATTAATGGCAATAATTTTTACCCCTAGACTTTTGTGTTATCCTGACCACCTCTTTCTTCTTTTTCCTGTTACCTCCTTATGAATATTTCATGTTTTCCAAAATTAGAAGGTTTTTAAGGATTGAAAGAAAAACCTGAACTGAGGGTTAAACACATACATTTTACTTGGAAGAAAGTGAAAGAATGGCCAAAATCAGGTTCAGAAATGTCTCGTTTTTAGTAATCTATGCTTTAGTCTATATTGCTGTAGATAATTGAGAGTTGTCCAAGATTGGTTTTTGGAAACGCTTAATTTTACCTGATTTTTACAAGATAGTCATTTAGCAAAAGAAGTTTCCAAATAATTCCTCATTTCAGCAGTAATAGGCAAGAAAAGAAGATTAAATCCTTGAACTATTTACTTAGATGAACAGAAATACCCTTTTTTGAAATAATGGATATGCAAGATTTAGCCATTAAAGGGTTAGGGTAAAATGAAAATCCTCTCAGTAACAGTTGAAATCTGAGAAAATCTTTCAAGGAAATTAAACACTTGATCAAAAAGCAGAAAGGGTTATTGGTGAGAGCTGAGATTAAACAGCAGAGTTGTCTGAGAAGAGGCCTCAATTATAAGAAGCAGACAGTTAATAATATCCTCTCAGGGATCTGCTTTTCCTCAAGACGTATCTTTGGGGAAATGCAATAGTTTCATTTTCTTTTTGTTAAGATAGAAAAAAGTGCCTTACCTTTGAAAAATGTGAAGAAAACTTTAAAATTTTGAGAAGAATCAGAACCACAAAGGAAGAATTTAGAAGTATGCTTCCAGTATAATCTAAGAGAAAGTACCACCCTAAATAAGGGTCTAAGACATTTTAAAAGTATACTTCCATTAAATTTAGTTCTGTAAACTGAAATATAGAAACAAATCAAAAGCAAGATAATAGTGATTCACACTTCTTGCGTGAAACTAGCTAAGCACTTTTATCATTTGAACCCTTCGGCTCATAAGAAGACACAAATCCCTAAAATGAGTCAGTTATTTGAATCCTATCTTTGTTAGTAACTCTTCACATGGCCCTGAGGAAAGAGAACCATTTTCCTATGCTGCATTTCTCTACTGGAAAGAATGAGAATACTTTACAGTCATAATGTTACCATCATTTACCATCACGTACCATCATCATCATCAACACAACTACCACATACTAAGTGCCAACTATGTGCCGGCAGTATACCATGTACTTTCCACAGTTATTTAATTCTCATAAATGCACTAAAGTTTAAAGTATTATTATCCCCACTTTATAGAAAAATCAGGCACTCAGAGAATTCACAGAGTCAGGAAGCAACAGAGTTAAATTAAAACCTACTTCTGTGGGCCCCTAAACGTCCCCACTCTTTATCCCTGCTCCTGCAGTTCAATGGTTTAGCGGTTCCCATGAGCTATTGTATCTGTACTGCAGCCAGTGTTCGGGACTGATGTCACCACGCTTGTGCTCAGGGTTACCGCAGTGCTGGGAAGGACAGCAAGGGCTCTGCCATGTCTGTGGGTCTAAGGTTGAAAGAAGATGAGTCCCCACAGCTCGATGGGAGATGGGCATTGTGAAGCAGATCATCTTAACCAGGTTGTGAAGTTAATTCTGATGCATCTGGGTCCCAGCAGCAGGCTGACCAGCCCCTGAGCTGGGCTGAATGAACCACTTGATTCCGAGACAAATCTCTCTCACACTCTAGCCCAACACTACATGTCAATAATAGGTCCTTGATACCTCATAAAATTCAAAGTTCTTTCTAATATTATTTCAAGTCCAGCATGCCTTCTATTATAGCATACTCCCTCGCAGGTAAGTGTAAAAAAAAATTTCATTGATGTATTTAGTCAGAAGTCTTTTGGTTGCAGGAGACAAAACCCCAATTTTTGCCGAAGAAGACAGAAAATCTATGGACTCACATAGCTAAATCGTGAAAAGGGCAGGACAGAGCCGGCCTGAGGAAAGACTGGATCCAAAGGCTCCAGCACCATCAGAGTTGCCTCTCTGTTTCTTCAAGGGTGGCTTCAGGCTCACACTCTCAGAGGGCTGCAACCGGAACGGAGATAGTGTGTGAATCTCTATAGCTCCACTTTGAAAATCCTGGGGGAGAGTTGTGATGTTTCAACTTGGGTCATGTGCTAACCTCTTGAACCAATCGCTGGGGCCAGGGATGAAATCATATAAGAAGAAAGCCATTCAGACCAGAAGATTAGAGTGCAGGAAAGAGGCGGAGGTTCCCCCAAAGAAGGGGATGACACCAACGTGGACATCAGAATTATTGGCAGCCTCTCCAGTCCTAGTCTATCAAAGGGTCGTATCTGAAGCAGGGGTTAAGCACTAAAGTCAGCCTGAAGGTGGAACATTGCATAACTCAAAGTTATCCTTGAAAATTTTCTAAAATGGGTACATACGGGGAGAAGAGAGGAAGAGGGCTGGCGAGGCAGGGACCGAAAGAGTGGCTGGCAGCCGGGAGCCCCGCGAACAGAGCGAGCGTAGGCAAGCGAGCGAATTAGAGGGACTAGGGGAGACGGAGACTGACCGGTAGCCAGGAAGGCAGACCAGACGCACCCACGGACAGACAGCTCGAGAAGGCGCCGGAGAACGTCGCGCTGGTTCCTCCCGCCTTTCACTTTCAAAGCCAGGATTTTGCCTTTTCCGTGGAGCCCGAGAGAGAATGCTGGGACTTCAGCGTAAGCTAAGATTTCTCAGCTAGGGAAGGAAGATCAGCTCAGTCCTGAGAAGGGAGGAAGCAAGCACCCCTGTCCCCATGCCCCCTTCCTTCTCTCCCGTACCATACTTGGGCGCCAAACCCAGCCCTTCCCTAACCACCCGACTTCCTCTTCTCCTTTCTAGCATGGTGGCTATATGGACAGTCTGACAGAACAGAGACTGGCATCTCCCAATCTGCCGGCCCCCATCTGGAACGCTACAGTGTTCTGCATTGCACCATGACCCTGGATGTGCAAACTGTCGTCGTTTTTGCCGTGATCGTAGCCCTGCTTATCAATGTCATACTCATGTTTTTCCTGGGAACGCGCTGGATGGAGTCCAGTCTCCTGAGCTGTTGCAAAATCTTGCTTTGATTTCAACCAGAGAACCCCCAGGGGAAAAAAAAATAAATCAAGAGAGAGGGACAGTCAGAGACAGGGAAAGAGAGAGAAAGAGCAAGTGTTCTTACCCGGGAAAGAAAACATTTTAATGTGCTTCAACGTGGCCTCGCTGTGATATGTACGACGTTGGCATATTATCTCTCCTGAAATCTTTTATGTCTCGTCTTTTAAGTATGTTGAGTTAAATTGTTGAGTAAAATCGCTTATTGCTTGAGTAAACTTGTTGATAAAGAAAAAATCAATCAATAATCAATTAATTAATTAAATGGGTATATAGCCCTAATTCTTAGTCACAATAAGGGTTGAAAAACACGGAGCTTGATTAAAGAAAAGAACGAAATAAGTGTCTACAGCTGATGTTTGGGCATTCAAATGAGCTTGCTTTTAAGACAGTATTCACATCCCTTCCCAAGAATAGGAGATGCAGAGAAAATTCTAAATGTGCCCTTCTTAACCACAGGGTGTGCTCTATTTTTTTGTAATATAAATTTATTTATTTGTTTGTTTATATTTTTGGCTGTGTTGGGTCTTTGTTGCTGTGCGCGGGCTTTCTCTAGCTGCGGTTAGCGGGGGCTACTCTTCCTTGCGGTGCGCGGGTTTATTGCGGTGGCTTCTCTTGTTGCAGAGCACAGGCTCTAGGCACATGGGCTTCAGGAGTTGTGGCGCCTGGGCTTAGTTGCGGCCCACGGGCTTAGTTGCTCCACGGCATGCGGGATCTTCCCGGACCAGGGCTCGAACCGTGTCCCCTGCACTGGCAGGCGGATTCTTAACCACTGTGCCACCAGAGAAGTCCCTATTTATTTATTTGTTTGTTTGTTTGTTTGTTTATATATTTATTTATTTATTTAAATAGGAAGCTTCTATTACTTTAGTGCATCCCAATAAAATCATTTGTTGTGACAAAAGAGATATGTGAAAGTACATAGCACAGGCTCTGGTCATAGAAGGTACTCAATAAATGTCTGCTGAATTGAAATCCAAATCTTCCTTTAAAGTAGAGAAGTTTTTTGTTTGGGCTGGCATTTCATGTTGTCGCCCCTCCAAACAGCGACCATTTCCTGCTGATTTGGCCTTGGTCTCCTGAAGGTCAGTGGAATCACATGTTATAGACGTTTCTTACAGCATGGGTTTTGTGCCAGAAGAGGCAGCTTGCGGGGTATGAAATGAGCTAGGATGGCTTGAGGAGCCTGAGTTCTCTGCCAAAATTAGCCACGAAACTTTAAGCCTCAGTTTCCTCATTGGCAAAATTGGGATGCTAATACCTGCCTACCAATAGAGCTGTTGGAGAGGGATTAAATTAGATAACATATAGCTAACAAGCTAGCTCATATGAAGCACTGAAATAATGGAATTTCTTTCCTTTAGGAATTACATTGTGCCAGGCCTCAGGACACCAGTTCCCAAAGAGAGTCTGAAATGCCCACTGACACATCTGGCATGAAATGGTTAAAGCGGCAACTTCTGACAAAACCAGAAAGATGCCATGCAGTTTTTCATTGACCTTTACTTTGGCAGGCAGCTATCTTCTCTCTGTTTCTATCAAGTTGCCAAATTATTGTTTTCAAACATATTGAATTGTGCCTAGTGAGAAAAAAAACATTTTTTTGATTTGGATTTATATGTGTGCATGTGATGTGATGTTGGTGAAGATAGCTATTGAGTTAGGAAAGCATGTGCTTTTAAAAAGCATTCTGGACACATTGCTGACTGTTACATATATTCATTTTTTCATTCATTTATACTTTACAACTTGTTCTAGAAATCATTTTTTTAATGTTTTACTGCTGGCAGTTGAATTTCTTCTTTTCCCAACACTGATATTAGCCTCTTTAACCTTTCCTAATTGATTGCTCCAAGTTAGTTAACTATAATTCATTACAGAGTAGCTTGTGTGTATATGTTTAATACATGTTATGATTATACCCTTTTGGTATCGTTAGTACCCTTTTGGACCACAGAAACCCAGATGTGGCACAAATATTCATAGCACATGGCCCCTGGAAAATGCCTGGCCTGAAGATCTAAGCCAACATGGGATTAATCTGATGTAATTCAATCTCTTGGAAACATTGTCTAATATAATTGCCTTAACATTATGTTACTGATTGGTTAATTTGGAAAGAAATGATTTTTTTTTTGATACGTGTAAATTAGAATCCTGTGCTGATTTTGCAGAAGAGATTAGGTTATTCATTTCATTTTAATGGCTTTCCAGGACTCTAGTTCAATTGCTGGTGAGATACAGGGCTGCCCAATAAATTGACACCCAGGCTTAATGAGTTTCTTGGGGGAAATTATTACTAGATGGCACAGATCTAAGCAGCAACCCTCATTTTAAAATAACGTATATCATGTGATACTTATTTTCTTGGGCCATGCATTTCGTATCATTGTACAACTCTGGCGTACACATTCTCTAGAACAAATGGAACATTTGTGATCATTAAATACACTAAAACACCTACACACTAGAGAGCAAGGTCCAGCATGGGTCTCCAAACTCTACCTAGAAGATGGCTTAGCACATACCCATGAAACCAGTTATCCCAATTGAACATAGACCCAGTGACTCTACATACATCGGAATGCAGGACAAGCACATGAAGATATATTGATAACTTTAATAGGAGACATGAAATTTGACGAGGCTGTGACCTAGCCACTCAGTATACTAGATCCTACCACCTTTTTGCCTTGTTCATGTTTCTAATCAGAGCAGTAGCGAGTGACATAATTTATTTGTTTGCTGGGGTGAGAGTGAGAAAGTGGAGCATTCCTGGAAGAGAGACCAGCATATACATGTGTGTGTGTTTCTAAAGAGGGTGAGGTTACCGAACATAAAGTCAAGTTCAGGACATTATAAAAGAAATTATTACCAGCTTCTGTTTTTATCATTTTAAAAAGAAAGCTATGGGGACGAGAGAAGATGAGAGCAAACAACTATTGAATGCTAAGCATTCTTCTGAGTCCTACTGTATATTTATATTTTATATTATCAAATCATCGTGACTACCTGGGAAATACCTATAATTATCCTACTTTTGAAGAGAAGAAAACTGAGGTTCAATGACTTGCCCAAGGTCCCCCAATTTGTAAGTGGCAGGGCTGGGATTTGAACCTGGGCCTGGCCCAGTTCTTTTTTTTTTTTTTTAAATTGAGATGTAATTCACATATAACGCCCATGTAAGTTTAAGGTGTACAACATGTTGACTTGATACATTTATGTACTGCAATATAATTACCACTGTAGTGTAGTTAGCTAACATGTCTATCGTGTCACAAAATTATGATTTCTTTTTTTTTTTTTTTTTTGGTGAGAAAAATTAAGATTAGTCTCTTAGCACCTTTGAAGTTTATGGTACAATATTATTGTATTGTATTGTATTGTATTGTATTGTATACAATATTATTGTACCACTTACTAAACATGAGAATGCAGATATCTTTTCAGCAACCCATTTTCATTTCCTTTGGATATATTCCCCAAAGTAGGATTGCTAGATCGTATGGTAGGCAGGATTTTTGCAAACAAGGAGATGTTGATAATGTATCTATCAACATCTGTCACTGTGCTGTACATTAGATCTCCAGACTTATTTATCTACTGGTTGCAAGTTCATACCCTTAAAGAACATCTGCTCCATTCCCAAACACCCCAGCCCCTAGTAACCACCATTCTACTCTCTGATTCTGCGAGTTGGCTTTTTAGGATTCCACCTATAAGTGAGATCATGTAGAATTTGTTTCTCTCATTCTGACTTTCTCACTTAGTATAATGCCCTCAAGGTCCATCCATGTTGTTGTAAGTGGTAGGATTTCCCTCTTTCTTGTGGCCGAATAATATAATATTCCATTGTATATATATATATATATATATATATATATATATATATATATATATATATATATATATATACCACATCTTATTTATCCATTCATCCACTGATGGACACTTAGGTTGTTTCCATATCTTGGCAATTATGAGTAATGCTGCAATAAACATGAGAATGCAGATATCTTTTCAACAACCCATTTTCATTTCCTTTGGATATATTCCCCAAAGTAGGATTGCTAGATCGTATGGTAGGTAGGATTTTTGCAAACAAGGAGATGTTGATAATGTAGCTACTCTCTGAAATATTTTCTTTGAAAAGAGTGAAAATGCTTCCTGCTGAGGTAAATCACACCAAACATGATTCTGAATCACACCCAGTCATGATTATAAAAGCCAAGATGACGCCACTAACGTGTTAGCTCTTTTGTGGAAAGTGACTTTCCAACACCAGAAAAGTGTACTGAATAGAACTGAAGTGAAATTATTCCTGTACTCTGTGCAAGAAAAGATTTTTGTTTAAGTTTCTTTAGTAAACTATTTGATAGAAGAAGCTGAGGTACAGCATTTATTCCTATTGTACAATTTTAGAACTGAAGAAGAGCTTCCATCCTCCAACTATCTCCCTGCCAACATAAAACAAAACACAGAGCAGGGAAACTGTGAACAGCAAGATTCTCAGCTGGTTTTGCCTCTGTAGAGGTGACTTTCTTCTGACATTATCCAGGGGGCCCAGGTTTCCTGCCCCTGGGTCCACAATCACTCTCCCTGCTCTTCTCCTGCAGCACCTGTCCTCTGTGACAACCTATTCCATCAGACATTTAAAAGCTATTTATAGTACAGTGAGAGAAAACTCAGGGTCACAAAATAGATACAAGCTTGATAACTACTTTAATATTGAATCGTTTGACCCTTCCCCAGAGGCAAGCTTTTCTCAACCATTGCTAACCTTCTTTTCTAGTGAACTCAGGTTTCCTCTACCAGGCCCAGAGTCCCTGGCCCTGGGGAAAGCAATCTTGTCATTTATATCTCAGCTCTCTCCCTGCCCCAACCCCACCCAATCTATTAGTGTAGGCCATTTCAACCTGGTTTCCCACAACCAGTGGTATGTTGGAGCCAGCTCATGCTGTCTTGAGAGAGCTGATTGTAAACTTTTCAGGAAATTTGCAAGCCAGATATGGTTATTGTTAAAAATTAAATTATATACACTTACTATTAAGAAAATTATATAGAAACAAAGGTAATAAATAATCAAAACTCATCACTTCTTTATTTTACTATATTTCACAATTTTCTATGCGATTAAGGTTATTTACATCTACTGTATTTGTATGATGGGAATACTACATATCAGTGTGCCACTGGGCATCTCTTCCCAAGTCTGAGTTCAATGACATCACGTTGGTAGCTTGAAGTCTGACATGGTGGGAGTATTTACACCACTGCTGCAAATCAGGGTTCCTCCTACTGTACCCCCTAAAAGCAGTTGCGAAGTCTTTACCAGCACAACGTTATGCAATGCAGTGGGAAAACCCAGCTATTCCCTCTACAGTGTCTGAACGACAGAGCCCTACATGTTGCTACCAGTATAAATTCAGAGTGCTCCATTTCAGTGGGGCCCTCAGTGCTGCTCTAACATCTTATTATGTTTCTCTGGTCAGTTTTCTCCTCCATGCACCAGACTTTTCTTTTTCTTACTTTCTCCACTTCCCTCCAACATCTAACACTCCCCCTCCTTCCTCCTTCCTCCTAAAAGACAACTTAAATTCCTACTTCACAGAGAAAACAGAAGCCATCCAAGAAGTGCTTGTTTAACTTGCTGGCTCCAAATCTTTAAGTAAACCTGTGTGTGCACCCTGCCTTTTCCTCTTATAGGAAAATAGGTATCCCTCCCTCTAAGGCTTATCTTTCCACCTGAGCCCTGGTTCCAGCTTCTTCTGCCTCTTAAGGAACTTCCTTCTCCTCATCATCTTGTCTCCTGTGTCTTGTACTTTCCATTCTCTGTTGTCTCATTTCCATCCAGTATTTTAACTCCTATAGTTTTGTCCTATCTAAGCAAACAAACATTCTCAACTTCATGTCCTTCTATAGCTACTGCCTTACCTCTTCCCTTCCCTTCATAGACAGACTTGAAAACATTTGTCCAAACTCTTCTAGCCTACTTCCTTTTCTCCTTCTCTCAACCTGTTGCAAACCAGTTTCCCTTTCAGTTCCACTGAAATGTTGTTGCTAAGGCCACCAGTGGCCTTCAAGTTACTAAGTTAAATGGGAAGTTCTTAGTCTTTTATTTTACTTGATTTCTCTATAACATTTGAATTGGTTTGACACTCTACAACATTTTGATCACTCCCTCTTTGAAATTCCTTCTTCCCTTGATCTCTAGGACATCACCCTGCCTTGCTTTCCCTCATACTTCTATAGCCACTACTTCTCAATCTTCTTTGCACTTTCTTTTCTTCTTTCTTTGGGGGTAAGGGAAGGATCTAGAAAACCAAATTTCCTTGATAAAAGCTGGCACTGATTTTTCTATATTACTCTTCTTACTGTGATTAGCCGCAGCAGCAAACCAACCACCAGCTCTTCCAGACACAACTTGATAGGAGGAGGAGAAAAAAATTCTAAAGTGTGTCTGTATTATTAGAAAGTAGTGGAAGCAAGGAAAGAAACCAACACTTATTGATATTTATTGTTAAATGTCATGCATTATGTTAGACATGCTCATATATGTTATTCTACTCAATATTCACGGTTATACTGTAAGGTAAATATTATCGATCCCATTTTACAGATGATAGAATTGTTTATTTCCTTTTTTAATTAATCCTACCTTGTTGTTGTTGTTGTTGTTGTTGGCCACGCCGCGTGGCTGGTGGGAGCTTAGTTCCCCGACCAGGGATTGAACCCGGGCCACGGCAGTGAGAGCGCCGAGTCCTAACCACTGGACTGCCTGGGAATTCCCCCTACTTTTCTTTTTTTTTTTTTTTGATAAAATTGTTTAAACAGCCCATAACCACTGAGCTAGTAATTAGCAGTGGCAGAATTTAAACCTGCTTCTTTTGCCTCTCAGGACAGCGCTCTTTCCAGAGATAGCATACCTGATCTGATCCGCTCTTAGTTTATAAGGATTCTGTGGGAAACAATTAAATGTTTCTTTTGAGTGTGCTAATTTTGGGGAGAAATGTCCTATAGTTGTTCGGAAGCAATGGGTTCATAGCCTGACTGGATGGCCTCCAGGCAAGACTTCCCAGCATGGCAATAACTCACAAAAGACTTCACAGGCAGGTTATTTTCAGCCATCCTGGCTGAGGAAATCTATTCTTGCTAGTGCAGCAAGAAACAATTTCTAGGGGACAGACTTATAACACTGAACTCAAAAGACTGGTATATAAAACAATGCAAATTTATATAAATATCAAAATTCTGGTATCCATACACTAATATATTCCAAGCCTATGAAATATTTCTATGAAAAGTAATTGGTTTTTTTTTTGCAAAGTAAGTTTTTTTTTTTTTAATTTATTTATTTGTTTTTATTTTTGGCTGTGTTGGGTCTCCGTTCTGTGCGCGGGGTTTCTCTAGTTGCAGCGAGTGGTGCGTAAGCTTCTCACCGTCGCGGCCTCGCCTGCTGCAGAGCACAGGTTTCAGAGCGCAGGCTCAGTAGCTGTGGCACATGGGCCCAGTTGCTCTGCGGCATGTGGGAATCCTCCCGGGCCAGGTATCGAACCCGTGTCCCCTACATTAGCAGGCAGACTCCCACCCACTGCGCCACCAGGGAAGCCCACGAAGTAACTTTTTAATCAGCAGGTTACTGAGCAAGAAATTGAGCAAGGAATCAGAGCCAGGTGAGCTACATTGATTATCTTTCTTGCTGGTGCAATTGAACTACCATCTTGCCTGTTAGAAGGGAGGGTGGAGAAACAATGTCAGGTACCCTCTACCCTGGTTTAGGCTGGAGACCTCCTGGCAGGTTTCCACTCTATGAGCCTCCAGGTTGACCATCCATCCCCTTTCTGCTTACATAATGTAATAGTTTTGTACCACTCAGGTGATATAAATTTGGGCTGAAAAACAGCACAAATGTTAGCTGTGGCTAAAAGTTTCATAGAAATATCCTCCTCTCCTCCCCAGCCTCCCAGAACAGGGGTGACTTTCCTTGTTTTCTCTAGTGGTGAGGGTTTCGGGTGTTGCTTCTGGGTCGTCGTACTTTGGGGTCTAGCCCCTTTGAGTCCCAGCTTTACTGGGAGACGGTTTACCATTTAGACTGCCTAGCTTGAGTGTCTCATAAGCTGAAACTATGAAAATAGACCCTCAATTTCCCCCTTTGAGCAAATACCCTCAGAGTAAAAGCAGCTTTGGCTCTCAGCTACACTCAGGATTCCTACCTTCACTTGGATTTAAAAACATATTTTACCTAGTATTTTTCAGTTGTTTTTAGCAGGAGAATTAGTTCAAATAACCTGTCCTCATAGTTCTAATATTAACGTGTAATAAGTACTCAATAAAAAGTCACTGATATCTTGTCCAAATGGACTGGGGAGATCTACGAAGATATGCTCAGTCAAATGTGAGCACCGCAGAATTGGGACTTGCTCAATAGTGTTTCTGAAAGTGTGCTCTTGCACTGTCTGCATCGTTTGCCAGAAATGCAGATTCTGGACCCCATCCTAGGCCTACTGATTAGAATTTGGGAGATTCTGCATTTTTATAAGACTGGCAGGTAATTCCTGTGAGCACTGAAGTTTAGAACAACTGAACTAAGGCATGGTTCTAAATTAGATCTCATACATTCTCAGAAATGTCTCTTTTTCTAAAACCTTCTCACCTGGAATATGCATTAGCAAAGTACTCATTTATAAGAGAGATTATTTCTCAGCACATCTTTTCATTTTCTTTATATTTTTAATACATATTCATAACAGATTCTTAGTGACATACTTAAATTGCCATAAAGAGTATATAAAACATTAAAAATCCTAAGAAGGCTTGACAGCATAGCCTTCATAAAAAATATAGAAACTGGAATCCAGTTATCAGTTGGATGGGAGAATTTAGACCACCAACTATAATTTAAATCACAAACCTAGTATTCCTAATCAGCATAAACCTTTTCACAGCTGCAATGAAATAAAACAAAAATTAAAAACAAAACAAAACAAAGGGCACTTTCTTGATACATGAAAGCATTATATAGTATATGGATTATATTTTTCTGTAATAGTGTATTCCTTTGTTTATTTAATGCCACAAATATAATTCCTTTATCTGAAGTCTTATCAAAAATTCATATTCAGGGCTTCCCTGGTGGCGCAGTGGTTGAGAGTCTGCCTGCCAATGCAGATGACACGGGTTCGAGCCCTGGTCTGGGAAGATCCCACATGCCGCGGAGCGACTGGGCCCGTGAGCCACAACTACTGAGCCTGCGCGTCTGGAGCCTGTGCTCCGCAACAAGAGAGGCCGCGATAGTGAGAGGCCTGTGCACCGCGATGAAGAGTGGCCCCCGCTTGCCACAACTAGAGAAAGCCCTCGCACAGAAACGAAGACCCAACACAGCCATAAATAAATTAATTAATTTAAAAAAAATTCATATTCATATAACTTTTGATTCCAGCGGAAGTCAGACTTTGGAAAGAACTACAAAAAATGGTAATTTATTATAGAAGTATCCTTATTAGCACATACTTTTTTTTCCTCTTAGTATTTGGAAATTCATGTGGCTAGATATGTGATAACATAGCATAGAAATATTAATGGTAGGATTTGGGAAGCAGTATATGGGTGTTCACTGTAATATTCTTTCAACTTTGTTTTGTGTTTGAAAATTTTCATGACCAAATTTTTATGATAAAAGGCTTATAGCCACATATAGCTAGTCCCTGCATATTGGTCAGCGGCAGATCCACCTCAGCCCTGCAGCGCCACACTGCTCCCTCGCCCTAGCACATCCTTCCCCTCCCTTGTTCACTTGACCAAAGTCTACACTTTGTTCAAGACTCAATTCAAAGATCAGGACTTTTCTGATACCCCCCACCCAACACAGATCTGGTTATGGCTTCATTCTTCTGTACTGCACCTTATACACCCCACATACTTGGCCTAAATCAACACATTATTCTCTTACAGTTTTAGAGGTCAGAAGTCCAAAATGAGTTTCACTGAGTCAAAATCAAGGTGTTGGCAGAGCTAGTTCCTTCCAGGGGCTCCAGCGGAGAATCCATTGCTTTACCTTTTTTCAGCTTCTAGTGGTCCCCTATATTCCTTGGCTTGTGGCCTCTTTCTTCATCTCCAAAGTGCATCACTCCAATCTCTGCTTTCAGAATCACATTGCCTTCTCTGTGCAGTAAAATCTTCCTCTTCCTTCCTCTTGTAATTGTTAGGACACTTATGATTATTACATTTAGGGCTCACAGGGGTAATCTAGGATAATGTCCCCATCTCAAAATTCTTAACTTAATCATATCTGCAAAGTCCTATATAAGATAACAGTCACAGGTTCAGGGGGTTAGAACTCTGATGTCTTTTTTCAGCCTACTAAACTGATCTTTTTGGTGTAAAAATTAAACATACAGGTGTGGTTAATTTATTCTGAAAGTCTATGTTGTTCTTACTTTTCAATATTCTTTTCTTTTTTTCTTGGTACAAGTATTTACTGTATGAACAAATAATATAAACATTACAAACAATAAAAATATGAGACTGAGTCAAATGGACATGCATATATTTCAGAATATTTTGTAGATGGGAATATTGTGAGCCTGAAAATACAGAATTTTAGAATCAGGGTGTATATTAGACCATGACCCTTCCCATTCCCCCACAAACATACACAAAGTATTGCCCCCCCCTTCACAGGCTCAGACCCTACAGCCATATTTAGCCTATGGAATTTCACCCACGTTGATAGGATGAGGAATAGACACATAAGCTGGACTAATCAGATTCTTTCTTCCAAGGAATTTGGAATTTTACATTCAGAGATGATAATGTTAACCAATGTTAGCTAGCACCTGAACTTAGGTAGCAATCCCTTGGCACACATATGAAAAAGCAGAGAAAGTGGTCTATAGAAAAAGAAGAATAGAACAAAAGTACAGAGAAAGCGATGAGACAACATGTGGTCCACAGAGAAAGAAATGAATAGAGCATGTGGTTCTGGGCTCTTTCCAGGTTCTAGTTCTTCATGAAGTGCAGTGGTACATTGTACGCCTCAGTTTCTTGAGGTAGTCCTATAGTCTCACAACTCTCTCCATGTTCTTCTCTCTCTCTTTTCTTTTTCCTTTTTTTTTTCTTGCTTCAGCTATTTTGAGTGTATATCTGTTATTTGCAGTGAAAATATTCATTATTAAGACAGGGTAGAATCTTTACTGATGCACCCTATTCTGATATTAGAACAGGGACAATGGTTGTAGATTTATGCTTCAAAACGTAGAAATTTCTTGTACATAGGATCTTACCTTTAATGGAAAACTAATCCATGTTTGAAGGGCTTTTCTTTTTTTTTCTAGGTAAAATTGCACATTTGAGGGATAAAGGATCCCAGTTTATAGGAAAATTCTTTTTGCTACTTTTTTAATCTTCTGATACTGTATTTTTCACTCTGAACATATATCTACAGGTTATGCTGTTAAAACAACCCATTTGTCTATAGCTAAGTGGGTTTTTGTTTTCCTTTGCTCTTAAAAAAATGAGTTTAGATTTGAAACAATCTGAATTTTGATGCTTTCTTTTTACCTAGAGATTGCTTCAAAGTTTAGCTGTCAGTGGAAAAGCTTTCTCTAATTTTTCTCTCTTCATTTTGACTCTCATGAAAGATAATTTTTTGAAATTGTTTTCTTCTTTTCTGCTTTGAACACTAATTAGGCACAAAGGACAACTGAATTATTCCCTCAAATATTAACCTTTATACTTGTAATTTATTATGAAAAAAATGAGCTTCCCTGTCTGGAAAACAAAGTGGGATCTCAGGTTTGTCCCATAAAGCTTTATGGGATAAAAAAAAAAGCGAGAGCAAACAAAACTTGAGATTTTAAAATTTCTTTATATTTGCTATTTTCCCAAAGGCTTGTATAATGTAGAACTCTCGTATATAGTTGATAGAACAATATAAAACTACTGATTATTTACTATTTTTGACTTATAAAAATGGTAATTTCATATTGTTCAATCTAAAAGTTTCCTCATTTAATCACATATAATTTTGGTCTGTTTGAGAAATACTTTCCATTGTTTTGTTTGTTTTATCTATCTGTTCTTGGACATTTTCTATTTGGCGAAATGTTCATGGCTATCAAATGTAGTTTTTGTTTTTAGTGGTAAAATGAACAAGTTATTTCTGTTTCTCTTTTATATTATAAAATAATTTTTTTTTAATGTGGACCATATGTGCTTGTGTAGATTAAATTCTAAGAGATTACTTTTGTTTTAAAACCTTTCTTCTTAAACAGTCCTCCTATTTTTGCTTCCTTCTCTATGCTTGAATGAGGGACATCTGTTTCTGTTTTCAGTGTTCTTTTGTTACAAGATGAAGTGGAATATCAAAGCTCTCCTCCTTCAACAAGGAAAGAATGCTTTTGTTTTGTTTTTTATTTCCTTTTATTTATTTTCATTGGTTTAAGAATTACAAATATTGGACAAAAAGGATGAACTGCTCCCTGAAAATATTCAAACAATAGGAAGCACAAAGTGAAAGCCCCTCTTCCATCTGCTTTGTTTCTACTCCCTAAGGGGTAACCACTGGTAATAGTTGGTGTGAATCCTTCCAAACTTTTTCCTATGCATATACATATGTGTGCACATATGAAAGTATGTATGTGTATATCTGTATCATTAGAAATGAGATCAAACTAAAAAGATCATTATCAACCTGTTTTTTAACCCATTAATAAATAGTGAAAACACTTCCAGGTTAGTACACACAGATCTACATTTATCGACTACGATTGTATGAATGTGGCGTAATTTATTCAACCACTCCCCACTGATGGAGATTTAGATAATTTCCAATATTTTGCTACAACAGCAAATGCTGCAATGAACATTGAGATACGTCTCTTTTCTTTCTGTAGCATAGATTCCAAGAGATGGATTTAACTGAGTTAACAGTCTATATACTTAAACTTTTCAAAGGTGCTGCAAAATTGCTCTCCAAGGAGGAAATTGTACCAGTTTAAACTGCTCTCAACACTGTATGAAAGTACTCTTTTCCTTCTACTGTTGCTTTTATTGGAAATTAGCAATCTTCAACATTTTTACTAGCCTGATAGGTACAAATTTATATCTCACAGTAATTTTTCTATATTATTTTCCTAATCACTAGTGAGATTAAGCATTTTGACAGTATATTTGTTGATCATTTGTATTTTTTCCTCTATAAATTGCTTGTTCATAACCTGTCTTAGTTATCTATTGCTGCATAACAAATTACCGCAAATTTAATGGCTTAAACAACACACACTTATCATCTCACAGTTTCTGTGGGTCAGGGTCTGGCACAGCTTAGCTGAGTCCTTTGCTTTAGGTTTCTCACAAGACTATGGTTTCATTTGAAAGTTTAACTAAGGAAGGATCCACTTCCAAGCTCCTGTGGTTGTTGGCAGAATTCAGTTCCTCAGGGGCTGTTGGACTGAGGGTCTCAGTTCCTTGCCTACTGTTGGCCAGGAGCCACTCTCAGTTCCTTACCATGTGGGCCTCTCCAACATGGCAGCTCAATTCATCAAAGTGTGCAAGTTGAGAGGAAATAGACAGCTAGCAAGACAGAGGTCACAATCTTATGTAACCTAATCACAGAAGTGACCTCCCATTGTCATTGCTGAATTTACTGGATCCTGGCTACATGTAAGAGATTACACAAGAGGTGTGAAAATCAGGAGACAGGGATCACTGGAGACCATTTTAGAGTCTTCCCACCACATATCTTTTGCCCATTTTTCAGTAGGACTGTTTGTCTTTTATTTATTGATTTGCCAGAGCTCTTTATATACTATAGATATAATTGTGTGGCGGTGGTGGTAGTGATAGTGGTGTGTGTGTGTATGTGTGTGTAGAGAGAGAGAGAGAGTATTTTCTCCCTTGCTTGGCGATTTAACTTTTATTTAGTTACTCTTGTCAATCTTTTCCTTTATAGCTTCTGAATTTTGTTTCTTCTTTAAGAAGTTCATACTGTCCCCATACTTTTTTAAAATTATATTTTCTTATAATACTTCTTAGTTTTGTTAAAAGTGTATTTAGATCCTTAAGTCAAAAGGAATTTATTTTTGTTTGATATGTAAGTGAAAAATCTACTTTGCCAAAAGAATGATCAATTTACCTAGCACCATTTACCAAACAGTTCATTTATTTGATTTTTAAGAATTAAATGCTTTTTAAAGGTTTGTATATGTATGCCTAATTTATTCATATAATGGGATGATATACTAGCAGCTTCTGATTTTTTTTTTCAGTGATGTCCTCTACTCTTAACACTAAGTACTTTCAACCATTTAACTAAAGATATTTTGGAAAGATAATGGATCTGGGTTATTCTGCCTCTGATAGTTACATCTATGAACCTGGGGTAAGTTACTTCCCCTTTTCTTCCACCTCTGCATAGTTCCACATGTACCTCTTTTGGGCACTTATTTGCAGTTGTTAGTTATTTGTGTAATTAATGTCCGTCTCCTCCCACTGAACAATAAGTTCCAGACTAGGTACCTCTTGGATTTTGGTTTATCCTTGAATTCCCAGTTCTTAGCTCAGGGCTCAGCACATAGTAGGTGCTCAAAAATGATTTGTTTGGTAAATGTATGCATGCATACATTAATGAATGAGTGAATGTCATTTAACTTCTTTGGACCACCAATCTGTCATCTATAAAATGAAGAAATCAGGGCAGATTAATTCATTCATCCATTCAAAAACTTTTTATGTGCCCACTAAATGATCTGTAGTTCCCTTCAGAGAGACAAAATACAGTGGGAAAAAAATGCCTAGTACAAGTGTTATATTTGTTTATATCTATCTATCTGTCCATTTATCTCTCTCCTTTCTATGTATAAAATTTCTTTTTTCCTATAAATGTTAGTTACCATTGGGCTATTAGTAAATCCCCTATAATGTTGAGTAAATTATTAAATATGCAGAAATATTTTAATCTTAATAAGTTCTACTATGAGTAGTATTATAATTGTTGATTTTTTTTGAAATGTGTCCATTTATATTTGAGGAAGTTTTATTTTATTTTATTTTATTTTAATTTATTTATTATTTATCTATTATTTATTTTTGGCTGTGTTAGGTCTTCGTTTCTGTGCAAGGGCTTTCTCTAGTTGTGGCAAGTGGGGGCCACTCTTCATCACGGTGCGCGGGCCTCTCACTATCGCGGCCTCTCTTGTTGCGGAGCCCAGGCTCCAGACACGCAGGCCCAGTAGTTGTGGCTCACGGGCCTAGTTGCTCCGCGGCATGTGGGATCTTCCCAGACCAGGGCTCGAACCCGTGTCCCCTGCATTAGCAGGCAGATTCTCAACCACTGCGCCACCAGGGAAGCCCAGTGAGGAAGTTTTATTGATTTATGAATGTAGTTGGGTTAGCTTTATATCTTTTTCTTTTTTTACTGCAAACTCTTTTCATGTTTTCTTTGTAAATAAAGCTGATAACATGAATATAAGAGATATAAAGTGTTTATATTTGTTGTGTCTCATTTATTTCTTTTTCATTCTGCAGTTCTGTAATTGGAGCTACAGAGTGTTACATTTTAGTTTCTGCAGGCTACTGCTTGCTCTTTTTCTTTAGTTTACTATACCTTAGTGCAAATGTATTTTGCTTCCTCAAATAGAAAAATTTTAAAGAAAAAATGTTTTTCACTCCATATAAGGAAGGTTTGCTGTTGTTGCTGTTTCATTTATTAAAGCTACTTTATTCATCCAGTATTTTTCAATTTTTCAATATTAACAGACAACAGTCTTTCTTAAAGTCTTCCAGTAGGTTTACGGTATTTATTATTTACTTATTTTGGAATTGATATTTGAGTGACATTTTTAAATTTATGTAAACTATCTGGTTTGGATAAGTACATTCATTTCAAGATAATTTACTTTATCAATAAAATTCAGCAAGAAAAGTCTTAAACAATGATCTATAAAAAACAGCAATATTTTCACCTGTTATTCTTCATGTATTAAAAATGCTGTCATAAACAATTTTTCCAGAATTTTCTAATGATCTTTCAATAACTGAAAACTATTCAGTACTTGAGCACTTATATTCTATAAGATTATATATTTAGTATTGATGATGAAGGACAAATTAAATGACCCTTTCTTATAAGTATCTTAAACAAGTGGAAAAGAACAGTTGAGAATGATTTTGACCCATTGACCTCTGCAGCCCACACACCACACTCTCACTGCATCTCTTTCTTCCATGATAAACTACAGGTGTCAGCAATATTCTGAAGAGCTCAGAGCACTTCTTTGAGAGCAGCCCCCGACATGCCTATGACACATTTACCTATAACTAGTAGCTATAGGAGAAATCCATTCTCCTTTAAGATTATATGGTACTGATAAAAAATAAACTATTTTCAAAAGTGTTGTTGAGTTTTTCTGATAATAAAAATAATGCCCACAGATACCTAAACAAATGGAGAGCTATATGATGTTCAAGAATTGGAAGACTAAATATTGTTGAGATGGCAGTTCTTTCCAAACTGATCTATAGATTCCATGCAATACTTAACAAAATCTCAGGAGGCTCTTTTTTTCAGTAGAAATTGAAGCTGATCCTAAAATGTATGTGAAATTGCAAAGAAACTAGAATAGCCAAAACAATTTTGAAAAAGAAAAAACATGCTGGAGGACTTTCACACCTTATTTCAGGTGATATTATAAAGCTATAGTAATCAAAACAATCAGGTTTTGGCAGAAGGATAGACATACAGATCAATGAAACAAAATAGAAAGTCCAGAATTAGACCTAAGATTAACTGATTTTTTTACAAAGGTGCTGAGCTAAATCAGCAGGAAAGAATTTTTTTTTCAAATAATGGTACTAGTATAATTGGACATCTTTATGCAAACAAAACAAAACTTGGTCCTTACCTCACTCATACACAAAAAATTAGCTCAAAATATATCAGTCTATAATATATAATAGACCTAAATGTAAGAGCTAAAGCTATGAACTTTTAGAAGAAAACATGGGAAAAAAATTTGTAACCTTGGGTAAGCGATAATTTCTTAAGTGTGACACAAAAAGCACAAATAATAAAATTTTTAAATTGATAAATTTCACTTTATCAAAATTTTAAAATTTTGCTCTTCTCAGGACACTATTTAAAAAATAAAAAGACAAGCCATAGACTGAGAGAAATTATTTGCAAGACATATATTTCATAAAGGAGTTGTATCCAGAATACATAAAGAATTCTAACAACTCAACAACTAAGACAACTCAACACAATACATTGGCAAAACATTTGAATAGTCACTTCACTCAAGAAGATGTACAGATTAAATAAGCACATGAAAAGATGCCCAGCACCATCAGTCATTAGATAAGTGCAAATTAATATCACAATGAGGTACTGCTACACACTCATTAGAATGGCTGAAATAGAAGACTGACAATACAAAGTGTTGTATTGGATTTGAAAAAACTGGAACCCTCACACATTGTTACAGCCACTTTGAAACAATTCAGCAGTTTATATAAAGTTACCATATAAACCAGAAAATCAACTCCTTGTATCTACCCCCCAAAAATGAATATATATGCCCTCACAAAATTCTTTTTATAATAGCCCAAAACTGAGAATAATTGTCCATCAACTTGTAATGTAATATATACATTACAACATCAAATGTAATATATAAACAAACTATGGTATATCCATACAGTAGATAAATTAAAAAACTCAGCAATAAAAAGGAACAAACTATATATTTAACAACATAGATGAATCTCACAAATATCAAACTAATTGAAATAAGCCATAGACAAAAGATTATTTATTGTAAGATGCCATTTATATGAAAATTTAGAGAGGGCAAAACTGTAGAAAGTAGATTTGCAATTTTCTGAGGCTGAGAGTGGGAGAGGAAGTTGATACAAATGGGCACAATGGAACTTTTTCTAGTGAGAAAAGTGTTCTAAAACTTGGTTGTAATGATGTTTGTGAAACTATATAAATTTTTAAAAACCCATTCAATTGTATATTTAGCATAGGTAAATGTTGTGGTATGCAAATTATACCTCCACAAAGTGGTTAAAAATAAAGCACAAACAGTTAGAAGAAGTAACAAATTGTGAGAAAATATTTACAATATACAATCAACAGAAGATTAATATCCACAAAATATAAAAACTCCTTTAAAATAATAACAAATAAAATATCTAGAATATTTAGAAATTAGATCTAAAGGGTAAAAGTCCCTCTCATACTACTATGAACATGTTATCACATTTCCTTCCAGACTTCTTAAATGCAAATTTTAACATAGTCAAAATTATAATTTTGTAAGCCAGATATATTTTGGGAAGTCTGAACATTTTTTTAAATTATTTGTTGAGGAGTTCCATGCAATCAACTAATTATAACACTAAAAGAGAGGAGCTCTGCCTAATAATAATGGGTAAGAAAACACATTTTGTTAGTATGGAATGAAGTGAGTAACAAATATATATTTCTTCTCACTACCACTCCTCTTTCTTTGTGACAGTAGTTAGAGCTTAACCTAAGAAATGCTATTAGGCTTCTCTTTCTCTGGTCCATTTAACCGTTAATATAGAAGTAGGAAGTCAAAGGATCTTGAGTCCCTATTTTGTTTCAGGAATTGTGCTGATGTATTTGGCTGAGGATTCAGCAGTGACCAAGAAGTGACAGACTTTCAAAGTCTCTCTATCTGGATGGAAGCAACCTACGTGTCCATCAAAAGATGAATGGATAAAGACGATGCGTTATATATATAATGGAATACTACTCAGCCATTAAAAAAATGAAATTTTGCCATTTGCAATAACATGGAAGGACTTGGAGAGTATTAAGCTAAGTGAAATAAGTCAGACAGAGAAAAGACAAACACTGTATGACACTGCACTTACATGTGGAATCTAAAAAATACAACAAACTAGTGAATATAACAGAAAAGAAACAGATTCATAGACATGGAGAACAAACTAGTGGTTACTAGAGAGAGAAGGGGGGAGGGGCAATATAGGGGTAGGGGATTAAGACGTACAAACTATCATGTATAAGATAAGATATAAGGATATATTGTACAACATAGGAAATATAGCCAATATTTTATAATAAACTAAGTGGAATATAACCTTGAAAAATTATGAATCACTATACTGTACACCTGTAACTTATATAATATTGCACATCAACTATACTTCAGTTAAAAAAAATAATGTCTCTATCTGGAGGCAAAACCAGCATTATACAAATAATTATAAATAATTAAATTATTACAAGATGTGAGATTAAATCAGAATCCTGTGTTCATTTGTCAATGCCCAAAGTATAAGCCCACCCTTGGCCTTGTATCTTTTTTTTTTTTTTTAATTAATTTGGTTGTATTTCTTTTTTTTTTTTTAATTTATTTATTTATGGCTGTGTTGGGTCTTCGTTTCTGTGTGAGGGCTTTCTCTAGTTGCGGCAAGTGGGGGCCACTCTTCATCGCGGTGCGCGGGCCTCTCATTATCGCGGCCTCTCTTGTTTCGAGGCACAGGCTCCAGACGCGCAGGCTCAGTAATTGTGGCTCATGGGCCTAGTTGCTCCGCGGCATGTGGGATCTTCCCAGACCAGGGCTCGAACCCGTGTCCCCTGCATTGGCAGGCAGATTCTCAACCATTGCACCACCAGGGAAGCCCGGCCTTGTATCTTTTATGTACCATTTTCCTCATAATGTTATGTATTTTCTTGCCCCTCATTCAGCCCCTTCCTCATTGCTCATCTTCTAAACCCTTCCTCTCTGACCTCTGGATCTGTTCTAGTATCAGCAAACTGGCCTACATTCTCAGACTCATCCTCCTTAAACTGGCTATTTAACATTGTAGTTCATTGAAGCTCAGGTCTAACCTCCTTCCCTTCTCTATAATACCCCCCCAGTTGAGTTCATCCCAACCCATGATGGTGATCTACTTGCTGATAGCTCCCAAATTTCTATCTCCAGCCCAGGCTGCATCCTTGAGCCCCAGATCTGTATATACAATTGCCAACTTGACATTGCCATATCACATCTTAAAGTTATCTCAAACTCAACATGTCCCAAATTCTGAATTTGTGAGTTCTGACTGCCCCATTTGAAAAAAAGAAAAAGGAAGGAGGGAAGAGAATGACACCATAATCCATGCAGTTGTATAAGCTGGAAATCTAGAAGTCATCACTGTTCATTGTCTCCTCCCTCCTCCAACTCCTATCTGAGCTCTGAATAAATTAGCAGGTAAATTAAGAGTGAGGAAAATACAGATCAATGTGTCAGCTTTCCTACCGATGAAGGCCAGGTTGAATAATGTGATGTAGGTGTGTGGCAAGAATGAGCTTCCTAACTCCGAACCCCAGCTTTAGGAGGACTTACCTACGCTGTCCCTGATAGCACCAGACCACCAGAGCCCTCTCCTTACAAGGACAGGCTCTTTATCAAAAAACTTGACCCCTCTGCAGACCCCAGAGCACATGCTCCCTGTAGGCAGGCCAGTCTTAAAGAGAAGAGAGGAAGGGCTGAATCTTGTAAGCCCAGTTACTCTCCCAAACTCATCCATCACGCGAAAGGAGTATGAGATGAGGCAAGAAGCCAGGAAATTTTAAGGAAAATGCCTCTTCATGAAAACCATAGGAGTAGGGAGGCATCACTCTCCTAATACAATGCAATATCAAAGCCTATTGATTTCATGTCCAAAATATCTCTGACAACATTACCTTCTCTCCATTTCTATTACCACCTCCCTGATCCAAGCTAACATCATCTCTCAACAAGACCTCTGCAATAGCCTTCTTACCATTTCAACTACTGGAAACAACCATTGTCTCCTATTTCCTATCTGTTTTCCACACATCATCCACAGTGATTTTCACAATGCAAATTTGGTCATATTTTTTTCTTCCCATCCCTTCTTCTTTCCCCCTTATCCATGGCTTTTGGGCCCACAGTGAGGGGTTGTGAAGGTTTCAATGAGGAAGTGACTTCTAAGTGAGACCTTAAGAATGACTAATTATAGTTAGGTGAAAAGAAGGAGAGCAAAGCATTCCAGGCACAGGGAACAAGTGGGAAAACGTATGAGGTAAGCAATAGCCTGGATAGAGTTGTCCTGGGAAAAGAAAGTTTTAGAATGATTGGAAATAGGAGAGTGATAAGCAGACAGCTTGGTAAAGAGTTTGGAATTTTTCCTAAGGGCAGTGCGAAGGCTTTGAAGGTTTTAAATAAGGTAGTGACCTGGATGGATTTGCATTTTCTGGCTGCTATGTGGAGACTGCATTAGATGGGAAAGCAGTAGACTAAATGTGAGGAGACAATATGAAAGTCAAGGTGGACTATGGTGGTGGCAATGAAGACCGTGAAACAAACAGACGTGAGACACCCATATCTAAGAGGTAGAAGGAAGAGATTTGATGACGTGATGATTGAGGTGGAGTCAGGAAAGACTGCCAGGTTTTTAACTTGGACGGCACATGAGAGGATGATGGTACACTTACTGGGAGAGGGAGCACTGGAAGGGACTTTGGAAAGGAGACAAGCTAGTTTGGGACACTCTAATTTTGAGGTGTTCTTAAGACAACCAAGTGAAGACATTCACTAAATAACTGGAAATATGAGTCAGCTGGAAATAGGAGGAGTTTGTAAGAGAGATCTGATGGATATAAAAATTTGGGAGTTATCATTTAGATAGTAACTTAAACCCCCCTAAAATTATTGATAATGAATGAGATGCTTAAGGAGAGCATATGGAGTAAGAAAAGCATCTCAGACAATCTTGAGGAACTCCAACATATAATGGTAAAGGAGAAAGACCCCACAAAGGAGACTGAGATGGACCTACCAGAGACAATGCGGAAAAACCAGGAGAGTGCAGTGTCACAGAAGTCAAAGGAACACAGTGTTTTTAGGATGAAGTAACCTCTTATATCAATGGTCCAATTTCTACCATCTACATCTCAGTTTCTAGGAAGAAATGGATCTAAAACATTTTCACACACTGAGTCTTTTTTTGTTTTATCTTCCAGGAATGTTCTCCTTCCTTTTTCTGCTTTTGGAAAAAGAAAAAAAATGGAGTTTTTTTCTTTTACTTTTTTTTTTTCTATTGCTGTCTCTTAGGGCACCTTTCACAATTTACTAGTCAGTTGCTTCGATGATTATCTTCCCTGTTTCATCATGACCAGCACAATACCTGACACACAGTGCGAGTTCAATGAATGTTAGTTGAATGAATGAATGAGTGAATCGATAGGTATAAATAATATTAAGAATATCTATCACTTATTGAATATTTACTATTTCTGGGCACCTGTGCTAGTGCTTGATTTATAATAACTCTTTTAAGCCTTATAAAAACCCTATGAGGGTGCATAATTATCCCCATTTCGTAGATGAGGAAACTGAGGCTAAGAGAGAAAAGTAACTTCTCCAAAGTCACATAGTTATTAAGTTGCAGAGCTGCAATTCACAAACAAGTCTGCCTGATTCCAAAGTCCATTCTTTTAACTGCCATCTCTCCCAAGAGAAGTAAACATTCACATTTTACAGACATCTGTGGAAGAGACATTTTTAAACTGGCAGCTTTCCCAATTCATCTCAAATCATAGCACATAAGCAATAGCCTGCTCTTGCTCCAAGAATGCTTTACTCTGAGTCCCCAGTGAGTTGCCCTCCCTACCTTCAAAACAATCAGTTTTTCCTTCATTCCCTCACCTAAGGCTGCCTGCTTGATTAAACTCTGGCTTCCTAAGCAGGAGGTCTCTCTTGGGATCAGTACCCTAATTCTATTTTTCCCTTCCTTACAGTTCTTATCCCACTGGATTCATGGGAATACCTAAGACTCCTTGGCTTGAAGTGCCCAGAGTGGTTTCCTAGTTTTGGACTGTAGTCAGCATTCTGGTATGTGAGCTTTATGAGGACAGGGACCTTGTCAATCTTGTTCATAGAATCATGCCCAGTGTCATGAACAAGTGTGATTCCCAGCATCCAGTAGGAACATGATAGATAAAAGTTGATTGAATCAGTCTGATGGTGGTGCAGCCCCAAAACTGGCTGACTATCACAGCAAGATAGACATGCTGTGCTCAGGTGCTTTACAGAGAGTAAAATCATATACTCATGGATGCCAAGTACCTATCAAAAGCTCAACTGAGAAAAACCGTTTTCATGAAGGTTTGCATGAATGCTCTGTTGGTCAATCTTTCTAGACACAAAAGGAATGAGTGAGGTGAGAAGAGTAAGTTGTCTTTGGGAGGAGGGGAAATTCTTCACAAGTCACTATAGATAATTCACAAAAGTAATCTGTCTTAAGAATGACAAAGTTATTTATATAAGTATTCTCTGATTATCTAAATAAAAATACACACAGAGTAATAAGCTCTAAGAATTTCCTATCTCAACAGTTAAGGCTCCAAAAAGCTGGGGGAAATTATGAATTCCAAAACAAATCTTTTTCATTGGTGGGTGGGGGCTTGATCAAATTACAGTAAATTCATGGATCTTCTCTTATTTTTGGTACTCATTTCAGCAATTTCTTCTGGCAACATGCTTGCAGGCAAAATATTAATAGTTGGCTAGATGTAACCTTTATACTCGATTATGAATAGTGATCATCCTGGAATCTCCAGCCAGATTTCTTATCGTGGATGGCTACATGGAGAATAAAATGCATTGACCTGTGATTTAGGGAAATATCTTGCACATGATCACTTTTCCTGTAAAAAAATCCATTATTACCCATAGGGATAGAGAGATTAATACTTTATCTCTTAAGGGACCTTGCAGGCAGAGTCCCCTTTTTCCATTTTGTTACTTAGGAAAATTTCTTTGTCACAGAAAGCTTCCCTCGGGGGCTATTACAAGACCATTTTGTTTTTCTGCACAATTCAAAAATTGTTGCTTTTTTGGTACTAGTGCTTCTTTGCAACATTTTTTTCTTATTAGTCAGGCTGGCTATCACCACTCTTTTCCAAAGCCCACTGCCAAACTCATCAATTTCTATTCCCAACCCTCAGGGATCCGTTTTTCCCCTTTTCACTAAAAGAAACATCCCTTATGCATTCGTGCATATTTTTATTTTAAATTTTTGGATCACAACCACAGTAGAGGAAAGAACATGCATATATCTTTTTTATACCCCATCTCCCCCCTCTTATTACTGTTTAGCTGTCTCTTCTGGTGGTGTCCTCACAGACTGAATATTGACAGTCAGCTAGATGACACTGTACACTGGCTTCTGGCCCAAAATTGTAATCTCATATGGAATTTCTTACACTATTCAAAACAGACTTAGAAAGGTAGAAAAAAAACTCGTACTTTTCTATCTTCCCTTAAAGCAAAAATAATGTGATTCCTAACTCAACATTCCATATATATAAATACACACTTGTGTGTATTTAACTTTTTGCATCTGGTAGCTCTCTTTTAAAAGGATAAAGAAATAATTTTACTTCCATTTGATGTAGTAGTGCCACGTTATTTAATATGTAAATATTTCTTAATAATCTGTTATCCAAACTGAGTGAGACAAGCAGTTTAGCCTTCATCTTTTATGGAAGGTCATTGTGAAGGTTTATTGAATTTTAAGGGAAAAAATTACCTAAAGCTCTCACTGACGGCTGTGCACATTTCCTTTTGCCCTTGGGTCCCTAGTTACAGATCTTAGGAATTCAATGTTGGCCACGTACTTTTCCCAGCTCACAATACACTCTCGAAAGGAGGAATATAACATGGGTCCAGCATGAAAACAGAACATGAAATGGAGCCACCTTGATGATGGGTGGCTAAGTGACCTGTATGAGCCCCAGGGGTGACCTATGCTTGGGAAGTGTCTGGTGCCCTGATGTCTGCAATGGATCAGGGTGGAGCCTGGAAGAGCAAGTTGCTTATTTAGGCATGGAAGCCTGAAAGCAGGGACAATATATATTTAGACTACTGTGTATTCAGTGCCATTAGCACCTGACACCTGAGTCAAAGGGGCTCAATAGATATTTATTGGATGAATGAATGAATAAATGAAAAAAAGTCTCGACATGTCTGGCAAAATGGTGAAGCAGATGCCATAGAAATCTGAGCGCTCAAAAGATTAAAGAAGCTTCTCGAAGAGAAGACATGTTCAAAGAAGTGAGAGGACTGACCCTCCATTTGTACTGCTGATTTGTGCTAGAGAAAATTACATAATGATACGGAAGTGGTGTCACTATAGATTCTTGGTTTCCAATATCAAGAGAAACCCCAATGCTGCCCAAATGCAAAGGGTCGGGGCTGACCCACTCTCTGCAGCAGCTGTTTCAAAGTTGCTCCACTATCCACAAGCCTTCTGCCTACCTCCTTCAGATCACTTTGTGCAGAAAGAAAGACTGCTGCCAATTTTATGGAGAAAACAGACAGCACCTAAGCAAAAGAAATAATCTCATCTGCCTGACACCCGTGTAGAAACATGTCAAATAGAAGTGTTACCTCTCCTTGTCCAAGTCTAATCTTAGTACCCTACTATTCTACCCCTTCAAGGAGCTCACTCTTTCCATTATCGCTCTCTTTTAAAAAATTTTAAAAGTTTTATTGAAGCTTTTTATTGAAACTCTTTCATTGAAACAAACAGTGTATATTTAAAGTGTACAGTTTGATGAATTTTTACATATAGCTATACCTCAGAAGATACCATTACAATCAAGATAATGAACATATCTTCACCCCCAAACATATCTTTGTGCCCCTCTGTAATCCCTTACCCCCACTCCTGTCTCTTCTTCCTACTCCACAATAGGCAACCACTGATCTGTTTTTTTTTGGGGGGGGGCCACTGTAGGTTAATTTGCATTTTCTAGAGTTTCATATAAAGAGAATCATATAGTAAGTATTCCTTTTGTGGGCTGGCCTTATATATTCATCTACTGATGGGCATTTGGATTGTTTCCAGTTTTAGGCTGTTATAAATAAAGCTGCTATGAACATTCTTGTACAAGTTTTTGTGTGGATGTGTATTTCTTTTATCTTGGGTAAATACCCAGAAGCGAAAGGGATAAATCATATTTTTTAACATTTTAAATAAACCACCAAGTTTTTTTCCAAGGTTGTTGTACCATTTTACATTTCCACAAACAGTGTAGTAGAGTTCAGTTGCTATACAACCTGCCGAATACTTGGCGTGGTCAGTCTTGCTAATTTTAGCCACTCTCACAGGTGTGCAGTGATAGCTCACTGTGGTTTTAATTTGCATTTCCCTGATGGTTAATGAGCATTTTTCTGTGCTTATTTGACATCAGTATATCTTCTTTGGTGAGGTACTTGTTAACTATTTTGCCCAGTTTTCACCAGGTTATTTGTTTAATTATTGAGTTTTGAGAATTCTTTATATGGATATAAGTTCTTTATCAATTACATGATTTTCAGGTAATTTCTCCCATCTGTGGGTTGTCTTTTCATTCTCTTAACAGAGCCTTTTGAAGAGTGAAAAAATTTTTAACTTTGATGAAGTCCATTTTATCAAATTTTTCTTTCATGGGTCATGATTTTGGTGTCATATTCCAGAAAACTTTGCCCAACACTAGCTCACAAAGTTCTTCTCCTAAAAGTTTTTCAGATTATATCTTATATTATTTCTATGATTCATCTTGAGTTAATTTTTATATATGGATCAAAGTTTGATTTTTTGCGTATGGATAATCAATTTTTCCAGTATCATTTGTTGAAAAGACTACTCTTTCTCCACTGAATTACCTTTTCAGCTTGGCCAAAAATTAATTGACCATGCATTTGTGGGTCTATACCTTGGACCCTCTATTCTCTTCCATTGATCTATTTGTCTATTATAATGCCACAGTGTCTTGAGTACTATTTTCCATGACAGTTATGTCATAGACCACTTGCCAGCCTACGAATTGGTTTTCTTTGGATCAGGTTCCCATCCATGATCCAGTCAGCTGCAGCTGAGTGTTAGTGGGAGGAGGCTTGCAAAGTACAAAGCAGGGCTGCTAAGGACCACCTCTTCATGTGGGCTGAGAGCAGGGCAGTTTTCTTTAACATATGCCGTGCTTATGCAGGCATCAGGGTCTATCCTCAAAACATTCCAGTCTCTCTCTGCATCCAGTTTTACTCCCTTCAGTAAATTTCTCACACTGTAGATCTTTCTAAAATGCAAATCTGATCATATAATTTCTTTCGAAAAAATCCATCAATCGTTTCCCATTGTCTTTAGGATAAAGTCCAAGTTCTTGTCCTTTGAGATCCAACTACTGCTTCCCCTTCCATTTTCAATACATACTACTCTCCACTCTCCACTCGTGTGCTATATGCTTGCCATATGAATTACTTACAATTCTCCAAACATGCCACACACTCTTGCTCTTCTTAGGCTTTTTTCATGTTGCTCCCTCTGCATAGGATACTTTCCCTCAGTTCCTTCTCCCCAGCTAGCTTTTATAAGTTTTTAGATCCCAGTTTAGATATAACATCAATTCAGTTCAATAAATATTTATTAAGCAACTAATATGACTTAAGAACTGTATTATGAGTAAGGAATATAATATGAACATCTAATACACCCTCATGTTCTATATAGTCTAGAAGAGGAGGTGGACATTAAGCAAGTAATTATAGTTAAATCCAAATCTACAATGATGTAGAAAATAACATATAGGAAAATCATATTCCTGATAATGCAAAACCAACTATAATGATTCCAGCCATTAATCCTGTCCTCTGCCCAGTTCCCATTTTCCAATGCAGTGGGCTAAAGTTCTTGACTTGGGATGGAGAGAGGCAAGGTGAAATGGAAGAAGTGGGATTCTGCATTCCCAGAATAATTCTGCATTATTCTCCCAACCCAATCTTCTTGGATTAGGCAGATGAAATGGATACCAAGTAACTGGAATTTGTGATATGATCCTGGAATTCCCAGCTAGTCATAGGACCTAGAATCATTCCCAGCATGTTTAAGCTGGAACAGTCAAGTACTAGCAGATTGCTCCAAACTTTAACCAGGAGACCAGGATAGATTCTGATTACACAGCCAGACCCCTGGAACTCTAGCAAGCAAACTATGTAGGCTTACTCCAGTCATTTCGTAAACCTCATAATATGACCTTGTAATTTATGAAACTGAATTTTTGGGCCCGATTTGTTCAGTCGTAGTGGGTTTTACTATACACATAAGACCAGTATAACAAAGGGAAAACATGTGTACTAGATGTGAGTGTGAGGTAAGGGGGCAGGGGAAAGCCTGTCTGAGGGATACTTCACTGAAACTTGAAGAATGTAGCCCAGATGGAGTAGGAAGATGGCCCTAGGCAGAGAAAGCCTTCTCCAGGAAGCCTTCCTTGGTCCCCCAGACTAACTCAGGTCCTCCTCCTCCGTGTTTCCAAGGCCCTCCTCGTACTTACTCCTATCGAACGCTTATCACACATATAACAATGGTCTTTTTCTTTCTTTATCTCCCTCCATTAGACTGTAAGCTCCTTGAGGGCAGGGACTTAATGTTTAGGACCCAGTAGCCTATAAATGCCCTTTGTGTGAAGTAGGAAGGAGGAATCCCAGAAAGACCCTCTCTGGGCAGAGAGATTGAAAAAGGTGATACTCTGTGCAGAAGAATTAGACATAGGCTGATGCAGGCCCAAAAATACAAGAACTGCTTCACAAGAAAAGGCATTTTGTGGGAAGAAAATGGCGTCCTTTCCTGAAGAAAAATCTAGCCCTGCACTAAGGGGCATGATTTGGTGAGTAGAGAACAGTCTGGATTTTAGCCTCTACGTACCTGCTTGGCTGAGAGTCTTTGTGCAGAGCACAAACTCCACAAGTGTACATAGTGACCATGGATTTTTCACTACAGTCTCTGCAGTGACTAGTAAAGGGCCTGACATACAACAGGGAAATATTTTAAAAGTAGTCCATAAAAATAAAAGCTTAGACTAGGGCCCTCAGTACTGCCTTAGTACCAACCAATGTGTATTCCAGATGCGCATTATCAGCTATGACTATGGAGGTGCCTGGCAAAAAATGGTGGTGCCATATGGAAGGCAGTCATTTCCAGCAGAAGGCTCACCAGTAGCTGCTGAAGATACTTTGCCATATCAGAGGAGTAATGAGGTAGCTGGTAGGACCTGTTTCTGAGTATACATGAGACTCTTTCAAGGAACTTTGCAGGGGTCTTAAGGGTCCTGCAGTAAAAAGTGGTGGCAAGCCCAGTGAAGGTTACTTCCAGGTTACTTTAGGAGGAAAGAATGCACTTGTGTATGAACTATCCTCCAATGTTCTGTATCCCTTGGGAACTTCAGCCTGATCAGAGTATGAACTGAGGAGACTAAACTTTGACATAGTTTTTGAACTTGGACTGTGAGCTATGATATACTGGGGCAACAACTAAGTTTGTGAAAGTCGATTTACCAAAACAGAGTTAGGGGAATTTCTAAAAAGTGTCAGGCAGTTATTCTAAGATATCACTCATTGAAAGGTATGCCATTATTACATGTACCCCTAAGCAAGAAAAAAATGCCAGTTACAAACTATAATTTTTAAAACACACCTTGATTTCAGAGATGTTACAATAATTTTTAAAAAAGTGTTACAGGGGCTTCCCTGGTGGCGCGGTGGTTAAGAATCCGCCTGCCAATGCAGGCGACACGGGTTCAAGCCCTGGTCTGGGAAGATCCCACATGCCGCGGAGCAACTAAGCCCGTGTGCCACAACTACTGAGCCTGCGCTCTAGAGCCCGTGAGCCACAACTACTGAGCCCGTGTGCCGCAACTACTGAGCCCGTGTGCCGCAACTACTGAAGCCCTCGCGCCTAGAGCCCGTGCTCCACAACAAGAGAAGCCACCGCAATGAGAAGCCTGCGCACCACAACAAAGAGTAGCCCCCGCTCACCACAACTAGAGAAAAGCCCGCATACAGCAACGAAGACCCAACACAGCCAAAAATAAAATAAATAAATTTTAAAAAAAAAGTGTTACAGAATTGATGAAATATAGATTATAAAATGCTTCATATTTTTATGCTTCTAACATATTGCTATATATCTTTAAGGAAAATACCAGTTATTTCCCTGTGAGAGCAAACTAATGGTCCAAGTTCCCTTGACAGGTACATCTTCATGGCAGAGTACAGTTTGCTATCAAAGTTTCATAACACCATCTGTTAAGATCATTTTCATATAATTCCATGCTCATTGAACAAGTAATTTGGTGTTCCTGGAACCCTTCTCTACAGGGGAAAGAATATGTTGACCAATCTGCCTGAGTATTCCATTATGCTTGGCAGTCACAACTTTTACTGTAAATTAATATATCACCATGTGATTTATACATTAGTCTTTTATGTGTTTCATGCATCTGAGCCTGATCAATTCTAGTCTGATTCTCAACCTGCAAAGCTAAGTGCTAAACTCTAGAGGAAATGACTCCACAGTGTTATCCCCGCGTGAGGCACTAGTTGAACAATAAACCAACCTCTTTCTTTGTCAACTTTAAAATACAAATAGCACTTTGAGCATGTGACTTTTGATCTATTCGACCATAAAATATTTGAGAGCTGAGTGTGTTCTATTTATATTCACATCTTCCACAGGGCCCAGTATAATGCTTGGAATATTGTAGGTACCACATGAATATTCGAAGAGAGGATGGCTCTACATTTCAGGGCATCTTTCAGGTATGCCTGGAGACCACAGCCATTCTATGTTGAGGGTGAAGTATGGCACTCAGGAACGAATCTGAATGAGAATTTGTAAGAGAGATTTTAATACCTTGCAATAAAAAGAGAAATGGATAAGAAAAATAAAGATGATACTATCATGTTATATTTTTAGACCTGTATTTCTATTTTGAACTAAATGTTTCCTAAATCTATTTTTTACAGGTTGCAACCACCATTCTTTCCCTTCTTACAACATATTTAGAAAATTTAAGTAAATGATACATGATAGAGATTTTAGTGTTCATTTTGAAGACATTTAATTTCATTTACAATTAAACTAGAAATATCAAAGTTCAATTTCTAATCACTGCCATGTGGCTAAAGGAACACATTTGTACAATTACATCTCCCAGTTATTGATTACAAAGGAAATCAATACATATAATGCAATATTTTGGCTTACTATTTTATGTTCATTTTCTTTAGTAAAACACATGGGATGGCTGAAATTACAGATGCCTTTTTTCCTTGGATGGATCTCAAGCAAATATTCTGGAACATCTGGAATCTTTCACTCTAGAAAAAATAAACAATAAAGACATTTCTCAAGTTTAATGTGGGTGAAAGTTTGATGAAGGCCTAGAGAGGGCTTTCTTCTAACCAGGAGAAGGCTGGCTAGTTAGTTGCCAAGAATCCCTAAGCAGTGGCATCTACCTATAGTGGGAGATTAGTCTCTCAGCCTTATAAGTCTAGTCAATTGATCTTGTCAGGTTTCCACAGTTGCTCAGACTGTTTTTATTTCCCCTTCTTTTCTTTTCATTTTTTCCTGAACTCACTGCAGTGGGCTGAGCCACTCCTCTGACCTTGCTCTTACCAAGGTCACCAATGATCTTGCACACCCAGTGCACTCCACTTACTTATATAACCTCTCTGCTGCATTAACTCGGGATGTGCAGAGATCCTGCTTTGTGCTCACCAGTCCCATTTCCTTTTCCTCCAGGGCCTACAGCCCAACTACATTTCCCAGCCTTTGCCTGCAGTTAAGTGGAGCCACGTGACTAGATGCTGACTAATAGAAAGTGAGAAGTGATGTGTGCCACTTCTGGGCTTGGCCACTTCAACTTACTGCACTCACGATTCTCCATGTGTGCTGTCTCTCTTTCCAGGGGATCCAGTAGAAGACACTAAGACCTTAGGGGATGGCAAAGCCAGGTGACAGAAGGACCCTAGGTACTTGAGTAACTGCTTTGAGGCTTCCCCTCCCCTTCCCACTAACTTCAGTGGAGTGTGATGTGAATAAGAAGTGAAATTTTACTGTGTTAAGCCATTGATATTTGAAGTTATTTGTCATAGTAGTTAAGCTGTTCCCAATACTTCTTTGGCTTCTGTGAGGCTGCACTCTTGCCTATATCTCCTCATATCCCTCTGTCCCTCCATTTTTTTATTTTCTTGGCTTGCTCTACTCATTCCTTAAATATTTCTTTTTTTTTATCTGTTTCCCTAGCTCACCGTTTTCTTTCTTTACATATGTTCTGTGAACAAGTCCACACTCATGGTCTACTTCGGACATGCTGATGAGTTAGAGTAGTAAATGTGTTCCTAAATATTAGATATAATTTTTACTAAATATGTGTATATGAAACTTATTTTGTGTCATGTTTTATGAAATTTTGTTTCAATGATTTTGAAATCTTTATTATTTCCTCATCTCCTCCATTCCCTGGTAAATTGAGAGTTGATTATATGCTTTTGTCTAGTTCTTTTATTGGACTATAAAAGCTCCTCATCTACTCAACTAATATTTATTGAATATGTGCAAGGAACTGTCTTATTCTTTTTTCTTTTTTCACTGACAGTGCCTAGTACAGTGCCTTGCATGGTATAGGCAATTGGTGAATGTTGGTTGAATTGAACAAAATTACTTATTGCATACTTTCCATGTAAAAGTCTCTGTGCTGGTGTTACTGTGAGACAAAAATAAATATAAGGCTTGATCTCTGTTTACTCTCTTCACCTCTCTCTATGCCAAACATCCTCTGACCTCCACCCCAATTAACACACGTCATAATATTTGAAATTCCACAAATGAGACTGTCTTACAATTTTGCTACTCAGAGGTGGGTCCTCTTCGAGTGAGGCCCTAAGATAAATCCAAACTTGGACTTGACTTTATTACTAGGATAGTAGATTTTTATCTTAATTGAAGTATAGTTGATTTATAATGCTGTGTTAATTTCTGCTGTAACTAGGATAGTAGATTAATCAATGTTTCTTTTTCTTCTTTTTGCCTGCAATTCAGGAGTATTGGAATGTGGAGAATTAACCATTTTTATCCAACACGATTTTGCATTTTCTTTTTGATTAGGTCATTTGAGACCACAGCTTACTTTGTATCTTTTATTGGGTAATCCCATTCACTGGAATAACTAATAGATTCATATATTGTGCTAATAATGTCAAGTTTTAACACTTTAACAATAGCCAGTCGGGCTTTTCCTTTCTTTCCTTTTTGTTTTCAAAGATTCTTCCCCAGGTCAGAGCATTCTTTTATTACAGTGAGTAGATGTGCTTTGTGAATTTTCTCCAGAGGTCAAACTGTTTTCCAGATCTTGATTTTCATTCTCAACTGCATTTTCCTTTTAATGTCTTAAATATTTTGGCTTTGAGCCACATAATTTGTCTTTAGATTTTTCTAGTTGCCTGCATTTTTTTTTGCATTAACTTATTCAAGATTTCTGCCCTTTTCAAGGTTTCTCCCACTCATAGAAGGTTTTTTGACATCTATTTTGTTTATAAAGAATTTCATCAACCATTACTACTTTTACTATTACAATTATTACCATTACTTATACTACTATTTCTATAGTATTACAGTTTAGTTGCTTAATTCTTGTATAAACAAACAGTTTCATTAGTGAGACAAGTTCCTGATCATGGCTGAGTTCTATTTGCTGGTGGTGTGATCTGATGCACATCAGTCAGTCAGTGGTGTACATTCACAACAGAGTTTTTGTTTTTGTTGGTAACTGCTTTTGTAGTGATGTTATAAGAATTTACATAGTACATTATAATTTTATTTATTGTAAGTCCAATAGTAAACTGAGAATGTCCAATTTTAATGGATTCTACAGATGGAATAACCCAAAAGACAACTCCCCAAAATTGGCTGAAAATTTATATACATTTGATTGTTTACCCATTTGTGTAAATGAAGAAGAAAATTTTGTATTTTGAAAGAGTCCAAAAAGCTGTGTGACGTTGAGAAAATTACCTAACCTCTCTTTGCCTCATTAGGTTTTAGGTTTTAATGAAATTGAATGAGTTAGAACAATGCTTGGTAAATAGTAAGCACTCAAAAGTGTTAGCTATTATTATTAATTCAGCAAGTATAAATACCTGTCGTTTGGAATCTATGTTTGCTGATAATGATGATGAAGTCACCATCCTATAGTAAAGGGAATGTTTCTCATTCTTGTCAAATACGTGCAATTACAGTGTATTCCTCTGAATGCCAATGACATCTTGAGGGTTTGGAAAAGCAGAGTTTTACGATAGCTGCTAAACTAACAAATGAAATTTTTTTTTCTTTTTTAAATGAGAACCCAGAGATTCAGAACAGCCAAAGAACTTATTAAGGCAGGACTAGTAGATTCCTCAGGAAATTTTGATTCATGTCAAACATGTTAGCAACTTCTATGTTTGCTCAGTTCAAAAGCAACGAGAATAGCTCCTAATCAATGTTTCTCAAAGTGTGGTCTGTGAAACTCTGTCCTCAGACTCTGAGGTGGATACTTGTTTAAAAAGTTTTCTAGAACTCTCTCGGGACCTACTAATTCTTTGAAGGATAACCAGCATATAGGGTGCTTCTTATATAACTTTAATTCGGAGACCCACAACACATTCAGTAATGCAGGGAGAAAGTATGTTCACAGAATCAAATTGGATCAAACTCAGGGCCCCTTTTAGAGTAGGCTTTTCCGTTAACTGAGATGCTACACTTGATGCTCTGCTTGTCCATCAAGCATCTCCCAACAATTGGTCCCCTTAAGATCCAGAAACCTTCTTCTGCCATTACTCTACAGTTGTGACCGGCAATCTCGAGTCCTTTAGCTGTTTTCCTCAACAGTAGAAAGAAAAGGAACTGTGGCCCTCTCGTGATTGTGGAAATCAAATATGGGTCTGTTCCACCTTAAAGGGCCTAGGCTTGCCTAAGTGTTTGGGTCTTGCAGAGTTTGGGCACCACCATATTTGGAGCGTGCCTACTTTGGGGCGGGAACCTCCTTGAGAGTGATTAGGTCAGCGCTGGGGGAGGTGACCTTGTTGGGTTTCTGGCACCCGAGAACAGTGGTGCACTGTTTCTGCTGCACCCGTTGGTGTAATTGGCCCAGGCGCTCCACCAGCGCGAAGCCGCCGGAGAGCTCCTCGCTGGCCGCCCCCGCGGCCCGCAGCTCGGTAAGAGGCGGGAAAGCAGCGCGCCTGCGCCGTGGGAACCGGGGCCGAAGGCGAAAAGCGGGGAGCGGAGGGGGGCCGTTGGAGCCGAGTAGCGTACAGAGCGGCGTGTGACGCGGGGACGCCGCGCGCTCCCAACGTCGCCCCGGTTTGACGCACACGGCACCAAACTGTGAGTTTCAGTGGTTATTTGGTCGGATTCGCCGGGACCCGTGTGGGTTTCGGGCCTCTGGGTTGTGGCGGCGGCGGGACTGAGGGTGGCGGAGGAACTTGGGGGACCCGGCCTTCGGCGCTCGGGCCCGGGGAGCTACGCCCTAGGCTGGGTCCCAACCATCCAAAAGGACGCATTTTGCCGCACAGGCTAAGATGGCGGCGGCGGCCGAGGAGGCGGAGTTGGTGCTACACAAGGAGCCCGGGATCCGGGTTCGGGGAGGCGGCGGCCGCGGCGGCCGCGGGGGGCGGCGGTGCCTGAGGTGAGCGGCGGCCGCCGCCGCGGGGCGGGACTCGGCGGAGGTGGGGAGTGGGGGGGGGGACTTTTCCACGGCGGCGTCGGAGGATCCGGTAGCGGACACAAAGGGGCTGAGCTGGGCACTAGACTTGGGGGTTTTGTTTAGTCACATGAAGCTGAGCAGCCAGTGAGCAGTAGGGGGAAGGGGCCGAGATCAGGCGGCTTGGGGAGCCTTGCGGTCGCCATTGCAATGCACTGAGTAACGGGGCGGTCCGAGAGCAGTCACCAACCCCTCTCTTTGGGGCTGCTCTGCCTCGGCCAGAAGCGTAGGCTCTGGCGTTAACTGTACACACCCCTCCCCTAACGTGGGACCAGGACCGCAGAGCCCTCCCCTCCCCCTGTTTTGCAAGATCTTATGCCGATAGGTGCCTGGGAAGTAACAGCAAGAGGTAAATCGCTCAAAGTGTTTGGGTTGCCAGGGGCTTGGTGGGTGTCCAGCTAAAGCTTTTTGCTTCTCCAGGTCTGATTCCCTGGCCTTTGTGTCCCTGGGAGCTTAATCTCTGCCAGAGGAAAGCAGGTGTGCTCCACTCCTCCCGTGAACCTGAAGATGAGTTGTCCCAGACCCTTCTCAGTGATTGGAAACTTAGGTGGTGGAACTAACGGTTTCTTGTTACGAGACTTCCACAGACGACTCTCGTGTTGGGATCCATCCATGGTTTAGCAACATTAGTGGAACACTTTTTTGAACTGTTTTAAGTAATATTGACATAAATTTAGTTGTTATAAAACTTTTATGTTTAGACTTCGTATTTTGTGTGGTCATTAAGAAGTACTCAACGAGGAGAGAAACACAATTGAGAGCCTGAATGATGGTCCTGTTTTGTATACAAGTTAATAACTTCAGCAGAAATAACCAAAACACCATCATCTATTCTGGCCGGTCCTAACTAATGCCAGGCTTGTTGCATCTGGATGATAGATTAGATTTCCCTTAATAATATGTTGCCTCTCTGCAGTAGTTTAGTTACATAGTTTTGGTCCCACAAGAAAAAGAGCATTTCAAAAAATAGACAACTCAAATTGCTCAAAGAAAGGAAACCTGCTGTTTGCCTTCAGTCATATGTGTAAGTATCCAGGGAACTAGATGGCAGCAATATTACATCGATAGGTTTTTGTAAGAAAAAATTAGAAAGAAGTTACAGTTTAGTTTAGACATTTTAATAGGTGAAACATGAAGGCTTGACTAGTATGAATGCAGTGATATGTATATTGCTGTTAAAATCATGGTGGTGTAAGTTTTAGAATTTCTAACAATTTAAACTTATACTGCACTTACGTCTACATCATACTTGGTATATTTGTAACATTTGAAGTACAAAATTGGGAAACAACTAATGTTTTGGCCAGGTCACGTTAACAAATTAAATTACTTGATTGAAGGGATATTTAAGCACATTTATATAACTAGCTTTAGATCTCTGTTCACATCGAATTTGAACTTTTCAACATTACTTAAAACTTTGATTTTCCTTGTTTTTTTTTTTTTTAACCCAGATTTATGTTTCCCCCCTTTTAGGTTTTCTCCTTCTAATAGAGAACACTCTTGTATTAACAAATAGGAGATATATTAATATCAGCAAAATTATTATTGAATCATATAGTTTTAGTGTAGAAGGAATCTTAGAGAACAACTAGTATTACTCTCTCTTTTTCAGTATATTGAGGGCCAGAGATGATTAAGTTAATGGCATGATGGAAAATTGTCTCTCAACTTATACCCCATTAGTCTTTTCATTGGTCACATTGCTGGGATAAGGAGGTGACCATCTGCAACTAATAATGGTTATAAAACAAAACAAAGGAGTATGCTTGAGAGTACTTGTTATTCAGATACTATTATATTAATGAGAAATTCTGTGACAATAATTTAAAACTTTTATTTAACTTGATATGGTAACTTAGTTTTTAAAGTGACTTCCAAAGTGAAACAAAATCAGTTACAAAATACAGACATTTCAGATCATTTCAAAGCAATGTTGCTTTTGAATTCTGAGGTTTTCAAATCAATCGACTCAGAAATTTGAAAAACCAAAACAGGTAGCTTGATAAACTTCTTGGAAAGTTTGAAGTAATTGCCATTACTAGTAGTTATTAGATAAGAAATGAGGTAGAGGCTTGAAACAGTGATGATGCTAGTGCATTTCATTTTGTAATAGTGTTTTAGTTGGAAAAATGGACATACCACTTTGCCTCCTGTTAAAAACAACTTGTTAAGACTAACTAGTACTACTGCTGAGTAGTAAATCTGTAACATCTGTTAGGAAATTCAACAAGTAGTAAAATCACTTATGATGGGATCCCACAGTTATCTTTAACTTCTTTAGATATCACGTTTAAAAAAAACAGGTAAATTGTCTTTAGGTTTTAAAGTTTTTATGGGTCTTTTAAGGTGCACTTAAATTATTGATTTTTCTAGGAAAGTTGATATATTTCTTAATTTTCAACACTATGTGAGTGGATTTAATTATACTTTGGTTTTGTGATAATTAGGATTACTCCCGGATTCTCTGTATCAGTAATTATGAAGTGAGTCTGTCACCTGCAGACCTTAAACTTTTTGCAGGTTTAATTTGTCATTCAAGTTATAAAAGAGGGAGAAGTTTGTTGTGGTTGAATTGAGACTAACAGGTAACAGGAGGAGAAAAGAAAGACTCCAGGACAGTTACTTGAAGTGGTGGGGTTACTTGCAATTTAAAAAATTTAAAGAAATTGGTTGCTAGAAAAGATCAGGTTCATCTTTCTGTCACCCCAAATATATTACTAGTGTTTAGGGTTACTTATTTAGACTCTTCTCAGAATGTGATTCTAAAGGAAAGCAGGGGATCTTACTCTTGTGGGAATGCTTTTCTCATGACTGCTTTTTCAGACATATATTGAGGCAACTATAGCTTGCACCGAATGCAGAAATTGGAATGTTGAATTATCCAGCCCTAATTTTTAAAGAACGCTAGTTTTAGCAGTTCTTTTTTAATGTTTAAAAAATTTTTAAATTGATAGTCTGTAAAATAAAACATGAGAATAAAGGACGGATACTATAATATTTTGGATAGATATTCAAATAAGCTCTAATTTTTTTACATTTATTTGTTATTAATCCATCTGGTATAGAGAATGTCTGCTTTGTAGATGGAGAATCTGTAAATATTGAACAGAATTGTGTAGCACTGACTGAAGCAGTTCTAGAAGTGGTGTCTTTTAATTCAGGTTTATTAGGAGGGAATAGCTGCTTTTAATAGTGCAACCCATTTATGTCATTGAATTTTGAGAAAACTGAGAATAATCAAACTGATTCTAGCACTAGCTCACCCTGCTGGTTGGCTAAAGTATTTCTCTTCTTTCCCCTCTTAAAACCAAACCAAACCAAACAAAACACCAAACATAAAGATCACTTGAGACCTAGAAGGTAGAACACCAAGTTCAATTCGTGGTCTTTCTTCAGATAGCTGGAGTCTCCATGAAAAAGGTGTATTCTCCTCTCTAGGGCCTCAGTTGCTGTACTGTTTAATTTTTTCTTAGATCTGCTGAAGCTGAACTGTGAAGTTACTATCCTCTCTGAATTTACTGGGAACTCTTATGTGATTAGGAGGAGTTAGTATGTTTTTGTTCCTTTAAATTCAAGATAAAAGATCCTTTGACTGCTGAGAGATGTTAGCAGTCCTGTGAGATAAACTTTCCAGGAGGAGAAAAGTCGAGGATTTCAAGAGGAGGAAGAGGAGAAAAATGCTAGGGTAGCACCAACAGCAGTGCATACTTCTCTTGGCTGAGGGAAAGCGAGACTGTATTACGATTAGCGTTTCTAAGAGATTTCCCTTGCACTCTCCCTCTACTAACGTTTGCCCTTCTCCTCTTCTGTCTGTAAGCTGTAGCCTTCCCATTTCATTTGGGATTCTTGGAACTGTGATTTTGTAGGTAACTTTGTGTAAAGTATGGATGAGTGATTTGTTCCTTGAAATATGATTCTATTAGTCTAAACTGTGATAGAAGTGAAGTTGGTTAGAGTGATAAACACAATGTTTTAGGTATTAAGCTTTTTAGTATGTATATCATTCATTGAAATTGAAAATACAGCTTTATTTATTTTGTTTAATTGAAATATAGTTGATGTACAATATTATTTTAGTTTCAGGTGTACAACTTAGTGATCAACATTTAAATACATATGGAATGATCACCAGGATAAGTCTAGTAACCATCAGACCCCATACAAAGTTATTATAATACTATTGACCATATTTCTTATGCTGTATATTATATTACCTCCCCATGACTTACTTATTTTAAAATTGGAAGTCTGTACCTCTTAATTCCCTTCACCTATTTTGCCCGTGCCCCTCCCCATTCTGGCAACCACCCCGTTTGTTCTCTGTATCTATGGGAAAATACAGCTTTTAAAAGACTTTGTACAAAGTCAGGAAACTAAATATGTTGTGAGTCAAAAGTATAATTTCAAATTAAAAAGCACCTAATAAAGTGTTGGGATTAAAGTACAGTTTACAAACCATATTTACCTGTGTTATATCAGTTATTTATCTAATATTTATAAAAGATGAACATTTTTATCCTTTCTTCCAGAGTATTTATCCTTTTACTTGAAAGCATAATATCTTTTCATCAGTTTCTTGAGGAAGATGTCAAACATAACTGGTATTTTCAAAACACCAATTACTGGGGGGGGGATGGTTCCTAATTATTGTTGAATAGTTTGTGCAGGATGGGAGGATAAGGTTTAAAAAGTGTAAGCCTTGAAGTAAAACCGGTGGGGTTAAGATCTAGCTGTGTGAGCACTAGGCAAGTAGATTTAGCGATAAGAAATCTTCACAGAGGTGTAGGTGTAGGTTTATATTACATAGTTCATGTAGTAAAGTCCTTAGCTTTCTGATATGTAATGAATGCTGAGTAAATGTTAGCTGTTAGAATAATAGTTATTATTATTATCATCATTGTTTAATTGTGTTTCCTACAGTAACGTGAAATTTTCACCTGTGAGTGATCTGAAGTTGTATACTTTTTCTAACATTCCATTTTGAGGCCCATATCTACAAAGGAAGTAAGAGACAGTCATCAAAGTGTGGCATCTCCAGTACTAGCAGCTAAAGCTATAACCAGGGTCAATATTTCAGGAACACATTCTCTTTTATGGCTGTCAGCTAATGATGATGATGATAATAATGCATTTGGGAGTGAGTGCATTTGAGTGAAGGGCTTTCCCAACCAGTGGGTTGGTTTGCTTTGTTACAACATCCTCAATTTCTTCACTCCCCTTTAAATTTTTGACCATGAGGATGGTGGTGATCATTAGTAGAGAGAAGAAGGTGAGTGGCAATGTGTATTTGTATATAAAGTACACAGAAACCCCAGATGAGAGTGAGGAATGGCTTCAGCAAAAGCTAGATTGAGGAGAAGAATGTTACCTTTTCATTGCTTAGTCTGAGTCAGGGGAATTTCCTCAAACAGCATTTCCTTTTGCTGTTTTCCTCTCTACACTTGTCTTTGTTTTGTATATATCTGTGCTGGTATAGTCTTAAACTTATTTCCCACTTTAAGTTTTTCTTGTACCACCTACCTTCCCCACCACAAACACAAATTTTAAACTTTAAAAGAAACTGTAAAAGGCAGTTAGTAAAAGTACTTTTAAGTTCACATGAGGAGGGGGTGTGAGTATGAAATATTAGAAGTTTAATATTTGTTGAAAAAATATTTTCAATGGTTTGGAAAAGGAAGTGGGGGGAAGTCACCGATAATCTTGTCACCATTATATAATCATTAGTATTAAAGGAAAGGGAGATGAGGCTGACATTAATTAAGCATCTACTATGTATTCCTTATAATTATGCTGCGATATGTATATATTCCCATTTCATATGCAGGAAAACAAACTCAGACTTGGGTCACGTAGATAGTAAATAGTAGAGCAGCCAAGTTTCAACCTAAGCATACCTTGATTCTACAGATGAGACCTTTTCTATTCTGCCTTCCTAGCCTTTCTTTCTGTATATCTACGTTTTTACCTTATACAGTTGTAAGTTTTGTCTCCTCCTTATGAAACGTAACATTATAGAAGCGTTTTTCTGCATACCCTTATTTCAAGTGGTGTCTTATTGCCCACATTGTTTATTCATACCACCATATAAAGGTTCTTTGTCTTGGCTGCTGGACATTGATACAGTGGTATTGGTCAAAATAGAAGCTGCTTATTTCTTTACTCAGTGACTAAGATGAAAAATAATTAATTAGAAAAAATACTCTTATATTTTAGAGTATTAAAATACTCCTATTTTAATAATAAAAGTATTAATTAGAACTAACACTCTGGGATTAGAAATTCTACGAGTTTAATACTACTATCTATCCTTTCTGGTGAGACATTTAACTCAAAATGGATATATGTAAAATGTAGGTGACATTTTCAGTTTATAGCCATATGAAAACAGAACTTTTAAAATATTTTTACGCTTTGAAATGTCTTAAGCTTCCTTGTTAAAAATCTTTAAAGTTGATATTAAAATTAAATAGGTACTTAAATCAACTGTTTAGTTATTATTAATAGTTCTTAATGTAATAATCTTTAATATATAAAAAGAGAAAAGCTTAATATTGAATTTCTTACACTGGTATTGGGTGGAGGCCATATATTAAAACATAATTTGTGGGACATTTATAAATCGATTGTATAGGTCAGCACTGCCGAGTAGAAATATGTTGAGCCACAATGTGATTTAAATATTTTCATAGCCACATTAAGAAATAAAAAGAAATAAGTAAAATTAATATTAAATTCATTTTATTTAACCTGGTATATCCAAAATATTATCATTTCAACATGTACACATTGAGATACTTGCCATTCTTTTTTTTCACACCAAGTCTTCAAAATCCAGTGTGTGTTACATACTTAAAGCATATCTCAATTCAGACTAGCCAGACTTCAAGTGCTCATTAAACACGGATTGGACAGTGCAGATATAGACAGTAAGTTCTATACAAGTATGGGGAAAGGATAAAGTAGAAATTGAACTGAGTCTTAAAGGATAGTTGAGAAAAGACTATGCTGGGGAAGAACATTCCCATAAAGAAGTGATGGGAATTAAAATAGGAGACACTATTAGAAACCAGATAATAGAGTGGCTTGAATCCAGCTTAGGGAATTTGGTTTCTACGTGTGTGTGTGTGTGTATGTGTGTGTGTGTGTTGGATAGATGCTGGAGGGTGCCTAATCCATGTCTTGCACATGAGCACTTGATGAATGTTGAATTAACATTTAAGTGAATTAATACGAGGCAGAATAAGAAAAATGCTGGCAGAATACTAACAAAGCCTTGTGGGTCTTATAAGGGAGAAGAGTTGCGTTTAGGGAATATTGGTGTTCTGTGATTAGAAATATGATGGAGAATGATGAAAAAGGATGAGAATTGAGAAGAGCTTTTTAGATTTTACCATTATTGGTGACTTGTTTTTAAATGTTTTATTTATATATAATTTACATATATTGAAGTGCACAACGTTTATGAGTACAACTCAGTGAAATGCCACAAATATATATACCCAGGTAACTTCAACCCAGATCAAGATACATAACATTTTCTTCACTGAAAAAGGTGCCTTGTGCCCCTTCTTATTAATTCTTTCTCAAAGAAGTAAGCATATTCTGATCTCCATCATCTTAAATAGGTTTGGCTTATTTTTGAACTTGCTTATGGCATATTTGCCCTTTCCAAGGGTAGTGAGAGATGACGCCTGAATCTGTCTCTTGTTTTTCTATCATTGGCATTGTTGGATGAATTTGGAGGTAAATCAGATGATAGGTAGTTGGTACTGTGACCCTGCTGTTTTTTTCCAGTGTGATATATACCAACATCAGAGAGATATTTCTTAGTTTTCATTAATAGTAACTTTTTAGAGGTTAGTTTTAATGACCAGAAAATTTGTTTAGAGTGCAGGGGTTTGAATTGCTTCTGTAGATAACATAGTTGTCTGGCTTGCTTTCATTACAGTATTCTCTAGGCATATAGCCAAGAAGTAGGTAGAAGAGATCTTGGATTGCCTCCTTATATAGCTGCTTTTTGGAACCTCTTTATTAGTAGCTTCTAGGCATTATGTAAGTTAGCTTTCAGGCATTTCAGATTACTTAATAAGGTATTTGAGTATTTCTGATTGAGATTGTAGGGGGAGGAATAAATTGGTGCACTTTTGTTTACAGGTAAGTATCCACTCTCAACCAGAAAGATTTTGCCATTTACGTGTAAAGAATGAGAATGCTACCTTAAGGACAGTTGCACAAAAGTTTGAATGGTTAAAATCCATGAAGGACGCTTTGTAAATGGATCTGCAATGGAATTATTGCTCATGATTTTTTTCCTGTAGTGCTTGAGTCATTTTTTTCCAAATGGGATTAATGGTTACAGCATTGTTTTTCATAAATATTGAGCACTGGAAGCCTTATTGTAGTGTAACAATCTTTCTCTTTTGGGAGAAAGATTTTTTTCTGAAATATGTATCACTTATAATAAAGTTGTTAAAAGTACATAACAATGAAAATATGTATCATCACATTCTAGTATGCCAAGTTTTGAGGAATATGTTTTGTAAATTGTGCAGAAGTGGACATGAAAATACTTTCTAATTAATGTTTGAATTGTGAATGTTTTTGAGCTTATGAATGAAAGTATTTATATGAAGTTTTGTTTTTTGGAATTTGTACCAAGTTTGCTTAATATACTCTTGCTCCACGAATTTTAATTGTTGTCTTGAAGAAATAAAACCTCATCTGTGAACTTTTATTATGTAGGTTTTGTATTTGTGAAGTATAGAAGGCCAGAGTAAAATTGATTAGACATTGAAAAAGTTTGTATATTATCTATAAAATATTAAGACTTTATATAATAGCTTTTTTGGGCTAGAGTTAGAACATTACAAACAAAACAATTAGCATGTTATTATAGCTTTAAGACCTGACTTCTGTGTGTAGAAAAAAAAATATTTAAGGGTATGTTCTATGTTTTTGTGTTGTTTTGAAAAAATGAATGTTATATTTGAATTTGGTTTTGGGAGATTTAATTTTTTTGTATTCAGAAAAACCTTGTTTCCGTGGTTGTATTTCTCCCAACCTTCACTTGTTTTAACTGGCTTAATTATTATACACAATTCATTTAGTACCACACCAGGGTAAGACTGCAGATACATAGAGCAAATGATGTGGTTCCTGCTCCAAAGAGGTCATTATCTAAGATACAACTTAAAGAGTGCTTCATAATGAAATATTTGAATTACTGGACTGAGACAAAATCATATGAACAGTATACAGTAAGACTGGAAAAGATTCTTGGGAAAAATACTTTTTAATCTAGATTTTGAAGAAGTGTTATGTAAAGATTGGTGGAGAGGGTAGGGAGTATCAGCTAGGGGGAGGGTATGTTAAAAAGCACAGAGATGGATCTTGTGGAATGCAAGCATTTTCCTTGTTTGAAGTAGCATCTATTTTAAATGAATGTAATGAAAAATAAAGCTTATAAGGTTGTGACCTGAGCTGGAGGAATCTAAAAAAGTTTGGATTAGAAATAAGGAATTCTGCTAAAGGCCATTGAACAGAAATACATGAAGGAAAATGAGAAAGATCAGCAGCCAGATATAACATGGTTAGAGAAGCGATTGAAGTGAGTAAGGTCAGTTAGAGGTTATCATCTTGGTGAATGGCGGGGAGGGTATATTAGGAATAAGAACGGGTAGTTTTAAAATAAAACAGGTGAAAAATGTGGCTCCTAAGTTTGTAGTGCAAAGTTAAAATAAGAATGGAACCATTTCATTATCTTCTGGTATTGAAAATAAACTTACTTGGAGACACAGTTTGCAAGTAAGTTATTAATACCGATTGAGGTATTATTGTACATTTGCCTTATCCTATAAAAAAAAACTTACAAGCTTTTTAAAAAACCTTTGATTTGAAAACTAAGTAAAACCCAAGAAAGTTATGCTATAGTGGTATTTTCTGAATTCCTAGTACTTTCAACTAAAAAACTATTTGAGATGAATAGTAAGAAGAGCTTGTAATTGTATTGCTGTGTTTGGAGTTATAAGAGTACATTTAAGCCATGGTTTAAGAGACATTCTAATTGGTATGGGAGTTGGTATGAAAACAAAAGATAACAAAAATTAATACCTGGACTACCAGTGTTTAAATTTTTAAAAAATAGATATTGTTTTAAAAATTGGGGACAGTTGAGAGCACACTGCTTTTATGAGGGAGATCCCTAAAATGTAGTTCCCTCTGGGATATTTAAGATGTAATATGTTTGTCTTTACTGGAGTTCTTAAGAGTTCTTAAATTGAATGTATACTATTGTCTTACAATGAATACCATTATTCTTAAAATGGAATTAAAAAATATGAAAAAATTATAAAAGTAATATAATTTAAAAAGTATTTTTCTGCCTTTTTAGAGTTAGTAAATAGAACAGAGTTTAGGAGTTAATAGAGTCTTGGAGTTTTAAGATAGTATGTTAGTCTTACAACAAGTTTATATTTTAACCACTCTCACAGTTAGTATAGACTTAACTTTGGTTAGTAAAGAAGTTAGTGCGGTTTCTGGCACCATGGTAAAATAGGGAGGTACATTTGACTCCATCCAAGTTACCTGTGGAGGCAAATCAGCTAAAGCAAAAGAGAATAGGTTGTCCCCTACTATCGGTGGGAAAAAGAGATTTCATCCACATCTCTGAAATTTGGGGTTTCTATGTGGATAGAGTGGGTGAGAATAGATGACAGCAGAACAATCTACTGTTCCTTGATTATTGGATGAACTGGTGGTTTGGGAGTAGGAAGCTTGCCTGAAAGCCCTGCCCTAACCTCTTTCTTAAATAGTTCCCTATTTATACTTTTTTGTGGCTGCAAACTTACCGGAAATAGACCTATCCTCACCTGTGTTCGCTGCCATGGGTCTCTGCACACTGAAAAGCCATGAAAAATCACTACATAAATAAGGAGAGGCAGCAGTTTAAACGGGTTGAAAACTAGGAAACCAAATTGACTATTCCATGTATATTGATCCAACTGAAACAGCTCATACAGTAAAGGAGGAGATAGAGGTAACCGTCAGCGGCTGTGGTGGAAACAAAAGTCTTATGCAGTGAAACTGAATGTCTTAATGGTGGCAGTGCCATTAACAGTGATACAAATGGCTTCCTAAGTAGGTGTCCTTTGGTGTGACGTTGCTCGCCTAATCATATCCTGGTTTATCTCGTTTTCCAAGCCTTATTCACCAACTTTCCTGTCAAATTTGATTACCCAGTACCCTTCTAACAGCTTTTTCTTAAATTAATTGGAATTGATTTCTTTCCCACTCTCCTCCCCTTTACAAATTGAATTAAAAATTCTTGATATGTGGTTTTTAAGAGTTTTATCTAAGTAAAAATAACAAATGTTTGAAATAAAGGAATGGCAAAAATGATCCTAAAACTTGCAAGTTTCATTCATATCAAGCAAAGGCTAAAACTTGAAAGGCCAAAACCTTTGAATGAGAAAAAGGAATTTTTTAATTAATAAAAAATTAGGACCACTAAGCAATATTAAGCTTGAGCTTTTGTGTGATGAACTCAGAGCACTGAAACATATGAAGTAGAGTTTCTTTAGAGAAATTGGTAACATCAGTCTTTTCAGGAGACTTTAACTCTCAGATTTTAATAGATCAAGTAAACAAAAATTAAGGCTATAAAGATTTGAATAACAATATGCTTTATTTAATAGGTGTATGCCAAACTTTGTTCCCAATAAAGAAATACACATTTTTTTCCAATTTATGTGAATTAAAAAAATTTTTTTAAATGTCTTGGGCTTGAGAATTTGAAATTTTAATAAGAGGAATTATATATATCAGTATTTTTTGACTACAGTATAGAAGAACTAGATGTTAAAGCCAAAATGATTGTAACTACTTGGACGATTAAAACTCTGTATCCTACTGGAACTTGAGCCTAAATTTCATACTATTTAAAAAGGAACAACAGTGAAGACATGACACATCAAAACTGATGAGATGAATATCTTTTTAAACATGGTGAATTAAATAACCATTTACTTTGTTTGATATCAAACCCCTACTAGAATTATAGTAATTTTTTTTTTAATCGTAGGCTGTCAAGGACAAAGAAAACTGGAAATTTGATCACAGAAGTAAAACTTTGGAAGCTGGAAAGCAACTACTCCGTAGCTCTAAGAAAACTCAACTTTCTACTTTCAGTGGGGAAGGCCTAGAATGGTCTAGAATTATGCTGTTGAACCCTGGGTTACTTAAGGAATTTAGTGGCTGCAGGTACCTTGAAAGAATTGTTTAAGAGTTAATAACAAGTTAACAACACTCATGGTGCCAAGAAACTTTATCCAAGTTTCTTCTCTGATGTTCAAAGGAAAAATCTCTGTTCTTGAACAGTAGGCAAGCTCAGGTTAAGGGTGTCTGTCGTACTCAAAAACAGAGAATTGAGTAGAAATTTACATGTTGAACTGGGAATCATCCACAGTCTCTTTTCTCCTCCTAGTTCTGAGAATACTAGGTATCAGGCTTCTACCCCCAGATGTGAGATTGGAAGATTCATCTTGCTGTAGCAAACTTGATTGTCAGGAAAAAAGACCAACAGATAATAATAGATAAGGATCCACTAGGGAAATCATCAGGCTGATCATCTCACACTGACACCTACCCATTAACACAGAACTTCAAGGCAACTTTTTAGGAAAAGATTCTTTTCCATTATAGTTTATCACAAGATACTGGATATAGTTCCCCATGCTACACAGTAGGACGCTGTTGTTTATCCATTCCGTACACAGCAGCCTGCCTCTGCCAATCCCAAACTCCCAGTCCATCCCTCCCCTGCCCCCAGCCGCAACCCGTAAGTTTGTTTTCTGTGTTTATGGGACTGTTTCTATTTTGTAAATAAGTTCATTTGTATCATATTTTAGATTCCCCATATAAGTGATGTCATATGGTATTTGTCCTTCTCTGACTTACTTCACTTAGTATGATAATCTCTAGGTTCATCAACTAGACAACTTTTAGGTGCTTCATTTTAAAATATGAGATTAAGGATCATTAAACATTTTAGGATAACCACAATAAGAAAGAGAAGAAGGAAATAGAGACTTTCTATTAAGTTTTAAAACTTTCTATTTAAGTTTTAAAAGAAAACTTTAAAAAGTTACTGATATCTTTGCAAGTAAGGGGATAATTGTATCTTTGAAATAAGAAAGGATGCTATAAAAAAGCAGTCCTCAGAAAAAAAAGACGAGCTCTTTCTTAGACATTTAGAATATGGAATACTTAATAGAAGAGTTAGAAATTTAGGATGTTAAATTTCTAGTTGAAGGTTAGAAGATAAAATTGAGAATATCTTCCACAAAGTAAGACAAAAGAGATATAAAGTAGGAGAAGATAGAGGATCACTCTTGGCAAGTTCAACATGTGAAAAATCAGAATTACAGAATGGGAGGAAATGGATGGAGGCAATTATTTTAAAATAATTGAACAAAAATCTTGAGTTTCCACATGAAAAGGACTCATAGCATACACAGCATGGTGACTGGAAAAAAAAAAAAGAACCATATAAAAGTACATCATGATGGAATTTCAGACACCAGAAATAAAGGGAAGATCCTAAAAGCTTTTGGTTATGGAGCATATAAAAGAGATTAGGAATCAGTAACATTGGATTATTATTAATATTATTAATATTAATAATATTAATATTATTTCAATCAATAATGAAATAATGCCTCAGAATCCTGAAGGAAAGTTATTTCCAAACTACTAATTCTGTACCTTCCCAAGCTGTCAAATGTGGGAGTAGGCTAAAAATATGAAACACGAGGTTGTTAGAATATTTACTTCAAATGTACTGTATCTCAGGAAGTTACTAGAGTATGTGGGCTCTATCAGAATGATTGGGTAAATCAAAAAAAGGAGAGATCCAGGAAACAGGATTTAGTACAGGAGAAAACGATGATTGTGCAGGGAGATGCAAGGAATGTGGCTGTGCAGCAGGTCTGAAGAGTAATCAGTTCCTGAGGAGGACAAAGGGATCTAGATGGTATGTCTTCTGAAAATACACACACAAGGTATAGAAAGGATTTTTGTGACGTTATTCATAAGGGATATTTATCTGTAGTTTTATTTTCGTGTGTTTGAGAAGGATTGGTGTCAATTCTTTAAAGGTTTGGTTTAAAGGTAGATTTCACCAGAGAGGCCATCTGGTCCTGGCTTTCCTTGTGGGGAGTTTTTTCATTACTTACTCAATCTCTTGTTATCGATCTATTCAAGATTTCCTGCGTCTTCTTGAATCAGTTCTGGTAGTTTGGTTTTTTTCCTAGGAATTTGTCCATTTCTTCTAGGTTACTTAATTCGTTGCCATTCAATTGTACACTTCCCTTATAATTTTTTATTTCCTATTATAAAGCCAGTATTAAAACCTTTTTCATTCATGATTGTAATACACCTTGAGATATTTTAGGTTTGGTTCCAGACCACCACAATAAAGTGAGTCACATGAACTTTTTGGTTTCCCAGTGCATATAAAAGTTATGTTTACACTATTCTGAAGTCCATTAAGTGTGCAACAGCATTATGTCTTAAAAAGTGTCCATACTTTAGTTAAAAAAACTCCATTATTAAAAAATGCTGACCATCATCTCAGCCTTCATCAAGTTGTAATCTTTTTGCTGGTGGAGGGTCTTGCCTCAGTGTTGACGACTGCTGACTGATCAGGGTGGTGGATGCTGAAGGTTGGGGTGACTGTGACAACTCTTAAGACAACGATGAAGCTTGCCACATCGATTTACTCTCGCTCTCACTTGAACACTTAGAGGCCATTGTAGGGTTATTAATTGACCTAATTTCAATATTGTTGTGTCTTAGGGAATAGAGAGACCTGAGAAGAGGGAGAGAGGTGGGAGAACAATCAGTCTGTGGAGCTGTCAGAACACACAATATTTATTAAGTTCACCATCTTATGTGAGCATGGTTTGTGGTGCCCCCAAACAGTTACAATAGTAACATCAAAGATGACTGATCACTGATCACCATAACAAATGTAATAATGATGAAAACGTTTGAAATGTTGTAAGAATTACCAAAATGTGACACACAGACACAAAGTGAGTAAATGCTTTATTAAAAAAATGGTGCTGATAGACTTGCTTGGTGCAGGGTCACTACAAACCTTCAGTTTGTTAAAAAACCACAGTAACTGTGAAGCTTAATAAAACAAGGTATGCTTGTAATTTGTCTTTTTTTTGGTCAGTACCTAGCTGAAGGTTTGTCAATTTTGTTGATATTTTCAAAGAACCAATTTTTGGTTTCATTGATTTTTCTTTATCTTTAAAAAATTTTCTGTTTCATTTCTGCTGTAATCTTTATTATTTCCTTCCTTCTGTCTGCTTTGGGTTTAATTTGCTCTTTTTCTGCTTCCTTAGGATGGATGGTTAGGTTATTGATTTGATATCTCTTTTAAAGTAGGCATATATAGCTATAAATTTCCCTTTAAACACTGCTTCCACTTCATCCCACCAGTTTTAGTGTGTTGTGTTTTTGTTTTCATCTCAACATATTTTATAACTTCTCATGTGATTTCTTCTTTGATCTAATGAATATTTAGGAGTTTGTTGCTTAATTTCCACATATTTGTTACTTTTCCAAATTTCCTTCTGTTATTAATGTCGAGTTTCATTCCATTATGGTTGGAGAACATACTTCGTATGATTTGATTTCTTTTAAATATGTTGAGACTTGTTTTATGGCTTAACGTATGGTCTATATTGGAGAATGTTCCATGTGCACTTGAGAAGAAAGTGTGTTCTGCTCTCCTTGAGTATTCTGTAGCTATCTGTTAGGTCTAGTTAGTTTACAGTGTTCAAGTCTTTTATTTTCTTGTTGGTCTTCTGTCTGGTTCTGTCCGTTATTGAAAGTGAGGCATATAAGTCTCCAACTATTTTTGTTTTTGTCTGTTGTCTGTTTCTCCTTTCAATTCTGTAAGTTTCTGCTTCATTTATTTTGAGGTGTTGTTGTTAGGGATATATATGTTTATAGTTCATCCATAAGTTTTAATGAATTGACCCTTTTGTTATAAAATGTCCTTCTTTGTTTCTAGTGATGATTTTTTTTCTTAATATCTTATATGTGATAAGAATATAACCACTCTAGCTGTCTTTTGGTTATTGTTTGCATTGTACATCTTTTTCTATCCTTTCACTTTAAATTTACTTGAATCTAAAGTGTCTTTGAATCTGAAGTATGTCTCTTGAAAGCAGCATATAGTTGGATTGTGTTCTTTTACCCATTCTGCCAAATCTCTGCTTTTTGACTGGAATGCCCAGTTAATTTGCATTTAATGTAATTACTGATAAGGTAGATTTTATGTCTTCCCTTTTGCTACTTGTTTCCTATATGTCTTAAGATTTTTTTCTGTTGTTGTTCCTTTATTCCTCTGTTATTGTCTTCCTTTGTGCTATTATTGTCATGCAAATTGTCTTTCTATGTCTTTTAAATCCAATAGGAGAAAAAAAGAGTCACAAATTTTTAAATTACAGTGTCTTTTATGTTTACTTATCAGGTTACCTTTACATGCCCTTTAATTCTTCAGGCATACTCAAGTTACTGGCTACTGTCCTTTGATTTCAGCCTGAAGGACACCCTTTAATATTTCTTGTACAGCAGGTCTGCTAGCAGCCAGTTCTCTCATTTTTTGTTTATCTGTTGAATGTCTTAATTTCTCTTTCATTTTGGGAAAGTAGTTACAGAATTATTGGTTGACAGTCTTATTTTTTCAGTACTTTGAATATGTCTTCCCATTGTCGTCTGGCTTTCATGGTTTCTGACACGAAATTAGCTGTCAATTTAATTGAGGATTTCTATATGACAAGTTGCTTATCTCTTGGCTTCTTTCAGGATTCTCTCCTTGTTTTTTGAGAGATTGATTATGAAGTATCTAGGTGTGAATCTCTTTGAGTTTGTCCTACTTGTGATTCCTTGAGCTTTTGGGGTGTTTAGATTAATGTTTTTCATTAAATATGGAGTAATTTCAGCCATTATTTATTCAGATATTACTTCTTCCCCTCTTTCTCCTCTCTTCTGGGACTCCCATTCTGTATTGGTGTTCTTAATGATGTCCTTCAGGAATATTAGACACACTGTTTTGTTTTTTCCTTTTCTTCTCCTCAGAGTGGATAATCTCAATTGGTATATCTTCAGATTCACTGATTCTTTCTTCTGTCTGCTCACATCTGCTACTAAAACCTTGTAGTGAATTTTTCATTTTCATTCTTGTACTTTTCAGCTTCAGAATTTCGATTTTGTCCTTCTTCATGATTTCTATCTGTTTTTTTTTTTTTTACCAATTTCAAGAACTATACACATTTTATTTTCTACAGACCTGAATTTGACTTTTTAAAGTTAAATTTACACACATTTACATGCACAAACTCTATGTATATTTTTAACAAATGCATATACATTTATATCCTACATCCCTATAAAGATGCAGAATTTTTCTATCACCTCAAAAATCTTCTTGTGTTGATATTTTCTGCTTGTGAGACATCCATACTTTCCTTTAGTTCTTTTGACATGGATTTCCTTTAGGTCTTAGAACATATTAAAGCTGATTTATAACTTTGTTCACTAAGTCCAATGTCTGAGTTTCTTCAGGGACAGTTTCTTTTGACTGCCTTTTTTTTTTTAATGTGTATGAGCCATACTTTTTTATTGTCTTGTCATTTTTTTGTTGAAAACTGCATTTTAAATAATGTGGCAGCTCTGATGATTAGATATTCTCCCCTCCCCAGCATTTGTTGTTGTTACTGTTTGTTGTTGTTAGTTTAGTGATTTTTCAGAACTAATTCTGTAAAATGTGTATTCTTTGCTATGTGTGGCCACTGAAGTCTCTCTACTCAGTTAGCTTAGAGGTCAGCCAATAATTGGACAGTGATTTCCTTAAATGCCTGAGACCAGTAAGTCTCCCAGTATTTGTTGAGAGGCTCTGTGTGTGTGTGTGTGTGTGTGTGTTGGGGCACACCTTCAGCACTCAGCCAGGAAATTTGTAACTTTGCCTTACCCTTCGTTTCCTGTTTGTGCAGAGCTTCCAGGTTAGCCAGAGGTGAGCACTTAGGGCCTTCTCAGGCCTTTCCTGAGCATGTGTACAACCTAGAGCATGTGTGCAGCTCTGGGCACACATTTGACCATCTAGATTCTCAGGAATATATTGGAGCTTTTCTAAGCCCCAATTTTTCTTTTTAAGCTTTTTGGTTAGTCTGTTGTTGGTCTTATCTGTTATCCACTGCCTCAGTCAGCTGTAACATTATACAATTTTTTCCAGTCGTTTTTGACAAATGCCCTTGGGGAAAGGCTTTTTTTGCACTGAGTGCCCTCTTAGGTCAAATTTAAGATAGCTTTGGGAGTGGTGTCTTCCAGGAAACCACCAGACATGTCAAATAATGACAGTCCTCTGAGAATGCAGTCGTGAAGGAGCTCTCACCCTCTTCTGCCCCCCTCAGGTAACTGCCAGGCTGCAGGTTTTCACCAGGCCTGTGGACTGTTGGCTTTCGAGTCTACTGTGGCGCTAGGGTGGGAGGATGGGAATATGGCAAAATAAATGCCACAAAGTTTGCTGGTCTCATCAAGATTCAGCCATCTTTCTTGAATAAACTCTCCCCAGATTGCTGCAAATCTTTGGTTAATTTCTAGAGTTTGGAAAACGTTGACTCTGTTTTTGTCAGTGTTCTTGTTGGTTTTATGGAGATGATTTTTGCATCTCCTTGTTTTGGTATTTTTGCTGGTGTCTTACCATTGAATTTTCAAAATTCTTTTATATATATATTTTTATTTTAACACACTAGTCATTTTTAAAAAATATCTATTTATTTTATTTTTGGCTGTGTCAGGTCTTAGTTGCGGTACGTGGGATCCTCTGCTGCAGCATGCGGGCTGCTTGTTGCAGTGCGTGGGCTTCTCTCTAGTTGTGGCACACAGGCTCAGTAGTTGTGGCACGCAGCCTCTCTAGTTGTGGCCCGCATGCTCAGTCGTTGCGACGCGCGGGCTTAGTTGCCCTGCGGCATGTGGGATCTTAGTTCCCCAACCAGGGGTCAAACCCATGTCCCCATCATTGGAAGGCGGGTTCTTCACCACTGGACCACCAGGGAAGTCCCCAAAGTTCTTTCATATTTTAGATATGAGTCTTTTGTCAGGTATGTAGTTTGCACACATTTTCTCCAAACTTGTCACTTGCTTTTTAATCCTCTTCACAGGATCTCTCACAGAGTAGAAAATTTTCATTTTGATCAAGTCCGGTTATCAGATTTTTTCTTCTAAGGATCATGCACTTGTTATTTCTGAGAACACTTTTCTGTCTTTAGAGCCTGATGATTTTTTTCTATCTTCTACGAGATTAATAATATTACATTTTTCATGTATACCTATAATCCACTTTGAATTAACATTGGTATAGAATGTCAGATTTAAGTCAGTGTTTTGTTTTGTTTTTTCTCTCCACATATATCCAGGTGCTCTAGCACAATTTGTTGAAAATACTTTTTTTCTCCATTGAATTGCTTTTTCACTTTTGTCAAAAAATCAATTAGCCATCTTCCTGTAGGGCTATGGTATAATTTGGGGAGGTTACAGAGGGATATAAGAGGGTAGGTCATTTTCTTACACAGGAAATAATCAGATGCAAAATGAAAAATCAAGATATAACTGTATTGTTTAGAAATTGGTGGGGGGGGGGACTTCACTGCTGTTTTTCATAACATGCTTTGTTTGATTTTTAAAATATGTATTTGTATAGCTTTGATTAAAATAAAAACAAAATACTATAGGATAATGCTAGTGCCTTATTTACGGAAAAATTCAAACCCTTAAATGTCTGTGTTTTTAGTTTTGAAACATTTTTACTGTGGAAAAAATGCTCAGAATAATGCATGGAAAAAATGTCCAACTTAAGTATTCAAAAGTACATACCTGCTTAGTCACCCCCTGTCAAAAATTAAAACATTGCCAGATCCTTCACTCTGCTTCTTCCCAAACCTCTTCTTCTCTGTTAGAGTATTACCATTCTACGTTTTCTGGTACTAACTTTTTTGCTTTATATTTTTACTATTAAAAAACACATTTTTGAAATTTTTTCTGTTAATGAAATTTATGTAAATGGGTCCTGGCTTTTCCAGCTTTGTTTATGAGCTTTAGTTCTATTGTTGCATATAACTGTAATTCATTCACTTCCATTGCTGTACAGTATGTGAATAGTCCACGGTTTATTCATTCTATTTTTGATGGAAATTTGAGTTATTTCCATTTTTAGGCTTCTGTAAATAATGCTATGCATTAACTTGTACGTGTCTCCTAGTACACACATGCACATGTGTATATTTAGTAAATACCTAAGAGTTTTAATAGCTTGGTTTTAGAGTGTATTTATGTTTAATTTCAGAAGATATTCAACATTTTTTTCCCAAAGTGTTTGTAGCAATTTATAGTCATCAACAGAGTTCCTTTTGCACTTCATCTTCTCCAACACTTTATATTGTTAATCTTTCATTTTAGCCATACTAGAGGGTGTGTAGTGCTGTCTCATAGTGGTTTTATTTTCCATTTCCCTGATTGCAAATGTGATTGAATACCTTTTATTATGTTTATTGAGCAGGTTTTGTAAATATTTTGTGTATTTGAAAAAGAATGTGTATTCTGCAGTTTTTGGGTGCAGTATTTACATGTGTCTGTTAAGTCAGGGGTCCCCAATCCCCGGGCTGCAGACCAGTACTGGTCCACAGCCTGTTAGGAACCAGGCTGCCCAGCAGGAGGTGAGTGGCCCGCGAGTGAGGGAAGCTTCATCTGCGGCTCCCCATGGCTCACATTACCACCTGAACCCTTCCTCCCCCCACCCACTGCCACCCCCACCCCCTGGTCCGTGGAAAAATTGTCTTCCACGAAACTGGTCCCTGGTGCCAAAAAGGTTGAGGACCGCTGTGTTAGTCAGTTTTGTTAATCATGTTGTTCAAAACTTCTGCATCCTCACCAGCTTAACTTCTGCATGCTTGTTCAATTAGAGAGGTATGTTAAAATCTTCTACTGCTATTACAGATTTGTCTTTCTTGTGTTGCTGTCGATTTTTGGTTTACGTATTGGAATCCATATTACTAGGGGCACACAAATTTAGAATGGTTTCATGTTTCTGATGAGTTGAACCGTTTATCATTGATTCTTTTTATCTTTGGTAATGCTTTTTTGCTTTGAAATCTACCTTTTTTTTTTTTTTTTTTAACTTTGGGTTTATTTATTTATTTATGGCTGTGTTGGGTCTTCGTTTCTGTGCGAGGGCTTTCTCTAGTTGTGGCAAGCGGGGCCACTCTTCATCGCGGTGCGCGGGCCTTTCATTATCGCGGCCTCTCTTGTTGCGGAGCACAGGCTCCAGACACGCAGGCTCAGTAATTGTGGCTCACGGGCCCAGTTGCTCCGCGGCATGTGGGATCTTCCCAGACCAGGGCTCGAACCCGCCTCCCCTGCACTGGCAGGCAGACTCTCAACCACTGCGCCACCAGGGAAGCCCCTGAAATCTACCTTTATTGATAATAACATAGCTACACAAGCCTTCTTATTGTTAGTGTTTGTGTGGTTTGTTTTTTCCCCCCAACCATTTATTTTAAATTTTTCTGTGCCTTTATGTTTTAGAAGTATTTCATGTATACACCATATCATTGTTGTTTTACTTTCAGTCCCATCTAACACTCTTAGTCTTTTAATTATAACATAAAATTTATTTAGATTTCATAATATTACTGGTTATTGGGACTTAAGTGAATGATCTTATTATGTGCTTTCTATTTATTAGGACTATTGTATTCTTTTTCTCTTTTCTTGCTGTCTTTTGGATTAACTATTTTTATTACTTCTCCCCTTCCCCCGTCTTTTTTTTTTAACTGTTGTTTTTGTCTGCTAGCCACAAGAATCTTTTTTTGTTTATTTCAAAATATCTTTTTTTCATTTTTGAAGAATAGTATCACTGGATATAGAAGATGTTCCAGTATCCACTTTTTTCTGGTGATAAGTCAGCCATTACTTGTATTGTCATTTCCCATATATAACCAGTCACTTTTCTCTGGCTGCACTCAAGGTTTTCTCATTGGCCTTTAGTAGCTTGACTATGATGTATATATAGAAATGGTTCTTTGTGTTTATCCTGCTTGGGTTTGTTGAGATTCTTGTATCTATAAGTTAATGTTTTCTACCACATTTGAGATTTTTTTTTCCATTGTTTCTTCAGCAAAAATTATTTTGTACCTTCTTTACTCTTCTCGCATTCCGTTACATCTTGTTGTACATATGTGTTGAGTTGGGTGTCATCTATTTTGGATTGCCTGATATTGTCCTATTGGTCTCTGAGACTCTTAATTTTTCTTCAGTCATTTTACTTTCTGTTTTTTGGATTGGACAGTTTTATTGCCCTATCTTCAAGCTCACAAGTTCTTTCTTCTGCCATCTCTAATCACCTCCTTTGGGTGAATTTTTATGTCATTTATTTTATTTATCAGCTTTTTCTTTCTTATAGTTTCTGTCAACTCTTTGAATGTATTTTCTTTTAATTCTCATAACACACTTAACATAGTTGCTTGGAATTCTTTATATGCTAACTCCTATATTCAGGGTACTCAGAATTATATCTACTGACACCCCTTTTTCCTGAGTATGGATCACTGCTTCCTGTTTCTTTGCATATCATGTAGTTTTTGCTTGAAAACTGGACATTATGAATATATTTTAGTGACTGGACTCTTTTAATGTTCTTCTGAGAATTCTTGTGTGAAGTTTATAGTCAGATTTTGAAGCTTGATTGTGGTTTACATGTTTCTAGAGATTCCACTAATTCCCAGCTGTTCTGCTGGGCTTGGATTCTGTCCTCTGATGCTTCAACCTTGTAGGACTTCAGCTTCCTGCTGCCTAAACTGTACACAGTTGAATGTACCCTGTTGAAAAAGCATCAAACTCACAGTAAAGCTCTTTTTCAAGTGTAGCTTTCTCTCTGGCCTCTGTCAACTTTTCCCCCTCAACTCCTTCAGTTTTCCTCTGTGCATACATAGTTTATCAGTCATCCAGTGATTTGGGCAAAGTTGACCCTGAGAATTTTTGTTATATTCCTTTTTTGGTTCTCTCACTGCCATGCTTTCTCCATTTAAATTTACAACTGCTTTTCCATGCCTCAGTTCTGAGCCCTTTGGTGATATTATCTTTCTCCAGAGATAATTTTTGTTTGTTCATGCCACACCTGGGGTCTACAGCAGTCTGGGTTTACCTTAATTAAATTTTAAGGATTGAGATTTTTATTTGGCCACCTAGATGTGTTCAGGTGGGGCTGCAGTGCATGTAAGAACTTTTTTTTACTTCTGGTTCACTACAGTTTAATCCTTTAGGGTCTCAACTCAAATATTGGGTAACATTTAGTATGGTACTCACCAGTTCTGAACCTTGCAATCTCCATTTGATCCCCCTAGCTCTACAACAGTGTCAGAAATAATGATCAGTTTCTCAGCTGCATCAGGTGGATTGGCAAATAACCCAAAGGTAAAAGCATCCTCAGGTGCTGGGTTTCTATCTGTAGGTCTCCATCTTGTCTTGGATCTTGGCCTGGTCATTCTTCACTGTTGTGTCAACTCTTTGATGCCATCAAATTGATGGTTTTTAATATCTTGCTCAGTTTTTCTAGTAGGTCTCAGTGGGTGGGTTGATAAATATTACCTTTTCTGCTATTATTGCAGTTATTTGAATTGACATGTTTGAATCAATGAGTGCAAATGATAGCATTAGGATAATGTCTCTGTTTCTTGGCTTTGATTTTTTTCTGTGATGACTTTATTCCTAAATATGTTAATCTCCATGAGGTGGCAAAGATGGCCACTGTCTGCTATGATCTACATCATTGTCATAGCTGTTATTTCCACTGAAGAGTATACCTTTCCCAGTAGTTCTTGCAAACATCATGAGAAGGATTCCAAATTTCCCATTCTGGACTACATTCCCATCCATAATAAAATTCTGATGGCTAGGAGAACAAGGTACTCTGATCAGCCTGGGTATCACTTGTTCATTCCCTTGATCCAGGGGTGGGCCTAAGATTGGTACAACTTTAATAGTTGAGTAAGAGTGTTTCCTTAAAGGAAAATACCATTAGCATAAATAGGAAAAAGAATGTTAGGCAAGGTAGCAGATTGCTCTGCAACAGTTTATATAGATTTATGGCATATCCTGAAAGATTTCATTGTATTCTTGAATCCAGTAAAACTATCTAGCAACAAAATTCCATGAAAGATTGTAGTTGACTGATAACATTACTTGTTAAAATGATTTTGCTCAGTTTATGTATCTCTGAGATTGACAAACTGTGACATGTTTTCTAGAGTCACTCTTAGTGAAATAATAAAAGAGATTTTTATGTCTCCTTTTCCCTTGCCTTCTAGGTCTCTAGTTAAGAGACCCAGATCAATTGTTAATCTAAAATAACTCTTTCTAGGAATAAGAATAATATGATATCTTTAAGATAGAGTTGCTATATCAGTTAGCTATTGCTGTGTAATAAATTACTCTGAAACTTGGTTTAAAGCAAACATTTATTATTAGAACAAGTCTATGAGTCAGGCAGTATTTCTAGTCTTGGCAGGGCTTGTTTAAGTCTGCATTCAGAAGCAGCTCAGGAGGGTGATTCTGCTGCTCTTGGCTGGCTTCTCTAGGATGGCCTGGGGTGGGACATCTGGGCTGTCCTCTTGTCCTCCAGCAGATTAGAGTGGGCTTGTTCTCATGGTAGTGGCAGGATTCCAAGAGAGCAGAGGCATACATGGTCTCTTGAAGTCTAGCTCAGAACTGGCAAACTGTGACATTTGTTACATTCTATTGATCTTCCTTATAAGGTCAAGCCCAGAATTAAAAGGACTGGGGAAAGATTCTACCTCTTGGTAGGAGAAACTGCAAAGCCTTATTGCCAAGTGCATGAGGAATGGGATGGTACAGAATTGGGGTTTTTTTGCAGATAGACTTTTTGACTCATGTTGTAGAATTAATTTTTGATATTATTTTGTTCTAGGTCGAGCCCCATTATATTTCAGTAGGAATTGAGTTTAAGTATAGAAGTTGTGACAAGTGTAAATTAAATACATTGATCTGTCCAGTAGTACAGATGACTTGTTATACTTGTTTCATGGGATGTGTCTGATGAGATTTTGGAAGCATTGTTCATGTATTGAGTTACCAAATATAGGGTAATTGTAGTGCTGGTTGTCTTACGAGTTGTAGGTGTTAATAGATGATTAATTTGTATCTTTACTCTTTTAGTTATAAATGACAGTGGTTTTTTTGTGTTTATTATTATCATTCTAACCTTCTTAATTTGAGATTTGACTTTATTTTTTCCCTGCTTATTATTCTTTGCATATTGTGATATTTTAAATAGATTTATTGAAGTACATTTGACATATAATAAATCACACGTTTAAAGTGTGCAATTTGAACGGATTTGATATCTATATACACCCATGAAATCATCACTACAAGATAATAAACATATCCTTTATCCTCAAAGGTTTCCTTGTGCCCCTTTGTAATCCTTTCGTATTTATTGCTCCTCCCCTAATGCCCAGACAATGACTGATCTGCTTTCTGTCATTTATGGAGTAGTTTGAGTTTTCTAGAGTTTTATGTAGATGAAGCTATGCAGTGTGAAATCTTTTTGTCTGCACTTGTTTTCACTCAGCATGATTATTTTCAGATTCATCTGTGTTGCATGTGTCATTAGTTAAATTCTACTTATTCCATTTTACAGGTATGATTTAAGGATTAGTGTGTTGCTGGACATTTTTTCCCTCAGCTTTTGGCTATTACAAATGAAGATGATTATTTGTATGTAAGCCTTTGTGTGAACATATGCTTTCATTTCTTTGGGTAAATACCTAGGAGTAGGTGTATGTTTGACATTTTAAGAAATGGTGAAACTGGGACTTCATTGGCGATCCAGTGGTTAAGACTTCTCCTTCCAATGCAGGGGGTGTGGGTTCGATCCCTGGTCAGGGAGCTAAGATCCCACATGCCTCGTGGCCAAAAAACCAAAACTTAAAACAGAAGCAATATTGTAACAAATTCAATAAAGACTTAAAAAAAATACTAAAAAAAGAAAAAGACATGGTGAAACTGTTTTTACAAAGTGATTGTACCATTTTATCTTCCTGTATGTGTGTGTTAGAGTTTCAGTTCCTTCACATGTTCGCCAACACTTGGTATGGTCAGCCTTACTAACTTTAGCCATGCTTGTAGTTGTGTAGTGATAACTTGTTGTGGATTTAATTTGCATTTCCCTATTGAAAGATGATACTGAGCATGTTTTCATGTACTTACTTGTCATTCATGTATCTTTGGTGAAGTGCTGCTTCAAATCTTCTGCCCATTTTATAATTGGGTTGTTTGTTTTGTTGTAATTGAAGTTTTAAAAACAGATTTATTGGGATATAATTGGCATGCAGTGAAATACACATATTTAAAGTGTACAGTAGGATAAGTTTTGAGATACATATATATACACTCAGGAAGTCATCACCACAAAACAAGATAATGAATATATTTATCACCCCCAAAAGTTTCCTCTTGCCACTTTGTAATTCTTCCCTCTTCTGCTACATTCTCCTTTTGGGTCTGTCTTTCAAAAGCATTTAATCTAGGGTTGCTATAGTTAGTGCTGCCTGACTTAAGAGGTTTTATACTGTTTCTAAAAGGAACAGGCATTATTTCTGACTTTGTGTGAGACTAGGGCAATAATCCCTCTCATCATTTTGAGTGGCTCTTTCCTTCACCTTAGGTAGTTTCCACACAGGCTTGTTCTAATCGTTACGCAGCTGAATACTTAAGGGTGTGGTAGCTCTATGCAGTTGTCTTCTCAACAGTATTCTGCCCTGCAATCTCTAGCTGTCATGGCTTCGTTGGACTTCCAGCTGAGTCTCCTCAGTTCAGGGAGACCATCATATTCTACCTGGGTAGCTCTTCCCTGGGGGGCTGTATTTTCTTCAGGTGGTAAGTTGGGAATGTTGGAAGGCTCACTGCATTTGTTTCTCCTTTTAGGGTTCACCATCAGTGACTGCCTAATACCTGAAAACTTTCATATATATTTTTTGGTTTCTTAGGCTTTTCAGGTGGAGGGCAACCTCAATCCTTGCTATTCCATCTTGGCCCTTGTATGTATTTTTTTCTTGATATTTCTTTGTTTTTTTAAGTTGTAAAATACACAACATTAAATTTACAATCTTAACCATTTTTAGTTGTACCGTTCAGTAGTGTTAAGAATATTTGTACTGTGCAGCCAGATCTCTAGAACTTTTTATTTTGTGAAACTGAAACTCTACCATTAAACACTAATTTTATCCCCCCCCCCGCCCCATCCTTAACCCTTGGCACCTACCTTTCTACCTTTTTTTTCTGTTATCTTGACTATGTTAGATAATTCATACAAGTGGAATCATACAATATTTGTTATTTTGTAATTGGCTTATTTCACTTAGCATAATGTCCTCAAGTTCATCCATGATGTAGCATGTAACAGGATTTTCTTCGTTTTTAAAGACTACATAATATTCCATTATATGTATATACTGCATTTCCTTTATCCATTTATGTGTTGATGAACATTCAGTTTGTTTCCACCTCTTGAATAATGCTACAAGGAATATGGGTATGTAAATATCTCTTTGAGATCCTACTTTGAATTATTTTGGTATATACCCAGAACTGAGATTACTGGATCATATGCTAATTCTGTTTTTAATTTTTTGAGGAACTGCCATACTATTTTCTGTAATTGTTAACACCATTTTACATTCCCACCTACACTGCACAAGAGTTCCAATTCTCTGTATCCTTTCCAAAGCTTACTATTTTCTTTTCTTTTGGTAGTGGCCATTCTATTGAGATGTGAAACGATATCTCATTGTGGTTTTGATTTGTATTTTTCTTATGATTAGCAGTGTTGAACATCTCTTCATATACTCTTTGAACATTTGTATATGTTTTTTTGATATTTGTCTATTCAGATCTTTTGCCCATTTTTTAATCAGGTTGTTTTTGGGTTTTTTTTGTTGTTGAGTTGTAAATGTTGCTTACATATTTTGGATATTTAACCCCTTATCAGATATATGATTTGTAAAAATTTTCTCCCATTCTGTAGATTACCTGTTCACTCTATCTATTGATTCCTTTGAAGAAGAGGAGTTTTTAAGTTTGTGGTAGTCCACTTTGTCTATTTTTGCTTTTGTTGTCTCTGCTTTTGGTGTCATATCCCAAACTCAATCTCATGAAGCTTTTTGCCTTTTTTTCAGGGTTTTAGCTCTCATGTTTATGTCTTTGATCTATTTTGAGTTAATTTTTTAATGTTGTATTAGGTAAAGATCCAACTTCATTCTTTTGCATGTTTTGATCCAGTTTTCCCAGCACTATTTATTTCCCAGCACTATTATAAATGGGATTGTTTTCATAATTTTGTTTTTCATATTGTTCATTGTTAATATGTAGAAGCACAACTGATATTTGTGTATTGGTTTTGTATCCTGCAGTTTTGCTGAAACCATTTATTAGTTTTAACATTTTTTAAAGAATCTTTAGGACTTTCTGTGTGTAAGAGCATGTCATCAGCAAACAGGTAATTTTACTTCTACTTTTCCAATTTGTGTGCCTTTTATTTTGTCTTGCTGTCTAATTGCTCTGGTTTGTACTTCCAGTATTGTGTTGAATAGAAGTAGCAAGTGTGGGCATCTTTACTTTCTTTTTGCTCTTAGAGAGAAAACTTTCAGTCTTTCACTGTAGGGTATGATGTTAACTGTGGGCTTTTCTCATGTGGCTTTTACTATGTTGAAGTGGTTTCCTTCTATTTCTAGTTTATTGCATGTTCCTATCATAAAATGGTATTGAGTTTTGTCAAATGCTTTTTCTGCATCAGTTGAGGTGGTCATGTGGTTTCTGTCCTTCTTTCTGTTAATATGATGTATTGCATCAATTGATTTTTATTTGTTGAACCATCCTTGCATTCCAGGAATAAATCCAGTTTGGTCATGGTGAGTATCATTCTTTTGACGTGCTAATGAATTCAGTTTGCTGGTATTTTGTTGAGGATATTTGCTGATATTCATCAGGGATATTTGTCTGTAGTGTTCTTTTCTTGTTGTGTCTTTGGCTTTGGTATCAGGGTAATGCTGACCTCATTACCCTGAATGAGAATGAGTTTGTGCATGTTCTATTATCTTCAGTTCTTTAGAAGAGTTTGAGGAGAATTCTTCTTTAAATGTTTGGTAGAATTATCCAGTGGAGTCATCTGGTTCTTCTTTTCTTCATTGAGAGGGTTTTGATTACTGCTTCAATCTCCTTACCTAGTTACAGGTCTGTTCAGATATTTTAGTGCTTCATGATTCAGTCATCATGGTTATGTGTTTCTAGGAATTTATCTGTTTCTTCTAGGTTGTCCAATTTGTTGGCAGCTAATTGTTTGTAGTAATCTCTTATAATCTTTTGGCATTTGTTATAATGTCCCCTCTTTCATTTGTAATTTTATTTGAATCTTCTCTCTTATTTTCTTGGTCTAGCTAAGAATTTGTCAATTTTGCTGATCTTTAAAAAACAAACTCTTGGTTTTGTTGATTTTTTTCCCCCTATTTCTGTTCTTTATTTTATGTCTGCTTTATTCTTTATTATTTCCTTCCTTTTGCTAACTTTTGGTTTAGCTTGTTCTTATTTAAGTATAAAGTTAAGTTGATGATTTAAGATCTTCCTTTTTTAACGTAAGCATATAAACTTCCCTCTTAGTACTGCTGTCACTGAATGCCATTAGTTTTGGTATGTTGTGTTTTCATATTTGTCTCCTGATATTGTCTAAATTCCCTTGTGATTTCTTCTTTGACCCATTGGTTGTTTAAGAGTTAGCTGTTTAGTTCTTGTATTTGTGGATCTTCCTGTTTTCCTTTTGCTTTTGATTTCTAGTTTCATTTCATTGTGGTGAGAGAAGATAGTCTGCATGATTTCAGTCTTAAATTTGGTAGGGTTTGTTTTGTGGCCTACCTTATACATATTTTTGATGTGTTATGTTTACTTTAGGGTTTAATTCTGAAGCCTTTTCTAATTTGTCATTGTTTAATTTTCTAAAATATGTTCATGCCTTTTCAGTATACTTAAAATACTTGAAAAATGAAGACATTACTTTTTATTTTTTAAAATAAATTTATTTGTTTATTTATTTATTTTTGGCTGCGTTGGATCTTTGTTGCTGTGCACAGGCTTTCTCTAGTTGCAGCAAGCAGGGGCTACTCTTCATTGTGGTGCACGGACTTCTCATTGCAGTGGCTTCTCTTGTTGCGGAGCATGGGCTCTAGGTGTGTGGGCTTCAGTAGTTGTGGCACATGGGCTTAGTTGCTCTGCAGCATGTAGGGGAGGATCTTCCCAGACCAGGGCTGGAACCTGCGTCCCCTGCACTGGCAGGTGGATTCTTAACCACTGTGCCACCAGGGAAGTCCCAATATTTCTTTCTAGAAATTTTAGATTTATAGAAAATTTGAAAAGAATAGTACAAAGACTTCCCACACTCTCCTTCTTCCCCCATGCACACTTTGTTTTCTCTATTATTAACAACTTACTTTAGTCTGGTACAATTGTTACAGTTAATAAACCAATATTGTTACATTGTTATTAACTAAAGAACATAGTTTATTCAGATTTCCTTAGTTTTTACCTGATGTTCTTTTTCTCTTCCAGGATCCCATCCAGGATACTGCATTACATTTAGTTGTCATTTCTCTTTAGGCTCTTTAAGGCTTTGTTTTTGATGACCTTGACAGTTTTGAGGAGTATTAGTTAGGCATATTGTAGGATTTTCCTCTACTGGAATTTGTCTGATGTTTTTCTCATGATTAGACTGGGATTATGGGTTTTGGGGAGGATATATTTGATATCTTAGTTTGCAGTTTTCTCTTAAAATGTACCTTTTGAGGTAAAACCATTTATATCAGTGACTTTAAGTGTTTTCTCTTTTCTGTATCCCCCTTCCAGTATTCACCTAAAGAATATCCTAATTATACTTTTAGGGTATGGATTTCAAAGGAACTTTCTATCAAACTTCCTTATAAAATACACCTTTTAAAAAAATATAGTGTTTGAAATGGCCTGGTTTGTCTCTTTGGGGAACAGATATAATTAAAAGTGGGTTTTTTCCCCCAGACTTTGAAATATAACTGTGAGCAGAACAAGATAAAAAAATTAAACAGCTAAAGTCAAAGTTAGTTATTGTGTGTAGTATTTGTGTATGCTTTTGTTTTATTTATTGTGGTAAATGTATATATAATGAAATTTAACATTTTAAACATTTTGAAGTGTATAGCTCAGTGGCATTAAGTACATTCACTTTGTTGTGCAAACATGTATATCCTTTTGTATTAGTCTGCTAGGGCTGCTATAATAAAAAACCACAGACAAGGTGGCTTAAACAACAGAAATTTATTGTCTCACAGGTCTGGAGGCTAGAAGTCCAAGATTTGAGAGTTAGGTTTGGTTTCCACTGATTCCTGTCTCCTTGCAGATGGCTGTTTTCTCATGGCCTTTCCTCTGAGCCTGCATCCCTGGTGTCTCTGTCTCTTCTTATAAGGACACCAGTCATATTGGATTAGGGCCCTACCCTTATGACCCTATTTAACCTTAATTACCTCCTTACAGGCCCTATCTCCAAATACAGTTACATTGGGAGTTAGAGCTTCAACATGGGAATTTTATGGGGACACAGTTCAGTCCGTAACATCTTTTATGTAGTGCTTCTGATTTATCTCCCAGAGAACCTGCCATCATCAATATATTAGTTTCCTAGGCTGCTCTCACAAATTATCAAAAACTAGGTTGCTTAAAATAATAGAAACTTAATTCTATCACTGTGCTGGAAGCCAGAAGTCTGAAGTCAGTATCACTGGGCAGAAATCAAGGTGTCAGCAGTGATGATCTCTCTCCAGACTCTATAGGAGAATCTGTTCCTTGCCTTGTCTCAATTCTGGTAGCTGCTGGCATTCCTGGCTTTGGCTGCAGTCTTCAAGGCCAGTGTTTTCAAATCTCTTTCTGCTCTGTCTTTACCTTCGCTGTGTATAGTCAGATGTCTCCATGTCCCCCTCTTTATAAGGATACATGTGATTGTATTTCAGGCCCATCCAGATGATCCAGGATAATATCTCCATCTCAAAATCTTTCACTTAATCACATCTGTAAAGACACTTCTTTTCTTTTGCCACATAAAGTAAAATTTACAGGTTCAAGGGAGTAGGATGTGGATATCTTTTGTAGGACCATTTTTTAGCCTCTCATACTGAGCAACTCATAGTAGACTTCTGATGTTCCCACTTTGATTTATAGTTTCATTTGTAATAGGTCTCAGTATCTAGTTCTGCGTGGGTAAAGGCTGGTGGCAGTGGGTGGCAGAATATTCTCATCTCTTCTAGACATTATGCAAAAAACTGTAGGCCTGTGTTCTCAGTGGGTGGTCCCAGAAGTATCAGCATCAGCATCACGTTAGGAACTTTGAAATACAAATGATAAGGCTGCAATCTTAGACCTGCCAAATCAGGAACTCTGAGGGTAGGGCCTAGCCATCGCTGCATAACAAGCCCTCTGGGTCATTCCAATGCACACTGAAGTTTGAGAACCACTTTTCTAGATTATTGACATTATTAGTATTAAAACCATATTCCCTATCCTCTCCAAAGCTTTTCTGCTTAATGCTAATACTTAAAACTAGTCTAGGATTTATTGTCCACAAACTTTGTTTTCTGTAGAGATACAAACATTTAGTGCCAAATCTTGGTACTGATAATCAGTGAAATTAATTCATTTACTCAGTAAAAGGTTGCACTGGGCTAATTTTTGTCAGTTGTATTTTACTTAGATGTAGTCATTTTATAAAGTAATGTTACTGGGATCCAGAAGTGATATGAATTTTTTCTCTAGTCCTTGAAAATGTGGATGAACTCATTAGCCTGAATTTTACTTTATCTTCTATATCCCTGTGTACATTTGGGGATACAATACAAAATTTCTAATCTTTCATTCTGCCTACACTGTTAGGCTTTTATTATGTGCTATCCAGTGAAAGTGCTGAAGTGAGACAAATGAATTCTTTTCCTCAGTGTGTCCACATTGTAGCTCAGGAAACACACAGGTAAACAGAATTGATATAGAGCTATCACTAGTTGCTATAACAATTGAGAAACACAGCTTTACATAGTTGAAGAAGTTAAAGAAGGATCTGCCAGGGTGACTGAGCTAAATAATCGAAAAACTAGTAGAAAGGTGTTAGCAAGGTTGAGAGATAGAAAGTAGGTATAGTTCACCATGTGAAAAGGCATGAAAGCTGAGAGAGCATATGGGCTCTTCTGGGAGTTGAAGGGGTTTAGTATAGTAGAAACGTGGAGTGAAGGGGAGAGTAAAGATTGGGGATAAATAGATGAGGCTTAGGTCATTGATGAGTACTATTGAAGGCCTTGAGGCATAGATGTGATGTCTTCAGGGTAGCCATTGCAAAATAATTACTTACATAGTTTTGGGAAGGATGAATTTGAGAGGATAGTGAGTCTAGAAATAGAACAGTTACAGTAATCTAGGTGAGAATAGTAATAGATATGGTGGTGCCATTTTTTGAGAATAAAAATTCAGAAGAGTAACAAGCTGGTTTTAAGAATGGGGGAAAGGTGATGTGTAGAGTTCAGGGTAAGATATATTGAGTTTCGGCATTTGTGAAGTGTGATAAAATTAGGGGTGGGTAGATTTTTGACAAGTAAATTTTCAGTGGAGTGTTGGGGTGGAGGTCACCTTATACTAGATTGAAGGCTAAATTGAGGAAGCAGGAGATTATCAGTATACACTATTTTCTAGAATAATCTTCCTTGGCATTTAGTAAGTATTTAATCAGTGTTAGCCATTATTATGGCTATTAACATACACTTTTATGCCATCTCATGTTTTTTTTTTTCTTCAACTTTTTGGTGTATTTTTTGGTATGTATGTAATAATATTAGATAAACATTGATATAGATAGAAGTGTGTGTTTTATTAACAAATAATAATTTTAATTATGCTATTGCCATACTATTAATATTAACGAAAACAAGAGAACTAAAAAGTTTGTTTCTCATTTGAATAGATGATTGTTCCTCAAAAAATGGTACTTAGCAATAGTTTCCTGAAGGTTACTGTAATAATTCAATTTATACTTTTAATTTAAAAGAATAGTGTATCATAGATGTATTTATTCATACCTGAAGGAAAAAAACTAAATGATTGCCTTTACATGTATTCTTTCAGGTTTGATTTAATTTCGAATGAGATTGTTCTTGCAACGAGATGTTAATAAGACAAAATCAAGGTAAGTAGAAGACAGCTTTGTTAAGTATTACATATCAAAGTAGGAATAATACAAAAAATTTATGTTTAAAAAGCGTGCCTCCAAATCCAAAATCAATGAGTTTTTAAATTAAATTTTGAAATACAAAGAACCAACTTTTTGATGCACTTGGTCCAGTTGATTTGATGGAAGTGAAAATACAGCTGTCAAATTGTGAAACTAAAGTATGCAGTTTCCAGTGACTATTAAACACGTTCAGAAATCAAGTTGATGTTTGGTTTAGCTGCTCGGAAACCAGTTCAGTAAGAGATTTGCTAGGTTGCTTCAGTGTTCCCTTCTTAGTGGGTTATAGTACTTGAGTAGTCTTTGCTTTTGTGAATTTTACTTTCTTATTTCCATTAACAAAGAAAGCACTTCTACAGTTGTTTAAATTTGCCAAATTATGACTTCTTTATGTTAATATAATGTTCAGAGTTATAAATGATTGTTTTAATATTTTTTGTATCTCTACTGAATGACTTTTCTAATTTAGCATTCTGATTTATTTTCATTTTTTAAGACTGTTGACTTCAGAAAATTGAATTGTGATCATGTACTTTTGGTCTGATATGTGAAAGATTGCTTTTTTAATAATATAAGTTTTTGAAATGTTAAAAAGGTGCATTTACTATCTGTTGGTAAGTGAACATGGCTTCAGGATATAAACAGATTAAAAAAGAATACTTTGAATACATTGCAGTTAACTTGGGTCTTTCTAAATCTAACTAGATGTTTCAGCTGTCAAGAACTTGCTGATCAATGGTTAAAAAAAAAAAGCCTAGGATGAGAGGTGCTGTAGTTGAATAATGTGCAGTTAAATAGTGTATTCTCAATTAGTGGTTTAGGCATAATCTGAAGGAAAGTTTCCATTTTATTGGTATTATGTAGTAATAATAGTAGTGGTAGTTTGGAGAATACTTATTGTATTAAGTGCTTCTCACGCCTTATTAATCTTTATAGTACCTCCTATAAGGCAGGTACTGCTGTCTAGAAAATTTTTATTTTTTGGTTAATAGTGAGCTATTTCTTTTTCTTTAGAAACTTTATTTTCACAGCATTTATTATAAGGAACACTTGCCTAAATATCTTTCTGAGGGGGAGAAGAAGCTAGATTTTTGTACTTAAAGTCTTCTAGTGATTTTTGTTTGCTAATTGAATATGGTGTCTATTAGAATGTTTGTTCTGATTTCTTACAAGTTAGATATTGCTTATGGGATGACACTGGTTTAACTTATTCTGATTTTATTCCAGCACAATTATATATCACTTTTCTTTTTTGGTTAAGGTATAATTTACATTTTTATTAAGTTATGTATGGTAAAATGTGCGAAATTTAAAGTATAGAGCTGAATGAGTTTTTATGTATATGTTCACATGTATAACCAGCATGTAATTTAAGATGTAGAACACTGTCATTGTCCCAGAAAGTTCCTCATGCTCTTTCCTTTCCAATCCAATAGCCTTTCCCCCAAGGTAAGCATCTTTCTGAATTCTGTCAGCATAGCTTAGTTTTACCTGTTCTTGAACTTATGTACATAGAGTTATATAATTTGTACTCTTTTGTATCTGGCTTTTTTCATTCAACATAATGTTTCTGAGTTTCCTCCATGTTGTTGTGAGTACCAGTAGTAGTTTATTATTTTTTATTGCTGAGTAATATTCCATTGTATGAACATAATACAAATTTTTATGTATTTTCTCTATAATTTTGTTTATTGTATTCTCCATGTCTCTGACCTCACTTGCCAACTTTCTACACTGCTTTCCTTCATCTAGTTGTCTCCTTCATTGTCCCCCATCGCCTGCACAATAAAATGTAAACTCATAACATGGTATATAATGATCTCACTGCAGCTATTCCAGAATGCCTAGAATTACCTGAATAAACCAAGTATGATGTACATAGTGTTAGTTTTAGTTCTATGTATATGTTGTCACTCTTTCCTACCCCCTTGCCTCCCCAACTGCCAATATATTTTCTTCCGGTTGTCAGCTAATCTCCTGAAATAGTCCATCTCAAGCATCATCTTGTCCTTTGAGCCAGATCTGGCCATACTGCAGTAGTCTGTTTTCCTTACTAGACTCTGAGCTCTTTGAAGGTAGATACCATCCATATCTTATTTATCTTAGTAGCACAGTGCCAGAGTACTGTGTATATTTAGTGATTTGTTAAACATAGAACAGCCAACAAAATTCTCTCTCTAACACTAGGGGTTCAGAGTACTGGCTGGAATGGGATGAGAGCATTGGCACTTCAGTTGCTGTTGGACTATAGGAAGGAGCCAATGAAGGCAATCCAAAAGTAGCATTATAGGCATTTTGGAAAGAGAAATAAAATATCCTCCTAGTCTTCTTTCAGTCCAGTTGGAATAAAATGGCTAATAATGTTCTTAGTCCAGACCTTAAGGAAGATTGAGTGTCTTTGATTTTGAATACTCTTTCCAAATAAAGGCATTAATCCATGCTATGGAAATTGGAGTATTTGCTACTAGAAGTATTCTCTTTGTGAGTTCCTACTAGTTATTTCTTTCATTTAAAGATTTTAAAAGATGTGTTAGACTAATACAAGTAGAAGATTAAGAAGACTGGTCACATCTTTAAGAAGTGAAGAAAACTCTTCCTCATTTTCCTGGGGGTAAAAAACTGTTGGAGTGGAGGAAAAAATTGAATCATAGTCTGGAATGGTAACATTTTTGATTCCTATAGCTTAGGAAGCTTGCTGTTTGCTGAGAAGTATTTTTAAAGATTATGTTTTATCATTATAGATCTGTAATTTATATAAACAATATGCTTTCTTAAGAAATGAAACTTTAAAACAATTTTAAAGCATTTTGCGCTAGTTTTCTTCTTTGAGGTTTGGAATTGGGCTAGTTGGGTTGCCTATCGTAGTCACCTGGGCGGTTTTTATGCCTGAAGCTTTATTGCCTTCTAGCAAGTCCAAAGCAAGGAAAGGTTCTTCCCCACTGGGATCAATTTGTTGCTTTCCCTCTCTGCAGCTTCTACCATAAAGCTTGGACACAGAGTTGGGCATTGACCCCATCTCATGCTGTTCCTTCTGTCTTCCTGTAAGGATTTTTCTTAGGCACAGATTCTTATCAAATGTAGAACCTTGGTTATTTCTTTTATCTCATCCTGGATGTAAAGTGTGTTTAGTTCTCTTGTTGATAAAATTTGAGTATTGAGAGAAGTTTACACTTGAGATTGCTTGACTTATGTGTCTCTAAGAGAGTTTAGACTAGTTTTTCTTCTCAGAGGCTGACAGGTATACCTCAGTTTTCAGACGCTTCCTCTTCATTTTGTACTTCAATATTTAACACAGTCAGATGCTGCTAAGCTTTTTTATTTTGCAGAATTCCTGAATCCAGGGATTTAAAGTTCTTTATGAATGTCTTACATTAGTTTAATTTCATTAATTTCCAAATTAACCTTTCCGTGCTTCCATTCTTTAGTAGCACTGTAGATGTGCTTCCCGTTTGTTGTACTGTGAAAAAGAAAACTTTTTTTTTTCCTTTAATTAATTTATTTATTTATTTTTAGCTGTGTTGGGTCTTTGTTTCTGTGTGAGGGCTTTCTCTGGTTGCGGAGAGCGGGGGCCACTCTTCATTGCGGTGCGCGGGCCTCTCACTATCAGGGCCTCTCTTGTTGTGGAGCACAGGCTCCAGACATGTAGGCTCAGTAGTTCTGGCTCACGGGCCCAGTCGCTCCGCGGCATGTGGGATCTTCCCAGACCAGGGCTCGAACCCGTGTCCCCTGCATTGGCAGGCAGATTCTCAACCACTGCGCCACCAGGGAAGCCCGAAAACTTTTTAATTAATGAAATTGTTTGTTTCTAATTCTAGATTAGATTGCACAATGTACATTCAACCTTTTCCAAATATATTGCCAAGTAACATTTAGTATTTTCAAAGCTTTATCTTTTTATATAAAAGCCACATATGCTTATATGTGTAAGCAGACAGTACAGAAATATTTAAAATAAAGAGTAAAACTTTCCTCTCCCGCTCAGCCCTGTACTCCCCGTAAGTTATCCAAAATGGCTGGTATGTATTCTGCCTTGTTTTGTCACTGTTTTCCAATATGTCTTGGACATTTTTTTCATATATGCATTACATGTAATATAACTGTTTCCTTCTTAATAAATACTTGGGTAAATCTCAGGGGTTTTTTTGCTTGTATGAGCAGTGCTGCAGTAAATATTCTTAACTATATCATTGTGATTGTGTGAGAATGTCTATAGGATAACTTGTAGCAGTGGATTACTGGGTCAATGGATGTGTACACTTTAATTTCTGATATATATACTGTAAATGAGATTGTACCACTTAATATTCTATTAGCAGTTTTTGAGAATATTTGTTTTCCCAGACCCTGCTAAATATTAACCAGTGTTTTAATCTTTGCCAGTCTGATCATTGAAAAGTGGTATTTATTTGACTGTGCATTTCTTTGTGAGATTCTCAAAGGCTTGAAATATCACCTTCATCATAGCTTAATCCATTGAGAACATATAATTTGCAAAAGATTTTTTTAATCATTAAATCCATCAATTAACATACCTTCATGTTTTATGTACTGCCTTCAGTTACTTAATATTGAATAACCAGATTGTTTGTCTTTGTTCCCTTAATAAAGCTATTTATTTAGGATAAATATTTTCTTATGATGAATTTCTTTATAGTTTGCTGCAAACTAATGTTAGCATAGTCTGTCTCTTCTGACCTCTGATCTACTGTTCTTTTGAGATGACCATTAAAGCAGACATTTGAAACCTTTTAGAGTCTTCTAGCTAGGCTGAGGACTGTGGGCCTGTCACGTGATGGTAAATATTTGTTTAATGTTTTGTTGATTCATTCAGTGTTTTATGAACTGGTTGCTATAGTTAAATTGGTTGTAGCTCATACTTGATACTAGTTACTAGTCTGAGGAGGAAAGATGACTAAATATGTAATTACAATCAAATGTGATTAATGTTGTGATAGTCTGTGTCCTGGATTACAAAGATCGTGTCTGTTTTATTTATTGATATATAAGCACTTAGGGCAGTATGTTTATTAAATGATAAAGATTTATTGTATGACTAAATGGAAATATGGAAAGGCCTCCCAGAAGAAGTGACACTTAAACTAAAACTTGGAGGAACTTTTGGTGACTTGTCTAGATAAAAAGTTGGGGAAAGACTGTTGTTAGTAGAGGAAGTGGCACGTGGAAAGGATGAGAGGTAAGAGAAAGGGAAGATTGGTGGAACTGAAAGAAATATGGTATGTCTTGAGTGTAGTGTTCTACATGCAGTGAGGCTGAGAGGAGTGGCTAGTGTCAAGAGATAAGACAGAGGAAGGCTTGAGCTATTTTATTGAGGGTCTTATAAGTCACTTTAAGGAAGTTGGATTAACAGAGTAATGAGATGCCATTCAAGGAGTTTAAGTGTGAGGACGTGATGTGATCAGATCAGGGTTTTAGAAATGTGGAGAATTAAAATGGAGAACAAATCAGTGGAGAAGCTAGATTGGAATCAGGATGACCCATTTGTAGGGGGAGGCTGCTGGCCTGACTTTAGAGTGGTTGTAATGGAAAAGCTGTAGTTGGATTTGAGAGAGATTTAGACAAGAAAATAGATCAGCTTTGGTGATGAATTGTAAAGGAATTGGTGGTAGGAGAGTAAGGAAGGAGTTGAGGATGATATCCATGTTTCTGGCCTGGCAGTAGTGCGATATTCATAGATAGGAACTGTGGAGAAGAAGCAGATTTATGGAGGACAAGAGCTAAATTTTAGCTATATTGAGCTTGAAGTAGCTCAAGACATCTGAGTGGAAATGTCAGGTGGCAGTTAGATGCAAGAGACCTGTAACTTAAAGAGATCGGAGAGTCATCAGCATTAAATCTTCATAATATCTCAAAAATTTATTTTTTGTTTTGATATCTCTCTGCAAGATATTGCAAAGCATCTTTATATATGAGCTATTCAGTTGACCTAAAGATTGTTGAAAATGAGATGCTCCATATAAATTTATGAGCTGCTGTTTTTATTAGATTCTAGTCTCTGCTTACTCTTAAACAAGATTTAATACCATTAATGAACAATTAATCATACTATTGATGGCAATAGTCTTACCAAAGATACTTGAATAGCCTAAGGATATCTTAAATGTGTTAAATCTTGGATTTCCATTAATAGTGTCTAATACATATTAGCTAAATATGAACTCTGATATTTGATAATTTATTTTCCTGCCTGTGTAACAAAGTTTAGGTTAAAATGGTCATGAAGTCTTTTTTTTTTTTTAATTTATTTTCTTTCTTTCTTTCTTTTGGCTGCGTCTGGTCTTAGTTGTGGCACGCAGCAGCTTCATTGAGGCATGCGGGATCTGTCATTGCAGCGCACACGGGCTCTTCGTTGTGGCTCACAGGCTTCTCTCTAGTTGTGGTATGTGGGTTTTCTCTCTCTAGCTGTGGTGCGCGGGCTCCAGAGTGCGTGGGCTCAGTAGTTTGTGGCATGCAGGCTCTCTCGTTGAGGCGCGCAAGCTCAGTAGTTGTGGTGTGCGGGGTTAGTTGCCCCGCGGCATGTGGGATCTTAGTTCCCCGACCAGGGATCAAACCCATGTCCTCTGCATTGGAAGGTGGATTCTTTATCAGTGGACCACCAGGGAAGTCCTGGTCATGAAGTCTTTAGGTTAATTGTGATTCAGCAAATCATTAGGAAAAAAGGTATATGTGACAGTAGGACTTTGCCTACTTTGTTCACCATTGTATACTCACCATCTAGAGCCGTTCTTGGCACAGAGGAACTCAATAAACATTTGTTGAATAATCAGTCAGTGTTTACATATAACGTTTAGTATCTAATCAAATTTTATTTTTAGTCAAATGACAGGCGTGTCAGACAAGTTAGTTCTTCCAACTTAAAAGATTATTCTTTCACTTGAGTAATATTTCTCCCTTTAAATTACCCTGTAACCATTCATATTTATACTGCCTTCCTTCCATTCCAACAAACATATTTCACTTTCTAATCAGAAGTATTTTTTTCAATAAATTTATTTATTTTATTTATTTATTTTTGGCTGTGTTGGGTCTTCGTTGCCGTGCACGGGCTTTCTCTAGTTGTGGCGAGCAGGGGCCACTCTTTGTTGCAGTACGCGGACTTCTCATTGCGGTGGCTTCTCTTCTTGTGGAGCACGGGCTCTAGGCGCGCAGGCTTCAGTAGTTGTGGCTCGCGGGTTCTAGAGTGCAGGCTCAGTAACTGTGGCGCATGGGCTTTAGTTTCTCTGCGGCATGTGGGATCTTCCTGGACCAGGGCTCGAAGCCATGTCCCTTGCATTGGCAGGTGGATTCTTAAACATTGTGCCACCGGGGAAGCCCTAATCAGAAATATTTTTAATGACATTATTGAAACAGGTCTTCTACTAAAAACACAATCAGTTTGGATACTTTCATTTGTGTATTCTAACATCACCATATTTAAACTGAATTAGTCACCTTTACTCTTGCTAGCGCCCCATTCTCGTCATTGAGACCAAAATCCCTCTGAATATTTACATTGCTTACTTTCTGTCTTAAAGATTTGGTCAGTTACTAGGTCTTTTTGCTTTTACCTTGTCAGTGTAATGTGTATCTTTCCTTTCCATTCCCATTGCTGTTTTGTTTATCCTCTCTATTGTATTCATCTGTGAATGATATGTCTTTGCTCACTTCATTTTATTTCTGTAAGATCATTTGATTCAGTTTTTTAGGAAGTTACCCTAATTACATTATTTGCTCAAAAAAAAAAAAAACATTTAACAGCTCCTTAAGGATAAATTTTAATTTTTAGATCTTACATTCAGGAGCTTTCAAATTCATGTTCCAGTCAACTTTAATGTTTCATCTCCTGCTATTTTTTTAAATAAACATTTTGCTGTAGCCTAATTGATTATCATTGTTCTTGGAAAATCCTGACACTTTCACAGTTACTCATATCACCACTCTCATCCTCAGTTCATCTGTACCCTTGAAATTTAACTCATCCAAGAAAGTTCAACTTAAATCTTGGCTCTTTCTTGAGGACATAGTCCCTAGGAAGTTACTTTCTCTGTATATCTGTGATGATTGTAAACTGAACAACCTATTGATTCAATGACTTAAAAGCATGACAAGATAATAAATAAGATACTAAATAATAACATCTCCTACAGTACCCTTGGCAGGTGATAGGCTCTTATATTTTTTGACTGACTGATGAAAACTAAAACTATGATAACCTTAGATTTATTTCATAAACAAAAGTTTATATAGTGTTTACTGTCTCTACAGTTGACAAACAAGCAGATTTTTTTTATCTGATTGATTAAAACCAAAACCATGATAAGCCCAGATTTCTTTTATTTAACATTATATAGTGCTTACTATATGCCAGGCATTGTTATAAGCACTTTATGAAATATCAACTCAATCCTCAGTTTTCAGGTAAAGAAACTGGGATAAAATGAGTTTAATTGACTTAGCAGTGGAAGGGCTGAGAATTGAATCAGGTAGTCTAGCTTCAGAGTTTGTGCTCTTAAAGGCTTTGTATGCTGCCTCTCATAAGAGCTGTGGAATAATTTTGCTATGAAGAAAAGAAACCATGTATAAAAAGCTGTAATCAAATATATAGTCTTATCTCATTTAGACTCTCACCCATTTCTCCTTCACCCTCATAAGAAGATATTATTTTGGAGCAATAATACAGTGTTGTTGCCCACCTACTCTCATTGGTAATTTTATTTATTTTTTCATTGATAATTAAAAAAAAATTAATGTTGATACACTTTCACACTTAGAAAAGTTACTAGATAGTATAAAGGGCTCCTCTGTACTCATCCCCAGATTCACCAGTTAACATTTTGCGACATTTGCTTTATTTGTGTTTTCCTTATCTGTATCTATACAAGTATTTATTTGTTGTCATTTTTCTCCTGAACTATTCGAGACTAATTTGCAGACATCATGTCCATTTATCTGTGAATACTTCAGTATCTATTTCCTAAAAATAAGGACTCTGTCAGGAAATGTACCATTGGTGCAGTATTATTGTCCTATCTAATCCATAGCTCATGTTAAAACTTTACCAGTTGTTTCAGTAATGTCCTTTATATCATCTTTTATTTCTCTTTAATGATCTTGGCATTTTTGAAGAGGGCAGTTTAATTTTGATGTAATTGTAGTTTCACGTGCAGTTAAAAGAAATAATACAGAGATCCCTGTACCCTTTACCTAATGGTAACATCTTGCAAAAACCGCAATACAATATCATACTCAGGATACTGACTTTGATATAGTCAAGTTATGGAACACTTCCCTCACAAGAACCCCGAGGGATGCCTTTTTATAGCCAACTTGCTTCCCTTCCCGTGGTCCCCTAATCCCTTGTAACTAGTAATCTGTTTGCCATTTTTATAATTTTGTCATTCCAAGAATGTTGTACAAATGGAATCATACAGTATATAACCTTTTGGTATTGGCTTTTTTCAACTGGCACAATTCCCTCAAGATTCATACAAGTTACTGTGTACATTGATTCGTTCATTCCTTTTTATTCTGAGTAGTATTCCACGGCGTCAGTGTACCACAGTTTATTCACCTATTGAAGGACGTCTGGGTCAATTCCAGTTTGGGGATATTATGAATAAAGCTAATATGAACATTTGTGTATAGGTTTGTATGTAAACATCAGTTTTCATTTCTATAGAATAAATGCCCAAGAGTGCAATTGCTGGGTTGCATGCTAGTTGCATGTTTAGTTTTATCAGAAATGGCCAAATCGTTTTCTAGCAGTGTATAAATGATCCAGTTTCTCCACATCTTTGCCAACATTAGGTGGTAGATGTCACTTTTTTTTTTTTTAGCCATTTTGAAAGGTGCGTAGTGATATCTCAGTGTGCTTTTAATTTGCATTTCCCTAACGGCTAATGATGCTCAACATCTTTTCCTGTGCTCATTTGCATTTTTATATTCTCTTAGGCAAAATATCCGTTCATGTCTATCACCCATTTTCTAATTGGGTTTTTTTGTTTTTTTTTATATTGAGTCTTGAGAGTTATATACTCTACCCACTAGTCCTTTGTCAGATACGGGGCTTGTAAATGCTTTCTCCTGTTCTGTAGCTTGTGTTATCTTCTTAACACGGTCTTTTGCAGAGTAGAAGTTTTAAATTTTGAGAGGCCCATCAATTTGTTCTTTTTGAATTGTGCATTTGGTGTCAAGTCTAAGAACTCTTTACCCTAGATCCCGAAGATGTTTTTTGTTTTGTTTTGTTTTCTAAAAGTTTTATAGACTTGCATTTTACATCCAAGTTCATAGTGATCCATTCTGAATTAATTTTTTACAAGTTGTAAGACTTAATTCAAGGTTTTTTTTTCTTTACCTATGAGCATCTAATTACTCTAGCACCATTTTGTTGCAAAAGGCTACCTTTCCTCTGTTGACCTGTTTTTGGATCTTTGTCGAAAATCAGTTGGGCATATTGGTGTGGATCTATTTCTGGGTTCTCAGTTCTGTTCCTTTGATCTATATGTCTATCCAATACCATGCTGTTTTGACTACTGCAGCTGTATAGTAGGCCTTAATTTAGGGTAGAATGATTCATCCCACTTTATTCTTACAGATTGTTTTAGCTATTCTAAGGCCTGTATCTTTTCATATAAAGTTTAAAATAAGCTTACATGTATCCACCAAAATCTTTCCTGGGATTTGATAGTATTTGCATTAAACCTATAGATTGATTTGGGAAGAATGAAATTGAAATCTTTACTATATTGAGTCTTCAATCTATCTTCCATTTATTTAGGTTGATTTCTTTCATCAGCATTTGTAATTTCAACATACAGATATTTTGCATGTTAAGTTTGTACCTGAGTGTTTCATTTTATTTGGATTGATCGTTAGTGGTATTGTGATTTTAATTTCAGATTCTATATGTTCATTGTTAGTATATAGAAATGCAATTGCTTTTTTTCCTTTGAGGTAAAATTCACCTAAAATAAGTTATTAATTTTAAAATATAAAATTCAGTGACCTTTTAGTGAATTTGCAATATTGTGCAACCATGACCTCTAACTAGTTCCAAGATACTTCGACACTCCCAAGGAGGAGATCCTGTACCCATTAAGCAGTCACTATTCATTCCTCCCTCCTCCCAGCCCCTGGCAACCATGAATCTGCTTTCTATCTCTGTGATTTTCCCTATTCTATATATTTCATGTAAATAAGATCATACAGTATGTAACCTTTTGTGTCATGTTTATTTCACATAATGTTTTTTAGGCTCATCCACTTTGTAGCAGATGAGTACTTTATTCCTGTTTATGCCTGAGAAACATTCTATTGTATGACTATGCTAATTTCTTTATCCATTCGTCTGGTCTGTGGGTGGGCGTTTGGGTTGCTTACACTTTTAGGCTATTGTAAATAGTGCTGCTGTGCACATTTGTGTACCTTTGTTTGAATATCTGTTTTTAATTCTTTTCTATATATACGTAGAAGTAGAATTAACGGGTCATGTGATAATTCTGTGTTTTAACTTCTTGAGCAACTGCCACACTTTTCCATGGCGACCGCACCATTTTATATTCCCACGAGGAATGTACAAAGATTCCTATTACTCTGTATCCTTGCTAACACTTATTATTTTTCATTTTTTGGATTATAGGCATGCTAGTGGGTATGAAGTGGTATCTTATTGTGGTTTTGGTTTGCATTTCTTAAATGACTAGTGAGGTTGATCATCTTTTCATGTGCTTCTTGGCCATTTATAGATTGTCTTTGGAGAAATGTCTATTTAAGTCCTTTGCCCATTTAAAAAATTGGATTGTTCATCTTTTTGTTGTTGAATTGTAGGGGTTCTTTATATATCCTGGAGACTAGACCCTTATCAGAAAAATAATTTGCAAGTATTTTCTCCCACTCTATAGAGTGTCTTTTCATTTCTTAATGTCCTTTGATGCACAAAAGTTTTCAATTTTGATGAAGTCCAATTTATTGTTTTGTTTTTTGTTGCTTTTGTCATATCTAGGAATCCATTGTGAAATCCAAGGTCACGAAGACTTATTCCTATGCTTTCTTCTAAGAGTTTTATAATTTTAGCTCTTATATTTAGGTCTTTGATCTATTTTGAATTAATTTTTTGCATATGGTGTGAGGTAGGAGTCCAACTTTATTCCTTTGGATGTGGATATCCAGTTATCCCAGCATCATTTGTTGAAGAGACAAGACTTTTCCCATTCAGTGGTCTTAGTGCCCTTATTGAAAATCAGTTGGCTATTGATGAATGGGTTTATTTCTATACTTTCAATTCTATTCCATTGGTATATCCTTATGTCAGTACCACATTTATTATTGTAGCTCTGTAGTAAGATTTGATTTCGGAGATTGAGTCCTCTAACTTTGTTCTTCTTTTTTAAGATTGTTGTACTGGCTATTTGGGATCCCTTGCAAATTCATATGAACTTTAGGATCAGCATTTCTATTTCTGAGAAAAACACTGTTGGAATATTGATGAGGATTGCACTGAATCTGTAGATGGCTTTTAAGTGGCAGTATTGCCATCTTAACAATATAAAGTCTTCCAGACCATGAACACAGGATACAGGATGTCTTTTCATTTATTTATGTCTTCTTTAATTTCCTTTAACTATGTTTTTTAGTTTTTTGTGTATTAATTTGCTTCTTTATTTAAATTTTTCTCAAGTATTTTATTCTTTCTGAAGCTATTGTAAATGGAATTTAAAAATTTCATTTTCAGATTTTTCATTGCAGCTGATTTTCCTATATTCATGTTGTATATTGCAATTTTTTCTGAACTTGTTTATTAGCTCTAATAGGTTTTTGTGTGTGTGTGTATTATTTATTCTTTATATAAGATCATGTCGGCTGCAAGTAGAGATAGTTTATTTCTTTCCGATCTGGATGCCTTTTATTCCTTTTTCTTTCATGTTTGCCCTAACTACAACCTGTTACACAATCAATGTTGAATAGAAGTGGGAAGAACAGACCTCCTTGTCTTGTTCCTGATCTTAGTGGGAAAGTTTTCAGTCTTTTACTATAAAGTGTGATGTTGGCTGTGGGTTTTTCATAGGTGGTCTTTATCAGGTTGAGGAACTTCCCTTATATTCATACTTTATTAAGTGTTTTTGTTGTGAAAGGGTGTATAATTTTGTCAGATGCTTTTTCTGCTTTTATTGAGATGCTCTATTGGTTTTTGTTTTTCAGTCTGATGATGTGGTATGTTACATTGGTTGATCTTCTTATATTAAACTACCATTGAATTCCTGGGATAAATCTCAAATGGTCATGATACATAATCATTTTAGTAGGTTATAGATTTATTTTGCTAGTATTTTGTTTAGGATCTTTGCATCCATATAATAGGGAATCTTGGTCACTAGTTTTCTTTTCTCATGATGTCTTTGAAATCAGTTTAATGGTGGCCTTATAGAGTTGTTAGAAAGTGTTTCCTCTTCTATTTTTGGTAGAATTTGAGAAGGATTGATTATTAATTCCACTTGAAATGATTGGAAGAGTTCACTAGTGAAACCATCTGGTCTTGGGCTTTTTCTTTTAGGGAGATTTTTGATTACTGAATCGATCTCTTTACTTATTATAGGTCTTTTCAGATTTTCTATTTCTTCTTGAGTTATTTTTGGTAGTTCATGTGTTTCTAGGAATTTGTCCATCTCACCTAGGTTGTTAACTTGTTAGTATACAACTGATTGTAGTATACTCTTATACCCCTCTTACTTCCATAAGGTTGGTAGTAGTGTCCCTCTTGCATTTCTCATTTTAGTAACTTGAGTTTTCTCTTTTTTTTTTCTTGGTCAGTCTAGCTAAAGCTTTTTCAGTTTTATTGATCAAAGAACCAATTTCTGGTTTCACTGATTCTGTTATTTTTCAAATCTCTATTTTGTTTATTTCCACTCTAATCATTATTATTTCTATCATTTTGCTAGTTTGCAGTTTAGTTTTGTTGTTGTTGTTGTTCTTTAATGTGTAAAGTTACATTATTGATATGACATGTATCTTTTTTAATGTAGGCTTTTATAGTTATAAATTTTCCCCTGAATACTGCTTTTGCTGCACCCCGTAAGTTTCAATACGTTGTGTTTTCATTTTCATTTATCTCAGAGTATTTTCTTATTCCCTCATGAGATCTTCTCTGGTCCATTGCTTGTTTAAGAAGGTGTTTTTTATTTCCACATGTTTGTGAATTTTTTAGGTTTCCTTCTATTACTAATTTCCAGTTTTATTCCATGTAGTCGAAAAAGATACTTTGTATGAGCTCTCTCTTTTTAATACGTGGAGACTTATTTTATGGACTAACATATGGTCTGTCTTAGAAAGTGTTGCATGTACACTTGAGAAGATATGTATTCTGCTCTTTTTGAGTGGAATGTTTTGTATATATCTGTCAGGTCTAGCTGACTTATATTGTTGTTGAAGCCATTTATTTCTTTATTGATCATCTGTTGGATTTTTCTATCCATTATTATGAAACTGGGGTATTGATGTATCCAGCACCTATTATTGTAGAACTGTCTTTTTTCATTTCTGTCAGTTTTTCTTCATATATTTTAAGTCTTGATTGTTAGGCACATATATGTTTATACTTGTTGATTTTCATAATGAATTAACCCTTTCATCAATATATAATGTCCTTCTTTGTTTTTTGTAACAGTTTTTGTTTTGAATTCTATTTTGTCTTATATTAGTATAGCAGCTGTGGCTCTTGTTTGGTTGATATTTGCGTGGAATATCTTTTTCCATCCTTTCACTTTCCATCCTGTGTATTTCATTAAGTGTGAATCTTGTGAACAGCTACAGTTGGATCATTTTTTAAATCATGCCAATTGCTACCTTATCATTGGTGAGTTTTGTTTAGAGTACTTACTGATAAGTGAGGACTTTTGCTATTTTGCTGTTTTTTGTATACATATCTTATAACTGTTTTATTCCTTATTTCCTCTATTACTGCCCTTTTAAAAATTGTGGTTTAAAAAAACCCCATATAACATAAAATTTACCATCTTAACCATTTTTAAGTGTACAGTTCAAGAGTATTAAGTGTATTCACATTGTTATGAAACAAATCCAGAACTTTTTCATCTCAGGCATCTGAAACTCTATACCCATTGAACAACAACTCCCTTTTTTCCCCCTCCTTTCAGTCCCTGGTAACTACATTCTACTTTCTGTTTCTATGAATTTGACTACTTTAGATACCTCATACAAGTGGAATCACCAATATTTGTCTTTTGAGACTAGCTTATTTCACTTAGCATAATGTCCTTAACGTTCATCCATGTTGTAGCATGTGACAACATTTTCTTCCTTTTTAAGGCTATATAATATTCCATTCGGTGTACATACCATGTTTCCTTTATGCATTCGTCAGCTGACCTTTGGGTTGCTTCCATGTCTTGGCTATTGTGAATAGTGCTGTTATGAACATGGGTGCGCAAATATCTCTTCAAGGCTCTTTTAAAATTTCTTCTGGGTATATACCTAGAAGTGGGATTGCTGGATCGTATGATAGTTATATTTTTAAGTTTTTGAGGAACCTCCATACTGTTTTTGCACCACTTTATAATCCCGAGTGCACACCGTTTCCATTTTGTCCACATCTTCATCAACATATGTTATTTTGATAGAACCATCCTACTAGATACGAGGTGATACCTCATTATGATTTTGATTTACATTTCTCTGATAGTTAGTGACATTGAGCATCTTCATATGCTCGTTGGCTAGTTATAGATCATGTTTGGAGAAATGTTTATTCAAGTCCTTTGGCCAGTTTTGTAATTGGGTTGTTTGTTTTTTGTTGCTATTGAGTTATATGAGTTCTTTATATATTCTAGATATTAACTCCTTATCAGATATATAACTTGCTAGTATTTTCTTCCTTTCTGGAGATTGCCCTTTTTTTTCTATTGATTGTATCCTTTCATGCACAGAAGTTTTTAAGTTTGATGTACTTCCATTTGTCTGTTTTTGCTTTTGTTCTCTCTGCTTCTGGTGTCGTATCCAAGAAATCATTGCCAAGTCCAGTATCATGAAGCTTTTCCCCTGTGTTTTCTTCTAGGAGTTTTATAGATTTAGGCCTTACATTTAGGTCTTTGATCCATTCTGAGTTAATTTTGTATATGGTATGAGATGAGTCCAACTTCATCCTTTTGTTTGTGTTTATCCAGTTTTCCCAGCACAAGTTGTTGAAGATACTGTCCATTCTCCATTGAGTTGTCTTGGCATCATTATTGAAGATTATTTGACCATATATATGGGTATATTTCTGGACTCTCTCTTCTATTCCTTTGGTCTGTTTGTCTGTTTTTATGCCAGTACCAGAATATTTTATTTACTGCAGCTTTGTGATATATTTTGAAATCAGGAAGTGTGAGACCTGCAACTTGGTTCTTCTTTTTCAGAATTATTTTGGCAATTTGGGATCTCTTGAGATTTAATATAAATTTTAGGATGAATTTATCTACTTCTGCCAAAAATTAAATGCTACTGGGAATTTGATGGTGATCGAATTGAATCTGTTGATTGCTTTGGATAGTTTGGATATCTTAAATAAGTCTCCCAATCCATGAACACTGGATATCTTTCAGTTTATTGTTTTCTTTCATTCCTTTCAGCAGTATTTGTAGTTTTCATTGTACAAGTCTTTCATCTCGTTGGTTAAGTTTATTCCTATTTTACTCTTTTTGATGCTATCGTAAATGAGATTGTCTTCTTAATTTTTTTCTTAGATTGTTCATTGTTAGCGTATAGAAGCACACCTGATTTTTGTGTGTTGATTTTATATCTTTATAACATTGCTGAATTTGCTTATTAGTTTTAACAGTTTTTTGTGGTATATTTCAGGTTTTTTACATAAGATCATGTTGTCTGTGAATAGAGACAATTTTTTGTTTTCCTTTCCAATTTGAATGTCTTTTTTTAAAAATATTTTTATTTATTTATTTATATATTTTTTATATTTATTTTTGGCTGTGTTGAGTCTTCATTTCTGTGCGAGGGCTTTCTCTAGTTGCGGCAAGCGGGGGCCACTCTTCATCGCGGTGCGTGGGCCTCTCACTATCGCGGCCTCTCTTGTTGCGGAGCACAGGCTCCAGATGCGCAGGCTCAGCAATTGTGGCTCACGGGCCTAGTTGCTCCGCGGCATGTGGGATCTTCCCAGACCAGGGCTCGAACCCGTGTCCCTTGCATTGGCAGGCAGATTCTCAACCACTGCGCCACCAGGGAAGCCCCTTAAGGTATTTTTTAATTTCCCCTTTTCCATTTTTCTTGACTCATTGGCTGTTTAAGAATGTGTTGTTTAATTTCCACAGATTTGTGGATTTTCCAGTTTTCTTTGTGTTGTTGATTTCTAGTTTGATTCCATTTCATCAGAAAAGGTATTTGTGTCATTTGCATCTTTTTGAATTTGTTATGATTTGTTTTATAGCCTAACGTGGTCTATCATGGAGCATGTTCCATGTGCACTTGAGCAGAATATGTATGTTGTTCTTGGGTAGATTATTCTGTGTATGTCTGTTAGGACCTACTGGTCTATAATGTTGTTCTCTATTTCCTTATTGATAATCTGTGTGGTTGTTCTATCCATTACTGCTTTCTTTTGTGTTTATCTTTTTGTGGTGTATCATTTTGACTTCTCATTTCCTTTTATGTGTATTTTTCAGTTATTTTCTTGTATTTACCTTGACAATTACAATTAACATCATATAATAATCTAGTTTGAATTAATACTAACATTGTTGCAATGGTGTAAAAACTCTGTTTCTATTCCATTCCGTTGGTCCTCTGTTTTGTTGTTACTGTCCCATGTTACATCTTTATATATTAATACTGGCTTTTATGTTTACCTGCGGAGTTGCCTTTCATTATTCTTTCTTTTTATGACTTTGAGTTGCCATAAAGTATCCTTTCATTGCAGTCTGAAGGACTCCCTTTAACATTTCTTGTAGGGCAGGTCTACCAATGATGAACTTTCTCAGCTTTTGTTTATCTGGAATTGTCTTAATTCCTCTTTCATTTTTGAAGTATAATTTTGCTAGGTATAGAATTCTTGGTTGACAGGTGTTTTCTTTCAGCACTTTATAAATATCATGTCAGTGCTTTCTGGCCTCCATAGTTTCTGATGAGAAAGTACCTTTCAATCTTAATAAGGACCTCTTGTCTATGATCCCTTGCTTCTCCATTGCTGCTTTTATTATTCATTCTTTGTCTTTGAATTTTGACAATTTTATATGAATGTGACTTAGTCTGGATCTCTTTCTCTTTATCCTACTTGGAGTTTGTTGTGTTCCTTGTTTGATTAGATTCATTCCTTTTCAGGTTTTGGATGTTTATGGCCATTAATTTTTGAAATATTCTTTCTACCTCTTCACTCCTCTACTTCTTTGTCTGTCATTATATATGTGTTGGTACACTTGGTGGTATCCACAGGTCTCTTAACCTCTGTTCATTTCTCTTTATTCTTTTTTCTACTCTTCAGACTGCATAATTTCATTTGACCGATTTTCACATTCACTAATTGTTTCTTCTGCTTGCTCAAATCTACTTTTGAAGCCCACTAGTGAGTTTTTCAATTTAATTATTGTTCAGCCCCAGAATTTCTGTTTAGTTCCTTTTTATAAATTTTTGTTTGATTTATTTCTCTTTATTGATATTCTCTCTGTTGAGACACTGTTCTCCTGGTTTCCTTTAGTTCTTTCACCATGGTTTCTTTTATCTTTTTGAGCATATTTACAACAGTCAGTCTAAAGGCTTTGTCCAGTAAGTCCCATGTCTGTTCTTCAGGGACAGTTGCTATTGATTTTTTTCCTATGAATGGGACGTACCTTCTTGTTTCTTTGCATGCCTTGTAATTTTCCTTAGAAACTGGACCTTTTAAATATTATAATGTGATAGCTGTAGAAATCAGGTTGCTTCCTCTCAGGGTTTCTTGTTGTTACTTAATTTGGTTTGCAATGATTTTTCTAAAAAATTTTTAACTGTATTTTTGTCTCTGAAGTCTCTGTTCCTTTAGTTTGTGGTCACCTACTGGTCTGACAGAAATTTTCTTACAATGCCTGGAGGCAAAAAAAAGGGGAAGAGAATAAAACAAAGAAAAATTGAAGAAGATAAAACTTTTCCAGTCATTGCAAATTGACTTTATTTTCAGACACTCCTCCAATTCTTAGCCAGGTTATTTACAACTCTGCATTAGCCTTCATTTCCTGCTCCCACTGAGCCTAAAGATTAGCTAGAGGTGGAAGCTTAGGGTTTTTTCGGGTCTTTTCTGAACTTGCATCCGGCCCTAGGCATTGACATGGATTTCTGGATTCCCCATTTTATACACAAGCTTTTCACAGCCCTTCTTCACCGAAGTATCTCTCTTTGCAGCTTTTCCTCCCAATCTTTGTAACATCCTCTTCTTTGCTGCTTTTCTGTTCTGAGACATTTTTGAGTTAGATGAAACAAAAACATGCATTTCTTCGGTCTTTTATCCAACCCCCAGACAGGCTAAAACAAACATACACATTCTTTTGGAACAAGGTCTGCTCTGCTCTTTGAGGAACCAGGTCCTGAGAACAGGAATGCTGAGTGATGTCTTTTTGACTTCTGCTGTGCTGTGCAAGGGATTGGAGCTAGGCTAAGTTAAAATGCCACAAAGCTCTCCTACCATTTTTAAGTTGCTTTTTCTTGATTCAGTATTCACTTTGTTGCTTCAAAACTTTTACTATTTTCCAGAGTTTGGAAATAGCTGTTTCTGACAATTTGGGGTTTTTGTTGTTTTTTTTTTTTTTTGGACTCTCTCTTGGTCTTTCTTTGAAGGGACAGGTCCTTGAATTTCCTTACTGTATTCGTCAGAGTTGAATTTCCTTACTGTATTCTACAGAGTTCTCAAGAGAAACAGAACTAATAGATTGTGTGTATATATATATGGAAAGAGATTTATTTCAAGGAATTACCTCATGTGAATGTGGAGGCTGACAAGTCCAAAGTCTATAAGGTGGGCTGGCAGGCTGGAGACCCAGAGAAGGGCTAATGCTGCAGTTCAAGTCCGAAGGCTGTCAGGCTGAAGGCTCAGGAAAGAGCAGATGTTGGAGTTCAAGTCTGAAGGCCATATGCTGTAGAATTCAGTTTTTCATTCTATCCAGGCCGTCACCTGATTAGATGAGACCCACTCACATTATGGAGGGCAGTCTGTTCAGAGTATAGCAATTTAAATTCATTGTTAATTTCATACATAAACACCTTCACTGAAATTTCCTGAATGAGGTTTAACCACATATCTGGGCACCATGGCCCAGCCAAGCTGACATAAAATTAGCCATTACTCCTACTGTGCCATTTTAACTGACACCCTGCAATTGATTTGTGCGTGTTTATCTTGTATCCTGTGACCTCATTGTTCTCACTTCTTAGTTCCACAGGTTTTTTCATCGACTCCTTGGAATTTTTTGTGTAGGCATTGATGTGTTATGTGCAAATAGGGACAATTTTATTTTTTCCTTTCCAATGTGTATGCCTTTTGTTTCCTTTTCTTGCCCTTTTGCACTGGCTAGAACTTCCAGTAATATGTGGATTAGTGTGGTGAAGCTGGACATTCTTGCCTTTAGAAGATTTTAGGAGGAAAGCAGTCTTTGTTCCACTAAATATAATGTTAGCAATAGGTGTTTTTAGATGTTCTTTTTCGAGTTGAAGTAGTTTCCCTTTATTCCACTTGTTGAGAGTTTTTATCATGAATGAGTGTTGGGTTTTCAATTGATATGCTCATGTTATTTTAAATAATTTTCCAATTTGTAATTCTTCAGTGAAACCATCTTGGCCTAGAGATTTCTTTTTGGGGAGTTTTACAATTTAAATTCAATGCCCTTAAGAGTTATCGGGCTATTAAAAATTAATTTCATATTTAGTGAGTTGTGGTTGGTTGTGTTTTTCAAGATATTGGGCCATTTTTTTTTTTGACCACAACAAAAGCAACAATGACTGCAATTACCAAACACGAAACACACTCATACTATGTCATAATATTGACATTCAGTCCAATAATCCTCCACTGTAACAGCTCCTTTACTTTGCAGTGAAAATTGATTTGTATATTTTTTGCCTCTGAATCCTTGTGGGATTTTTTTTTATTCAAACAGAAAGTCAGAAAAATTATAATCATCCTCATCAGTTCACTTAGTCCCATGTAATTAATTTTTTTTTCATCTTGATCTTTTGTTAGCACTTTCATGAATTCATCAGTTTTCCATTAGAGTTCTGAAAATGCTTATTCATTCAGTTCAGCAGTATAGTCAGTTACCAGAAACCTGTACTTGTCAGAGTCTTTTCCATGAATTCCTTGAAGATGAAACCCTTTTATAGGAACATTTTTGTGAAAGCATCAGAGTACACACAGAACTGTCTGTAAATGACAAAACACTTAAAAATGACCACGGATTTAAAGATTTGATGAAAGTTCATAATAATGCAATTGACAAGGAAATTTGGTTATTTCTGAGATATACATTTTAAAGTAATAACTAGAATTATGACATAACATTATACCAGAACATATAAGATTTTTAGAAATTTCATGTAATGTCTGAAACATTTATATTAACATATTTCCATACAAATAACCCAAAGAAAGTTTAGTATTAGTTGTTTTGATTGTTTGTTTGTTTATACTGCAGGTTCTTATTAGTCATCAATTTTATACACATCAGTGTATACATGTCAATCCCAATTGCCCAATTCAGAACACCACATTCCCACCCCACCATGGTTTTCCCCACTTGGTGTCCATACGTTTGTTCTCTACATCTGTGTCTCAACTTCTGCCCTGCGAACCGGTTCATCTGTACCATTTTTCTAGGTTCCACATACATGCGTTAATATACGATATTTGTTTTTCTCTTTCTGACTTACTGCACTCTGTATGACAGTCTCTAGATCCATCCACATCTCAACAAATGACTCAGTTTCGTTCCTTTTTATGGCTGAGTAATATTCCATTGTATATATATACCACAACTTCTTTATCCATTCGTCTGTCGATGGGTATTTAGGTTGCTTCCATGACCTGGCTATTGTAAATAGTGCTGCAATGAACATTGGGGTGCATGTGTCTTTTTGAATTATGGTTTTCTCAGGGTATATGCCCAGTAGTGGGATTGCTGGATCATATGGTAATTCTATTTTTAGTTTTTTAAGGAACCTCCATACTGTTCTCCATAGTGGCTGTATCAATTTACATTCCCACCAACAGTGCAAGAGGGTTCCCTTGTCTCCACACCCTCTCCAGCATTTGTTGTTTGTAGATTTTCTGATGATGCCCATTCTAACTGGTGTGAGGTGATACCTCATTGTAGTTCTGATTTGCATTTCTCTAAAAATCAGTGATGTTGAGCACCTTTTCATGTGCTTCTTGGCCATCTGTATATCTTCTTTGGAGAAATGTCTGTTTAGGTCTTCTGCCCGTTTTTGGATTGGGTTGTTTGTTTCCTTAATATTGAGCTGCATGAGCTGTTTATATATTTTGGAGATTAATCCTTTGTCTGTTGATTCGTTTGCGAATACTTTCGCCCATTCTGAGGGTTGTTGTTTTGTCTTGTTTACGGTTTCCTTTGCTGGGCAAAAGCTTTGAAGTTTCATTAGGTCCCATTTGTTTATTTTTGTTTTTATTTCCATTAGGAGGTGGATCAAAAAAGATCTTGCTGTGATTTATGTCAAAGAGTGTTCTTCCTATGTTTTCCTCTAAGAGTTTTATAGTGTCCGGTCTTACATTTAGGTCTCGAATCCATTTTGAGTTTATTTTTGTGTATGGTGTTAGGGAGTGTTCTAATTTCATTCTTTTACATGTAGCTGTCCAGTTTTCCCAGCACCACTTATTGAAGAGACTGTCTTTTCTCCATTGCATATCCTTGCCTCCTTTGTCATAGATTAGTTGACCATAGGTGTGTGGGTTTATCTCTGGGCTTTCTATCTTGTTCCATTGATCTATGTTTCTGTTTCTGTGCCAGTACCATATTGTCTTGATTACTGTAGCTTTGTAGTATAGTCTGAAGTCAGAGAGCCTGATTCCTCCAGCTCTGTTTTTTTCCCTCAAGACTGCTTTGGCTATTCGGGGTCTTTTGTGTCTCCATACAAATTTTGAGATGATTTGTTCTAGTTCTGTAAAAAATGCCATTGGTAATTTGATAGGGATCGCATTGAATCTGTAGATTGCTTTGGGTAGTATAGTCATTTTCACAATATTGATTCTTCCAATCCAAGAACATGGTATATCTCTCCATCTGTTGGTATCATCTTTAATTTTTTTCATCAGTGTCTTATAGTTTTCTGCATACAGGTCTTTTGTCTCCCTAGGTAGGTTTATTCCTAGGTATTTTATTCTTTTTGTTGCAATGGTAAATGGGAGTGTTTCCATAATTTCTCTTTCAGATTTTTCATCATTAGTGTATAGGAATGCAAGAGATTTCTCTGCATTAATTTTGTATTTTGCAACTTTACCAAATTCATTGATTAGCTCTAGTAGTTTTCTGGTGGCATTTTTAGGATTCTCTATGTATAGTATCATGTCATCTGCAAACAGTGACACTTTTACTTCTTCTTTTCCAATTTGTATTCCTTTTATTTCTTTTTCTTCTCTGATTGCCATGGCTAGGACTTCCAAAACTATGTTGAATAATAGTGGTGAGAGTGGACATCCTTGTCTTGTCCCTGATCTTAGAGGAAATGCTTTCAGTTTTTCACCATTGAGAATGATGTCTGCTGTGGGTTTGTCATATATGGCCTTTATTATGTTGAGGTAGGTTCCCTCTATGCCCACTTTCTGGAGAGTTTTTATCATACATGGGTGTTGAATTTTGTCAAAAGCTTTTTCTGCATCTATTGAGATGATCATATGGTTTTTCTTCTTAAATTTGTTAATATGGTGTATCACATTGATTGATTTGTGTATATTGAAGAATCCTTGCATCCCTGGGATAAATCCCACTTGATCGTGGTGTATGATCCTTTTAATGTGTTGTTGGATTCTGTTTTCTAGTATTTTGTTGAGGATTTTTGCATCTCTATTCATCAGTGATATTGGTCTGTAATTTTCTTTTTTTGTAGTATCTTTGTCTGGTTTTGGTATCAGGGTGATGTGGCCTCATAGAATGAGTTTGGGAGTGTTCCTTCCTCCGCAATTTTTTGGAAGAGTTTGAGAAGGATGGGTGTTATCTCTTCTCTAAATGTTTGATAGAATTCACCTGTGAAGCCATCTGGTCCTGGACTTTTGTTTGTTGGAAGACTTTTAATCACAGTTCCAATTTCATTACTTGTGATTTGGTCTGTTCATATTTTCTGTTTCTTCCTGGTTTGGTCTTGGAAGGTTATACCTTTCTAAGAATTTGTCCATTTCTTCCAGGTTGTCCATTTTATTGGCATAGAGTTTCTTGTAGTAGTCTCTTAGGATGCTTTGTATTTCTGCGGTGTCTGTTGTAACTTCTCCTTTTTCATTTCTAATTTTATTGATTTGAGTCCTCTCCCTCTTTTTCTTGATGAGTCTGGCTAATGGTTTATCAATTTTGTTTATCTTCTCAAAGAATCAGCTTTTAGTTTTATTGATATTTGCTATTGTTTTCTTTGTTTCTTTTTCATTTATTTCTGCACTGATCTTTATGATTTCTTTCCTTCTGCTAACTTTAGGTTTTGTTTGCCCTTCTTTCTCTAGTTCCTTTAGGTGTAAGGTTAGATTGTTTACTTGAGATTTTTCTTATTTCTTGAGGTAGGCTTGTATAGCTATAAACTTTCCTCTTAGAACTGCTTTTGCTGCATCCCATAGGTTTTGGATCATCGTGTTTTCATTGTCATTTGTCTCTAGGTATTTTATGATTTCCTCTTTAATTTCTTCAGTGATCTCTTGGTTATTTAGTAACGTATTGTTTAGCCTCCATGTGTTTGTGTTTTTTACGTTTCTTTCCCTGTAATTCATTTCTAATCTCATAGCGTTGTGGTGGGAAAAGATGCTTGATATGATTTCAATTTTCTTAAATTTACTGAGGCTTGATTTGTGTCCCAGGATGTGATCTATCCTGGAGAATGTTCCATGCACACTTGAGAAGAAAGTGTAATCTGCTGTTTTTGGATGGTATGTCCCATAAATATCAATGAAATCTATCTGGTCTATTGTGTCATATAAAGCTTCTGTTTCCATATTTATTTTCATTTTGGATGATCTGTCCATTGGTGTAGGTGAGGTGTTAAAGTCCCCCACTATTATTATGTTACTGTCGATTTCCTCTTTTATAGCTGTTAGCAGTTGCCTTATGTATTGAGGTGCTCCTATGTTGGGTGCATATATATTTATAATTGTTATATCTTTTTTTGGATTGATCCCTTGACCATTATGTAGTGTCCTTCCTTGTCTCTTGTAGCATTCTTTATTTTAAAGTCTGTTTTATCTGATATGAGTATAGCTACTCCAGCTTTCTTTTGATTTCCATTTGCATGGAATATCTTTTTCCATCCACTCACTTTCAGTCTGTATGTGTCCCTAGGTCTGAAGTGGGTCTCTTGTAGACAGCACATATGTGGATCTTGTTTTTGTATCCATTCAGCAAGCCTGTGTATTTTGGTTGGAGCATTTAATGCGTTCACGTTTAAGGTAATTATCGATGTGTATGTTCCTATGACCATTTTCTTAATTGTTTTGGGTTTGTTTTTGTAGGTCCTTTTCGTCTCTTGTGTTTCCCACTTAGAGAAGTTCTTTTAGCATTTGTTGTAGAGCTGGTTTGGTGGTGCTGAATTCTCTTAGCCTTTGCTTGTCTGTAAAGCTTTCGATTTCTCCATCGAATCTGAATGAGATCCTTGCCAGGTAGAGTAATCTTGGTTGTAGGTTCTTCCCTTTCATCACTTTAAGTATATCATGCCACTCCCTTCTGGCTTGTAGATTTTCTGCTGAGAAATCAGCTGTTAACCTTATGGGAGTTCCCTTGTATGTTATTTGTCGTTTTTCCCTTGCTGCTTTCAATAATTTTTCTTTGTCTTTAAGTTTTGTCAATTTGATTACTGTGTGTCTCGGCATGTTTCTCCTTGGTGTTATCCTGTATGGGACTCTCTGTGCTTCCTGGACGTGGGTGGCTGTTTCCTTTCCCATGTTAGGCAAGTTTTCGACTATAATCTCTTCAAATATTTTCTCTGGTCCTTTCTCTCTCTCTTCTCCTGCTCGGACCCCTATAATGCGAATGTTGTTGCGTTTAATGTTGTCCCAGAGGTCTCTTAGGCTGTGTTCATTTCTTCTCATTCTTTTTTCTTTGTTCTGTTCCACAGCAGTGAATTCCACCATTCTGTCTTCCAGGTCACTTATCCGTTCTTCTGCCTCAGTTATTCTGCTATTGATTCCTTCTAGTGTAGTTTTCATTTCAGTTATTGTATTGGTCATCTCTGTTTGTTGTTCTTTAATTCTTCTAGGTCTTTGTTGAACATTTCTTGCATCTTCTCGATCTTTGCCTCCATTCTTATTCCGAGGTCCTGGATCATCTTCACTATCATTATTCTGAATTCTTTTTCTGGAAGGTTGCCTATCTCCACTTCATTTAGTTGTTTTTGTGGGGTTTTATCTTGTTCCTTCATTTGGTGTATAGCCCTCTGCCTTTTCATTTTGTCTACCTTTCTGTAAATGTGGTTTTTTTTCCACAGGCTGCAGGATTATAGTTTTTCTTGCTTCTGCTCTCTGCCCTCTGGTGGTTGAGGCTATCTAAGAGGCTTGATGGGAGGCTCTGGTGGTGGGTAGAGCTGACTGTTGCTGTGGTGGTCAGAGCTCAGTAAAACTTTAATCCACTTGACTGTTGATGGGTGGGTCTGGGTTCCCTCCCTGTTGGTTGTTTGGCCTGAGGCCACCCAGCACTGGAGCCTATCTGGGCTCTTTGGTGGGGCTAATGACAGACTCTGAGAGGGCTCATGCCAGGGAGTACTTCCCAGAACTTCTGCTGCCAGTGTCCTTGTCCCCACTGTGAAACAGAGCCATCCCCCGCCTCTGCAGGAGACCTTCCAACACTAGGAAGTAGGTCTGGTTCAGTCTCCCCCAGGGTCACTGCTCCTTCCCCTGGGTCCCAATGCGCACACTACTTTCTGTGCGCCCTCCAAGAGTGGGGTCTCTGTTTCCCCCAGTCCTGTCAAAGTCCTGCAATCAATTCCCACTAGGCTTCAAAGTCTGATTCTCTAGGAATTCCTCCTCCCGTTGCTGGACCCCCAGGTTGGGAAGCCTGACGTGGGGCTCAGAAGCTTCACTCCAGTGGGTGGACTTCTGTGGTATAAGTGTTCACCAGTCTGTGAGTCACCCACCCACCAGTTATGGGATTTGATTTTACTGTGATTGTGCCCCTCCAACCGTCTCATTGTGGCTTCTCCTTTGTCTTTGGATGTGGGGTATCTTTTTTGGTGAGTTCCAGTGTCTTCCTGTCAATGATTGTCCAGCAGCTAGTTGTGATTCTTGTGTTCTCGCAAGAGGGAGTGAGAGCATGTCCTTCTACTCAGCCATCTTGGTTCCTCTCCTTGGGCCATTTAATCAAATTGTTAAAGTTATGTTTGTAAGTTGTTCATAGTATGCCCTTATTATCCTTACAATGTTTATATGGTCTATGGTGATATCTCCTGTTTCATTATTAAATTGACAAAATTTTTTTAAATCTTTATCATTCTTGCTGGAAATTTATTAATTTTATTGATATTTTTCATATAACTAGCTTTTTGTTTCAGTGATTTTTCTGTTTTCTATTTCATTTATTTCTGCTGTTATATTTATTATTTCCTTCTTTTTGCTTGCTTTGGATTTATTCTGCTCTTCTTTTCAAATGTAACATTTAATGGTATAAATTTAAGTTTCCCTGTCAGCATTGCTTTAGCTGCATCTCTCATATTTTGATACGTTGTATTTTCATTTTCATTAAGTTCTCATTTTTAAAATTTTCTTTGAGAATTTTTGAGCCATGGATTATTTAGAAGTATGTTGTTTAATTTTCAGTTGATAAGAGATTTTCCTTTTATTTTTCCATTACCAGTTTCTAGTTTGATTACCATTCTTTTAAATTTGTTCAGGTTTGTTTTATTGCTGAGGGTATTGTCTGTCTTCATAAATGTTTCATAGGCACTTGGATAAAATATATATTTCTCTGTTGCTAGGTGGAGTGTTTTAAGTATTTCAGTTAGATCCTGTTGGTTGATGGTTTTCAGATATTTTTATATTCTTGCTGATTTTCTTTTTAGTAGTTGTATCGGTTGCTGAGAGAAGAGTATTAAAGTCTCCAACAGCAATTGTGGATTTGTCTGTTTCTTTTTAGCTTTATCAGTTTTTGTTTAGTGTATTTTGAGGTTCTGTTGTTTGGTATAACACATTTAGAATCATTGTCTTCCTGGTGGGTTGATCATTTTATCATTATTTAATGTCCCTGTTGATCACTAGTAATTTTCTTTGTTTTGAAGTTTGTTTTACCAGATATTAGTGTTTGCATGGCATATCTTCTTCCGTTCTTTTATTTTCAGCCTACTTATGTCACTGAATTTGAAATGAGTTTCTTGTAAGCTGTATATAGTAAGGTTGTGTTTTTTTTAATCTACTCTGTCATTTTCTTTCTTTTGACTGATATATTTAGATTATTTACATTTAAGGTAATTTTTGATGTTTTCTCTGGTTGTTGTTACTCTTTCTCTTTTCTTGCCTTATGATGGGTTACTTAAACAGTTTTTTAACGGTTCCCTTTTTTTTCTGTGTGCAATGCATTTTTGATGTCTCTCTGTATGTCCTAATCTCTCTTTATAAAGACACCAGCCAGATTGGATTAGGGCCCACCCTAGTTACCTCTGTTTAACTTAGTTACCTCTTTAAAGGCCTTGTCTCCAGATACGACTACATTCTGAGGTACTGGGGCTTAAGGCTTCAATATATGATTTGCGGGGGAGTTGGGGTGGAGGCGTAATTCAGTCTATAACAGTAAGTTTCAAGTGTTCTCCTATGTAACTGAATTAAAGAGTTAAATGAAATTATTTGGAATTGTTTTTTTCTAACCATTTTAAACCATTCTCTTACAGTGTATAACCATTCTCTTAGAGTGTAATAACAAGGTGTAAGGCATCAAGTCAGATATGTAACTTTCAGTTTGCTGTGGCAAGTAGGTATGCATCTGTGTCATCTGAGAGGTATATTAAAGTACTTAGAACAAAAGTCGTAAATCTGGGAGAGAGTTATAGCCTTGTTTTATATCATTTATGATACAAATTTGTTTTAAAAATTCATTTTGACCCATTTTAATTATCATTATGATATTATCATAAAGAAACAGTAAATGTACTATATGCCAAATTTATACAAGTCAATCTGGAGATAGTTACTGTTTAGGCACCTGAAAGCGAATGATAGAATAGTTAATGTTGTAGAGATTTATATTATTCATATGTAGTAGAAATAGTAGAATTACTAATAGAAATTAGTAGAAATATTAAATAAGCTTTTATCTTTTGTGCACACAATGATGGCTAGGGAAAGGCTACCCAGAAACATGCAGTATGTCTAGATAAGACAATTGAAGTTAATAAAAAGAAAGTTTGCTTTGTTTAATTTCCAAAATTGACTGATTGCAGGTTTTATTATTCACTTATAGTTAGCCTACTTTATCTGTATCTCTTCATTAGTATTCAAGCACATTCTAGTTGCTTAAAAGCACAGTGTATATAACAAAAGACATGGTGCATGTTCTCGTGGAACTTCAGTTCAGTGGGAGAGATACATTAAACAATGATAATATCAATTGAATATTTGAAAGATATTAGTGCTCTGAAAGGAACAGTTCTTAAAGAAAAAGCATATGATAAAGGAACTTGACAGAGTGTTTGAGGAAACCTTCCTAGAGTAAGGGATGTTTAAGCTTTGATCCGAAGGAAGATTATGAGCTAAGGTTAACTGAATTTATGTGATAGAGGGCTGGGGAGAGGAGAGCAGAGGATTCCAGACCAAAGAAACTCCATCTGCAGAGGCCCTGTGATGAGAAGGAGTATGTTGGGAAATTTGAGAGGGCCAATGTGGTTGAATCCCTGAGAACTGTTAGGAGGAAAGTGTGTGACAAGACTAGAAAGGCAGGCAGGGCCCAGCAAAGCCATTTCAGCTATGTTAAAAGATTTGGGGTTTCCTCTGTCTTGAGACAGAGGAAAACGTTGTGTTCCACAGAGGAGTAATGAACTTGAAAAGATCACTCTGCCAATATGTGTGAAGAATTGGTTAGAAAGGAACAAATACATCCATTTAGAAAGCGCAGATACATTAATTTTGTAAAATTCTTTCTGCTTATGATAGTACACACAAAAAAGTAGTCACTCCAGGTACTGTTTTAGATAACAGGGGTGTATCAGTGAACAAAACATAAGTCTCTGACCTCAAAGAGCTTACTTTGTAGTTGGGAAGAGAAAACAGATAATCAAATAACTATATAATCTTTCAGGTATTAGTAAGTACTTACTATTAGTAAGAAAAGTAAAACCAGATGGGGGGATAAAGAGAGACTAAGAGTGCTATGTTATTAAGGATGGTCTAAGAAGAACTGAGGAGGAGATAACTGGAACTGAAGGAACTGATCTGCACATATCACATATATTTGGAGGAAGAATTCCAGGCAGAGAACACTAAGTACTAAGTACAGAGTACGTGGGGCCTGGTCAAGGAAGAGCAAGGAGGCCAGTGTAGCTGAGGTACAGTGAGAAGAGGGAGAGTATTAGGAGATGAGGTCTAGGACTAAGTGCATTATAGTTGGGTTGGATGTGAACTATATAACACTTATCACTTTGATATTTTATATATATAGCTTTATACTAAAATTTAGTCATTTATTTTGCTGGTAATTGTTCATGAAATTAAAATAGTATTATTAAAGTTCTGGACTTAATTCCAGTGTGTGGAGTGGGGAGGGGGGTTCCCCCACACCACCAAGCATTTCTCCAGATACCAGTTGGTGTCCTACAATTCAACTCAGTCCTGACACTGTCTACCCAGAGACAGCATCAGATTCCACAATAAGGGTTTAGTCTTACAAGACTACTCTCCCCCTCTGCCCAATCACACACACACACTTCTGGTGCCATTTGCAAGCCCAGGTTGTCACCTATGCTTCTGACTAATTGGCTACAGATTGGAGGTTGTCACGACCCTGTCCTTGGACTTCAGATGCCAGTTTCAAGTCCAGGTTTTTACCTGTTCTTCTGGCCAACTGGCTCTAAATCAGACCTTCCCATGACCCCCTCATTGGGTTCAGTTAATTTGCCAGAGTGGCTCACAGAACTTCCGGAAATCCGTTTACTCACTAGATTACCACTTTATTATAAAAGGATGTAGTTCAGGAACAGCCAGATGGAAAAGACGCATAGGGTAAGTACGTGGGAAAGGGGCTCAGAGCTTCCATGCCGTCTTCAGGTAAGCCCCTCTCCCAGCACCTCCATGTGTTCACCAACCCAGAAGCTCTCTGGACCTCATCCTTTTGGGGTTTTATGGAGGCTGCATCACATAAGCATGATTGACTAAATCATTCACCATTGGTGATTGATCCAACCTTCAGCCCCTCTCCCTTACCTGGAGGTCAGGGGAGTTGGGCTGAAAGTCCAAAATCACACAGTTGGCTCCTCTGGCAACCAGTCCCCATTCTTAGGTGCTTGCCAGAAGTCTCCATTAACATAACAAAAGACACCTTTATAGCTCTCAATGAAGGATTTTAGGAACTCTGTGCCAGAAACGGGAAGACCAAATACATGTTTCTTATTATAAATCACAATATCACAAATATTCTATCATTTAACAACTTTTAAGAGCTATTTCTGTCTTCTTTTTAAATAAGAAAAATATAGTCTTATCAAAAATACACAAGTACAGAAGGGTAGTGTTGCTGTTTGAATTTCCTACCCCCTATACAAACCCCAAATTCACATGTTGAAGTCCTAATCCCCAGTACCTAAGAGTAGCACCTTATTTGGAGATGGGGTCTTTACAGAGGTAATCAAGTTAAAGTTAGGTCCTTAGGGTGGATCCTAATCCAGTTATGACTGATGTCCTTATAAAAAGGGGAAATTTGGACACAGAGACAGGTATAGAGGGAAGACAGCTTGAAACAAAATAGGAAGATGATCTACATATGAGCCAAGGAGAGACCTGAAATAGATCCTTTCCTCACAACCCTGAGAAGGGATCAGTCCTACTGAAACCTTAATTTTGGAGTTCTAGCCTTAAGTCACCCAGTCTGTAGTTCTTTGTTACAGGACTGCTAGCAAACTAATACAGGTATTAACTAAAAAGCAAAAGTTTCTTTTTTTCTCTATTCCGACTCTCCTCACTCTCTCCCAACACTTAACAAGGGTAGCAGATTGTTATGAAACCTTCGGGTCTTTTACTGTGTGTGTTTTACTAATTTCTAGAGCAACTTAAGTCTTTTAAGAAAATATGGAATTAAAAAACAAGCAACATACACCTGAAACTAGCACAACATTGTAAATCAACTATACTCCAATAAAAATTTTTTAAAAAAGAGCAGCAAAAAGTAAAGTCTACAGCACTATATTCATAGTTACTTACTTTCTATGAAAAATTTAACTTTGAAACTGGTAAGACCATCTCAGTAATACATACAACTTTTTTCTTAAAAGATTGACCTATTTTGTTTTGTTTTTAAACTTTTATACCAAGATATTTCACGATCTTATTTACTTTAATTTATTACTTTATTAAGATTGATTTTTCCATTCCAGTATTATATTCCAGTATAACCCTTTCTATTGCTTCTGCGTGGTAGTTTGGAAAAAGAATTTGCTACCACTTGGTGGCACTACTTGGCTTAAAAATGAATCAGATTGTCTGCTGTTAACTGTATGCTGTTCCACTTAAATGACTAAATTCAGAGGGGATCTATTTGATATTAAGCAACTTAATATTATAAATGTTTGGTTCTTATTTCGTAAATAAAATAATAACTGGTGTTTTAAAACTGCATTTTATTAAAATGTCATATGGAATATAAAAACAAACCAAGCCTTAGTTTGATGGGGAGGGAAAGCATACAGATTTTTGATAGAAACCTCCTTTATTTAGTTCAGGCATTATTTATATTCTGCCTTAAACCTCTATGTGTCTAAATTTTAGAAAAATATATTTTTAATATTAGAAACAAACATCTTCAACTTCCCTTTAATATTAATATTTTCCAAGACGTTTATTTTATTTTGTCTTATATAAAACTAAGATATTAGATTTTTTTAGGTGATCAAAATAAATGACACATGTAGGAAAACAAATTTAAAGTATATTTTATTATGTCTTCCTGCAACATACTAAAAACTCAGGCAGTCATTTTTAATATATTTTATTTGTTTTATTTAATTAGGCAAAGGATCTTGAAGTGTAAGATGTGGAAAGTTATGATGTCCCCAGACATGATTTTTACTTCTAAACAATTGATATATAATACCATAATAGCTAAAGTATTTGTGTAATTATTGTTTTCTGGGTTGCGTATACAGCATATAAAAGGTAATGCCCCATGTCTTTTTTTTTTTTTTTTTTCTTTCCGGACCGTGCCACGCGGCTTGCAGAGCTTAGTTCCCCGACCAGGTATCGAACCTGGCCCCCCCGCAGTGAAAGTGCCAGGTCCTAACCACTGGACCGCCAGGGAATTCCTCCCCACCCATGTCTTTTTCAAAATTGAAATATAATACATACAGGAAACTGTACTAAGTATACAGCTGAGTGAATCGTCACAAAGTAAACACTCCATGACCACCAGAGATCAAGAAATAGAATACTGCCAGCAACCAGAAGCCTCCTATGCTTCCTTTCCCAAGCACTCTCCCTTTCCCATTTCCTGGAGTAACGACTACCTGGCTTCAAAGACGATAGCTTTTTTTTAAACCTGTTTTTGGACTTTTATAAAAATAGAATTATATAGTAGTAGTATTTTGTCTCTGTTATGTTTGGGAGATTCATGTATGTTATCAGCTACCAATATAGCTGTAGCTCCCTTGTACTATTTTATCACCATTTATTTTTTTACTGTTGGACATTTGGACTGAGTAATGCTGTCATGAACATTCCTGTAAATGTTTCATGGGGTACATGTGCAACATTTATGTGGGATATATACCAGAAGTAGAATAGCTGGGTCATTGGTGTATGTATGTTCAAATTTAGAAAATAATGCAAGAATTGTTTTCAGAGTCATTGTACCTATCCCATCAACAGAATATGAGGATTCCTATTGCTCTCTAGTCTCACCAACACTTGGTATTAATAGCCTCTTTAATTTTAGCCCTTCTGAAGGATACATTTCCGTGATTCCAAATGAAATTGAGTACTTTTTCTTGAATTTATTGGCTGTTTGGATATCCTCTTTTTTTATTATTATTACTATTTAGCTTTCTATATTACTGATTTATAGGAGTTACATATTTTGTGGATATGAGCCCTTTTTTTTCCTACTGGAGTTTCTGTTCTTGTCCTTCTGTTTTTAGGAGTTTTTGTATATGCTAGATACAAATCTTCTGTTAGTTACATATGTTAAAAAAAATATCCATTTTGTCTTGATTTTCACCCTCTTAATGTTATCTTTTGATGAGGGGAAGGTCTTAATTTTAATGTAGTCTGATTTATCATTGTTTTCCTTTATAGTCAATGCTGCTTGTGTCCTGTCTAAGAAGTCTTTCTCTGCTCCAAGAACATGAAGATATTCTCTTATGTTATCTTCTACTATCTATCCTCTAGTGGTTCTCAACTAGAGGCAATTTGCCCTGCCCTCACCCCACACCTTCCACCCCATGGGTAGGACATTTGGCAGTGTTCAGAGACATTGTTAGTTTTCACAACTGAGTGGGTGGAGTACTCCTGGCATCTAGCGGGTTGGCTAGGGATGCTACTAGACATTCTACAGTGCACAGAATGCTAAGTATTCTACAATGCACAAAACAGTTAATTTAGCCCAAAGTGTCACTAGTGCTGAGGTTTAGAGACACTGTCCTAGAGGCTTTATTATTTTGTTTTCTACTTTCTACCTAGAACTGATTATTGTATATTACTTTGTATATTGTTTATGATGCATTTAGATTTACCTTCTACCTAGAACTTATTCTAGATATTATATGACATATAGAGGTCACCTTTTCTTTTTTTTTTAATGGATGTACGTTTTATGCAGCATCATTTGTTGAACAGATTGTTTCGCAGCTGCTTTGCAGTATTAACTTTGTCATAAATCAAGTGACCATGTATGTATGAGTCTGTTTCTAGGCTCTATTTTTTTCCATTGGTCTACTTTATCTACCCTTGCACCAAAACTATGCTGTTTTAATTTACATGGCATTATAACAAGTCTTCATGTTCAATGAGGCAAGTTTTCCTACCTTGTTCTTCTTGGCTCTTTGCAGTTCCATATAAATTTTTACTGTCACATTGTCAGTTTTACAAAAATTGAATTGAGAAGGAGTTGACATCTTTATGTTATTAAATCTTCCAATACATGAATGTCATATCCTTTCATTTATTTAGGTCACTGAGTCTCAAACTCTGTGTTCTCAAGATCCATTTAAACTCTAAAAAAACCTTTTTTATCTGGTTATATCAGTGTTTTCTCAACCTTGGCACATTGACATTGGAGCCAGGTAATATTTGTTTTGGGGAACAAGAATATCCTATTAAATGTTAACATAAATAATATACTTTTGTGAAAAATATACTTTCCAAAACAAAATTTAGTGAGAAGAATAGTATTAAATTTTTGCAAATCTCTTTCATGTCTAGCTTAATAGAAGACAGCTGGATTCCATACCTGCTCTGCTTTAATCCGTTGGGATAGCACAAGTCGTACAGACTCTGGAAAACTCTGTTGTACACCGTGAGAGAATGAGAGTGAAAAAGGCAAATAAGGTTTTATTAGTAATATTATGAAAACAGTTGTGATTTTGAGAATCCCCTGGTAGGGTTTCAGGGACCCCCAGGGGTCCACAGATCACACTTTTGGGAGCTGTTGCCCTAGAGATTGCAACATGCATCCTTGACCAGTAAGAGTCTAATTAATTTACCTTATATCTTTACAGACAATGTGAGGAAACTAAAACACTTTAATTCCATTAATCACCCCCCTCACCCTTTGCTCAGTTTATTTGCTATAATACTCACCTGTTTTTAACTCCATATATATTTTAATCGCCATGAGACATCATCATTGTTTTATGTCAGTATTTTAGATTTACCCAAGTTACCATTTTTAGCGCTTTTTATTTCTGCCTGCATCTTGAGTTCTCCACCTTCAATCATTTCACTTTTTTGAAGAACACCCTTTAGTATATACTTTGGTATAGATTTGTGCTGAGAAATTCCTCTCAGTTTTTGTTTTCTGGTCATGTTCTGTATTTTACCTTCACACTTGAATGATAGTTTTTTACTGGTTAGAATGCTGGGTTGGCCATCATTTTCTTTTAATTAGGCTATTATCCCTTTGTGTTCTGGCTTCTGTTGTTTCTGCTGAGAAATTAGGTGCTAGTCTTGTCAACATCTTCCAACCAAAAAGACCAGCAAAGGACACCTATAGTTGAACATGGTTTTTACTTGTTGAAGTGAAAGATTCCTCATACTATAGGGAATTTTGGGGTGTCTTTTTAAGAGGGTATTAAAACCTATTATAGGATTGGACTTTGGTTGGGTAATTTTAGAGAGGAGCTAACGAAGTAGAAGTTTGCTCTAAATTAGATGTTGTCAGAACATGGGCACATTTGACTGCCATCTTTTTGTTTTTTAAATTGAGGTGAAATTTACATAACATGCAGTTATCATAATTAAGTGTACAATTCAGTGGTATTAGTATATTCACAATATTATGCAGTCACCAGCTTTCTCATTTTCAAAGGTGTTTCACACCCTGTATCCGTTAGGTAATCATTTCCAATTCCCCCCTTCCACTATCACCTGGTACCCTTACTTTCTGTCTCTATAGATTTACCTCTTCTTGCTATTTCAAATGAAGGAATCGTACAATGATTCTTTATGTCTGACTTCTCTCACTTAGCATATTTCAAGGTTCATCCAAGTTGTAGCATGTACTTCGTTTCTTTTCTTGGCTATTATGAATAATGCTGTAAACATTCATGTACAATTTTCTGTGTGTACATAAGTTTTCATTTCTCTCCTGGTTATATATCTAGGAGTTGAATAGCTGGGTTATGTGGTAATTCTTTGTTACCTTTTTAAGAACGCCCAACGGTTTCCACAGTGGGTACATGTTTCCGTTTCTCACCAGCAATGTATGGGGTCTCTATTTCTCCACATTCTCATCAACACTTGTTATTTTCCAGTTTTTGTGTGTTTTTTTTTTAATTAAAGCTATTCTAATAGGTGTGAAGTGGAACCTTATTGTGGTTTTCATTTGAGTTTTCTTAATGACCAAGATGGTGAACATCTTTTCATGGGCTTGTTAGCCATTTGTGTACTTCATTTGAGAAATGTCAATTTAAGTCCTTTGCCCATTTAAAAATCGGGTTTTTTTCTTTTTGTTGTTGAGCTGTTTATATATTCTGGATATTAAACCCTTACCAAATATATCTTGATAATGTCCTTTGCACAAAAGTTTTGGTGATGAAGTCCAAATTATCTATTTTTTTTCATTGTTCATCATGTTTTTGGTGTCAATTCTAAGAATTCATTGTCAAATCCAACATCATAAAGATCCATCCCTAAGCCTTATTCTAAGAGCAATAGCAGTTTTAGTTCTTATGTTTATATTGTTGGTCCATTTTGATTTAATTTCTGTGCACGAAATGAGGCAGGGGTTTCAGCTTCTTTCTTTTTACATGTGATGTTCAGTTTTTCCTATCACCATTTGTTGCAAGACTGTTCTTTCCCCATCGAATGGTCTCTGGCCCCTTTGTTAAGAATCAATTGGCGGTTAGATGTTTTGGACTTATTTCTGGATTCTCAAATCTATTCCATTGGTCTCTATGTCTACCCTTATTCCAGTAACACAGTGATTACTATAGCTTTGTAGTAAATTTTAAAGTTATTATGAGTCCCCCTACTTTATTTCTTTTTCATTATTGTTTTTGCTCTTTAGGGCCCCTTACAGTTCCATATGAATTTTAGGATCAGCTTATCCGTTTCTATTTAAAAAGGCCATTAGAATTTTGATAGGGATTGCATTGAATCTGTAGATCACTTTGGGAAGTATTGTCATCTTAACAATATTTTGTTTTCTAATCCATGAACATGGGATGCCTTTCCATTTATTTAGGCCTTCTTTAATTTCTTTCAGCAGTGTTTTGTAATTTTTCAGTGTATAATCCTTTCACCTTCTTGCATTTATTCCTAGGTATTTTATTTTGAACACTTTTGTAAATAGAATTTTCTTAATTTCCTTTTTGGATCATTCATTGCTAACATAGAGAAACACGATTGATTTATGTTTGCTTATCTTACACGTGCAAGTTTGCTGAAGTTGTTTATTATGTTAGCTCTAGAAAGTTTTTTGTGTGGAATCTGTGGGCTTTTCTACACAGGCATACCTCGTTTTATTGCACTTCACTTTATTGTGTTGCAGATACTCCATTTTTTACAAATTGAAGGTTTGTGGCAACCATGTGTTGAACAAGTCTGTTGGCACCAGTTTTCCAGCAACATTGGCTCACTTGATATCTCTGTTACATTTTGGTAATTCTTGGAATATTTCAAACTATCAAATAGCATTGCATGCTACAGAGAATTTGTTCATGAAAGAAAGAGTCAGTCAATGCAGCAATCTTCATTGTTGTCTTATTTAAGAATTGTCACAGTCACCCCAATCTTCAGCAACTACCACTCTGATCAGTCAGCAGTCGTCAACACTGAGGCAAGACCCTCCACCAGCAAAAAGATTACAACTTGCTGAAGGCTTGGATGATGATTAGCATTTTTTAGCAATAAAGTATTTTTAATTAAGGTATGTGCATTGTTTTTTTTAGACATAATGCTGTGGCACACTTAATTGACTGTAATTGACCCTGGAAAAGCCAGGGGATTGGGGTCCCCATCATATGCACAGTCGAAAATCCAAGTATAACTTATGATCAGCCCTCCATATCCAAGGTTCCAGATCCACGGATTCAACCCACCTCAAATTATGTAGCACTGTAGTATTTACTATTGAAAAAAATTCGCTTATAAGTGGATCTGTGCAGTTCAAACCCGTGTTGTTCAAGGGTCAACTGTGTAGTGTAATCATAACTTTTATATTCACTGAGAAACCAAAAAATTTGTCTTGTCTCTCTTTGTTGCAGTATTCCCTTTATTGCAGTGGTCTGGAACCAAACACCTGATATCTCCAAGGCGTGCCTGTGTATAGAATCATGTCATCTGCAAATAGGTAGTTTTACTTCTTTCCAATTTGGATGCCTTTTACTTGTTTTACTTGCATAAGTGCAGTGCCTAAGACTTCCAGTACAATGTTGAATAGCAGTGGTAAAAGCAGGCAGCCTTGTCTTGGGAGGAAAACTTTGTCTTTAACCATTGATGAGTATGATGGTAGCTGTGGGTTTTTCATGGATACCTTTTATCATGTTACGGAAATTCCCTTCTAATTCTAGTTTGCTGAGTGTTTTTAATCATGAAATAGTGTTGGATTTTGTCAAATGGTCTTTCTGCATCTATTGAGATGATTGTGTAGTTTTATTCCTTTGTTCTATTAATATAATACATTGATTGCTTTTCTTATATTGAATCACCTTTGCTTTCCTGGAATAATCCCACTCAATTATGATTATAATCCTTTTAATGTGCTGTTGGATTCAGCTTGGTAGCATTTTGTTGAGGATTTCTGCGTGTCTTCATAACAGTCTGTCATTTTCTTTTGGTATCTTTGCCTGGCTTTGGTTTTAGGGTAAAGCTGGCCTCATAGAATGTGTTAGGAAGTAGTCCCTCTTCTATTTTTGGAAAAGCTTGTGAAGGATTGATGTTAATTTCTAAATGGTAGAATTTACCAGTGAAAGCATTAGTCTTGGACTTTTCCTTTTGGGGGGTTTCGGGAGGTTTTTGATTACTGATTCAGTCTCATTACCTAATTATAAATCTGTTCAGATTTTCTGTTTCTTCTTGAGTCAGGCTTGGTAATTTGTGTTTCTAGGAATTTGTCCATTTCATCTAAATTATTTAATTTTTTAGTATTCAGTTCTAATATTTTGTTATAATCCTTTTAATTTCTCTAAAGTCTGTAGTAATGTCCCTATTTTCGTTTCTGATTTTAGTTATTTGCATCTTCTCTCTTTTTTTTCTTAGTAAATTTCTTTGTTAATTTTGTTGATCTTTTAAAAGAATTAACTTTTTATTTGATTCTACTTTTATATTCTTATCTATGCTCTAATATTTATTATTTCCTTCCTTCTTCTGGCTTGGGTTTAGTTTGCTCTTTTTCCAGTTCCTGAAGATATAAAGTTAGGTAATTGATTTGAGATCTTTCTTCTTTTTTAGTGTAGGTATTTACAGCTATAAATTTCCCTCCAAATACCGCTTTTGCGACATTCCATGAGTTTTGTTATGTTGTGTTTTGTTTTCATTCATCTTGAGATTGCCCTCTTAATAAATCTCATCTGTAGGGAAGGCAGGCTGAAGCTGAGATAAACAAAATTGGCAAAGAAGGTAGCAATCAACTCATTTAGCAAGGGAAGGCGATATTTGGTAGTTTGTGTTACACAGTTACCTTGTCTGAAGTCGATATTCTGTGAGATATTTTTATGTTCAACAGGAGAACAATATGATTTAGCTGAAAGCATCAGATTAGTTCTCGGACATTAGGAGCTGCTTTTTTTCTTTCTCACTCTAATTATTGTCTCTTTGTGTAGTTATTCTTTTTTTCTGTGTGTACTTTTAAGATTTTCTAACTGTCTTTTATTGTCATCAGTTTTACTGTGATGTATCTAGGTGTAGTTTTCTTTCTATTTATGTATCTTAGAGTTCCTGGTGGTTACAGCTTGATGTCTCTTGTCAGTTTTAGAAGATTCTCAGCCATTATCTCTTCAAGCATTGCTTCTGCCCTATTTTCTCTCTCCTTTATTTCTAGGATTCCCATTAAATGTATGCTAGATCTTTTCATTGTATCTTTTTTCGGGTTCCTGTCTTCATTTTCCATTCTTTTGTCTCTCATTGCTTCATTCTAGATACTTTATTCTGACCTTTTTCTAGTTCACTAATTAACTCTTAGTTGTATCTAATTTTTAGTTTTGTTGCATGGCGGCCAGAGAATGTGCTCTACATGACTTCCGTCTCTGTTGGAAATTTCTCTGTGGTCATTATAATACATAGTCAGACTTTACAAATCTGTGTTTTACAAATATGTGATTTGAAATAAAAATGTCTGTTTATTGTTGTGTAGAGTTCTCTATATATTTGATCAGTGGTCTTTAAAATTCTTCTTTGAAATATCCTCTAAAAGAATTTTGACAAACTGTGGCATTTTTAAGCTGCATTTGTAATTTTTGTCACAAAGTGAAAGTATTTATCAATGCTTATATATTATATACATGCTTTAAATCTAATTTCTTCAAAATCTTTGTACTGTAGATTTAATTAATTCAGCTTACAGAAAATGTCTGCCATGTAACATGTATAACAAAGCCAGTCTTCACAGCTAAATCAAAGTGACCCTTTCTCAGTAAAAACACAGCTTCACTTTTTAAATTCAATTCACGTATCATACGTGTCATTGTTGACAACCTTCACATTTCTGAATTTTTATTCTAAGACTGAGGATTGGGGAGGGAGGGGAAAGTAGGTATGGAAAGGAAGAAGGTAGAGTGAGAGACAGACACTGGAATCTTGTCTTGCGTTGTTTTTCAGTGAATTGAGACTATGTGGCCTTTCTGTATCGTTTGCTTTGCTGCCATGGCATTCTCCCTAAGAAAATCTGGTATTCTCAAACCTTTTATTTGCTTCCCCAGAAGTTTTTACACATCAGAGCAATGTACAATATCAAGGTTCTGGATGGTGGTACCCTTCTAGATCCATGAAATATTCAGCTAACAAGACAAAGATCTGTGCCCTTGAAACTTAGTTTTATGAGAATGATGCACAAACAATAACTATAATTAGTAAGTATATTACATAGTATGTAAGAAGGTGATAATGTTACGGGAGGGAAAAAGGGTAAACTAGTGTAAGTGTATTTAAGAATGTCAGCAATAGGGAAGTGAATGAGTTTTGTATGTAATGTTAACCAAAGTGGTCAGGTAGGCATTATCAAAAGAAAATAGTTGAGCAAAGGCAAATTAGATGAGGAAGTTTGCCATGAGAGTACCTGGGAGATAGAGCATTCCAGCTTGAGGAATGTCAGTGCTAAGGCCTTAATGTAGGAGAGAATGTGTTCAAAGAATAGTAAGAAGCCAGCATGGCTGGAACTGAGTGAGCAAGTTGGGAGAGGAGTAAGAAATGAGGTCAAAGAGTTACTGGGGGAAAAAAGAGTTACTGGAAGGATTCTTCATAGCACCTTTTACAGGGTATTATAAGGATGTTGGGTTTTTTCTTTGAGGGAAAAACAGGGAGCTATTGAAGGGTTTGAGGAACTTGATCTGTCTAGGTTTTAAAATGATACCTCTGGTTGCAGTGTTGAGAATAGATGGTGGGTGGGCAAGAGTAAATGCTCTAGACCAGATTAGGAAGCCCTTCAAATAATACAGGAGAGAGATAATAGTGGACCTGGGTGTAGCAGTAGTGAGAGGCAATTGAATTCTGGTTGTAATTTGAAGATGATGGCAATAGGATTTCCTGATGGTTTGGATATGAAGTGTGAATGAAAGAGAATAAGGAAGATTACTCCAAGGTTATTGGCCTGAACAACTGATGGAGATGGAGAAAGTTGCAGATTTGTGTTTGGGAATCTTTCTTTCATAAAGTGAGAGAAAGGTGATCTTGGAAGAGGAAAACTAGAATACTCTCCTTGATCTTTTGACTTTTGGGGAGAAGTGTTTAAAGCTTCCCTTTGTGACTGTCTATTAGTCAGTTTCTCCTAATACTTGTAAGTTTATAATTTATATATTTTGTAGGCATTTTGTTGTGTGCATAGGGGTTCGTGAATAATATATCTTCTTGGTGGATCATGTACTTTATTAATATATAATATTCATTTCTAGCAGGTCAAGTGCTTTTGCCTTAAATTCCATTTGATTTTTCTGGTAGTAGAGATATCTATTTTCTTTTCATTAACATTTACCTAGTTTATCTTTTCATCACCTTATCTTTCTTTTTATAAACAACATATAGAATACTTATGTTGTTTCTATATGTTAATTCTATACTTAAAAACAAACCAAAAGCTGGGGGGTCTGCGCAAGATGGTGGAAGAGTAAGACGCGGAGATCACCTTCCTTCCCACAGATACATTAGAAATACATCTACACGTGGAACTGCTCCTACAGAACACCCACTGAACGCTGGCAGAAGACGTCAGACCTCCCAAAAGGCAAAAACTCCCCACGTACTTGGGTAGGGCAAAAGAAAAAAGAAAAAACAGAGACAAAAGAATAGGGACGGGACCTGCACCAGTGGGAGGGAGCTGTGAAGGAGGAAAGGTTTCCACACAATAGGAAGCCCCTTCGTGGGCGGAGACTTAGGGTGGCAGAGGGGGGAAGCTTCGGAGCCACAGAGGAGAGCGCAGCCACAGGGGTGCGGAGGGCGAAGCGGAGAGATTCCCGCACAGAGAATCGTTGCCAAGCAGCACTCACCAGCCCGAGAGGCTTGTCTGCTCACCCGCCAGGGCGGGCGGGGCTGCGAGCTGAGGCTCGGGCTTCAGTCGGATCGCAGGAAGAGGACTGGGGTTGGCTGCGTGAACACAGCCTGAAGGGGTTAGCGCACCACAGCTAGCCGGGAGGGGGTCCGGGAAAAAGTCTGCAGCTGCCGAAGAGGCAAGAGACTTTTTCTTGCCTCTTTGTTTCGCGGTGCGCAAGGAGAGGGGATTCAGAGCGCCGCCTAAACGAGCTCCAGAGACGGGCGCGAGCCGTGGCTATCAGCGCGGACCCCAGAGATGGGCATGAGATGCTAAGGTTGCTGCTGCCGCCACCAAGAAGCCTGTGTGCGAGCACAGGTCACTATCCACACAGCCCCTCCTGGGAGCCTGTGCAGCCTGCCACTGCCAGCGTCCCGTGATCCAGGGACAACTTCCACAGGAGAACGCACGGCGCACCTCAGGCTGCTGCAACGTCATGCCAGCCTCTGCCGCAGGCTCGCCCCGCATCCGTACCCCTCCCTCCCCACGGCCTGGGTGAGCCAGAGCCCCCAAATCAGCTGCGCCTTTAACCCCGTCCTGTCTGAGCGAAGAACAGACGTCCTCAGGCGACCTACACGCAGAGGCGGGGCCGAATCCAAAGCTGAACCCCAGGAGCTGTACGAACAAAGACGAGAAAGGGAAATTTCTCCCAGCAGCCTCAGAAGCAGCGGATTAAAGCTCCACAAGCAACTTGATGTACCTGCATCTGTTGAATACCTGAATAGACAATGAATCATCCCAAATTCAGGAGGTGGACTTTGGGAACAGGATATATTAATTTTTCCCCTTTTCCTTTTTTTGTGAGTGTATATGTGTATGCTTCTGGGTGAGATTTTGTCTGTATAGCTTTGCGTTCACCGTTTGTCCTAGGGGTGGGGGACGCTGATTGTTTTTGGGAACGAAAAAAGGGGGCGGAAGAACGGGTGGCGTGAAGAACTGGTGCCGTAGGTTGATGGGAGAAAAGGAAAAGTGCCTTAAGAAGGGTCTTAAATGGGTAAAAAATTAAAAAAATTTTTCTTAATACTTTTCTTAATTTTTCTTGTCTATAAAAAAAATTAATAAATTTATTTAAAAAATTAAAAAAAAATTTTTCTTATAATTTTTTTCTTAATAATTTTTTTCTTATTTTTTATTATGATAGCTTTATTTTATTTTATTTATTTTTTACTTTATTTATCCTCTTTCTTTCTCTCTTTCTATTTTTTCTCCCTTTTATTCTGAGCCGTGTGGATGAAGGGCTCGTGGTGCTCCAGCCAGGCATCAGGGCTGTGCCTCTGAGGTGGGAGAGCCAACTTCAGGACACTGGTCCACAAGAGACCTCCCAGCTCCACGTAATACCAAACAGCAAAAATCTCTCAGAGATCTCCATCTCAACATCAAGACCCAGCTTCACTCAACGACCAGCAAGCTACAGCGCTGGACACCCTATGCCAAACAACTAGCAAGACAGGAACACAGCCCCATCCATTAGCAGAGAGGCTGCCTAAAATCATAATAAGGCCACAGACACCCCAAAACACACCAACAGACATGGTCCTACCCACCAGAAAGACAAGATGCAGCCTCATCCACCAGAACACAGGCACTAGTCCCCTCCACCAGGAAGCCTACACAACCCACTGAACCAACCTTAGCCACTGGGGACAGATACCAAAAACAACGGGAACTACGAACCTGCAGCCTGTGAAAAGGAGACCCCAAACACAGTAAGATAAGCAAAATGAGAAGACAGAAAAACACACAGCAGATGAAGGAGCAGGGTCAAAACACACCAGACCTAACAAATGAAGAGGAAATAGGCAGTCTACCTGAAAAAGAATTCAGGATAATGATAGTAAAGATGATCCAAAATCTTGGAAATAGAATAGACAAAATGCAAGAAACATTTAACAAGGACGTAGAAGAACTAAAGAGGAACCAAGCAATGATGAAAAATACAATAAATGAAATTAAAAATACTCTAGAAGGGATCAATAGCAGAATAACTGAGGCAGAAGAATGGGTAAGTGACCTGGAAGATAAAATAGTGGAAATAACTACTGCAGTGCAGAATAAAGAAAAAAGAATGAAAAGAACCGAGGACAGTCTCAGAGACCTCTGGGACAACATTAAACACACCAACATTCGAATTATAGGGGTCCCAGGAGAAGAAGAGAAAAAGAAAGGGACTGAGAAAATATTTGAACAGATTATAGTTGTAAACTTCCCTAATATGGGAACGGAAATAGTTAATCAAGTCCTGGAAGCACAGAGAGTCCCATACAGGATAAATCCAAGGAGAAACACGCCAAGACACATATTAATCAAACTATCAAAAATTAAATATAAGAAAACATATTAAAAGCAGCAAGGGAAAAACAACAAATAACACACAAGGGAATCCCCATAAGGTTAACAGCTGATCTTTCAGCAGAAACTCTGCAAGCCAGAAGGGAGTGGCAGGATATACTTAAAGTGATGAAGGAGAAAAACCTACAACCAAGATTACTCTACCCAGCAAGGATCTCATTCAGATTTGATGGAGAAATTAAAACCTTTACAGACAAGCAAAAGCTGAGAGAGTTCAGCACCACCGAACCAGCTTTACAACAAATGCTAAAGGAACTTCTCTAGGCAAGAAACACAAGAGAAGGAAAACACCTACAATAACAAACCCAAAACATTTAAGAAAATGGGAATAGGAACATACATATCGATAATTACCTTAAATGTAAATGGATTAAATGCTCCCACCAAAAGACACAGACTGGCTGAAGGGATACAAAAACAAGACCCGTATATATGTTGTCTACAAGAGACCCACTTCAGACCTAGGGACACATACAGACTGAAAGTGAGGGGATGGAAAAAGATATTCCATGCAAATGGAAATCAGAAGAAAGCTGGAGTAGCAAATCTCGTATCAGACAAAATAGACTTTAAAATAAAGACTATTACAAGAGACAAAGAAGGACACTACATAATGATCAAGGGATCAATCCGAGAAGAAGATATAACAATTGTAAATATTTATGCACCCAACATAGGAGCACCTCAATACATAAGGCAAATACTAACAGCCATAAAAGGGGAAATCGACAGTAACACAATCATAGTAGGAGACTTTAACACCCCACTTTCACCAATGGACAGATCATCCAAAATGAAAATAAATAAGGAAACACAAGCTTTAAATGATACATTAAACAAGATGGACTTAATTGATATTTATAGGACATTCCACCCAAAAACAACAGAATACACATTTTTCTCAAGTGCTCATGGAACATTCTCCAGGAGAGATCATATCTTGGGTCACAAATCAAGCCTTGGTAAATTTAAGAAAACTGAAATCATATCAAGTATCTTTTCCGACCACAACGCTATGAGACTAGATATCAATTACAGGAAAAGATCTGTAAAAAATACAAACACATGGAGGCTACACAATACACTACTTAATAACGAAGTGATCACTGAAGAAATCAAAGGGGAAATCAAAAAATACCTAGAAACAAATGACAATGGAGACACGACGACCCAAAACCTATGGGATGCAGCAAAAGCAGTTCTAAGAGGGAAGTTTATAGCAATACAAGCCTCCATCAAGAAACAGGGAAAATCTCGAATAAACAACCTAACCTTGCACCTATAGCAATTAGAGAAAGAAGAACCAAAAAAACCCCAAAGCCAGCAGAAGGAAAGAAATCATAAAGATCAGATCAGAAGTAAATGAAAAAGAAATGAAGGAAATGATAGCAAAGATCAATAAAACTAAAAGCTGGTTCTTTGAGAGATAAGCAAATTGATAAACCATTAGCCAGACGCATCAAGAGAAAAAGGGAGAAGACTCAAATCAATAGAATTAGAAATGAAAAAGGAGAAGTAACAACTGACACTGCAGAAATCCAAACGATCATGAGAGATTACTACAAGCAACTCTATGCCAATAAAATGGACAACCTGGAAGACATGGACAAATTCTTAGAAATGCACAACCTGCCGAGACTGAACCAGGAAGAAATAGAAAATATGAACAGACCAATCACAAGCACGGAAATTGAAACTGTGATTAAAAATCTTCCAACAAACAAAAGCCCAGGTCCAGATGTCTTCACAGGCGAATTCTATCAAACATTTAGAGAAGAGCTAACACCTATCCTTCTCAAACTCTTCCAAAATATTGCAGAGGTAGGGACACTCCCCAACTCATTCTATGAGGCCACCATCACTCTGATACCAAAACCAGACAAAGATGTCACAAAGAAAGAAAACTACAGGCCAATATCACTGATGAACATAGATGCAAAAATCCTCAACAAAATACTAGCAACAGAATCCAATGGCACATTAAAAGGATCATACACCATGATCAAGTGGGGTTTATTCCAGGAATGCAAGGATTCTTCAATATACGCAAATCAATCAACGTGATACATCATATTAACAAATTGAAGGAGAAAAACCATATAATCATCTCAATAGATGCAGAGAAAGCTTTCGACAAAATTCAACACCCATTTATGATAAAAGCCCTGCAGAAAGTAGGCATAGAGGGAACTTTCCTCAACATAATAAAGGCCATATATGACAAACCCACAGCCAACATTGTCCTCAATGGTGAAAAACTGAAACCATTTCCACTAAGATCAGGAACAAGACAAGGTTGCCCACTCTCACCACTATTATTCAACATAGTTTTGGAAGTGTTAGCCACAGCAATCAGAGAAGAAAAAGAAATAAAAGGAATCCAAATCAGAAAAGAAAAAGTAAAGCTGTCACTGTTTGCAGATGACATGATAGTATACATAGAGAATCCTAAAGATGCTACCAGAAAACTACTAGAAATAATCAATGATTTTGGTAAAGTAGCAGGATACAAAATTAATGCCCATTTCAATCTCTTGCATTCCTATACACTATTGATGAAAAATCTGAAAGTGAAATTAAGAAAACACTCCCGTTTACCATTGCAACAAAAGAATAAAATATCTAGGAACAACCTACCTAAGGAGACAAAAGACCTGTATGCAGAAAATTATAAGACACTGATGAAAGAAATTAAAGATGATACAAATAGATGGAGAGATATACCATGTTCTTAGATTGGAAGAATCAACATTGTGAAAATGACTCTACTACCCAAAGCAACCTACAGATTCAATGCAATCCCTATCAAACTACCACAGGCATTTTTCACAGAACTAGAACAAAAAATTTTACAATTTGTATGGAAACACAAAAGACCCCGAATAGCCAAAGCAATCTTGAGAACAAAAAATGGAGCTGGAGGAATCAGGCCCCCTGACTTCAGACTATATTACAAAGCTACAGTAATCAAGACAGTATGGTACTGGCACAAAAACAGAAACATAGATCAATGGAACAGGATAGAAAGCCCAGAGATAAACCCACACACATATGGTCACCTTATCTTTGATAAAGGAGGCAAGCATATACAGTGGAGAAAAGACAGCCTCTTCAATAAGTGGTGCTGGGAAAACTGGACAGGTACATGTAAAAGTATGAAATTACAACACTCCCTAACACCATACACAAAAATAAACTCAAAATGGATTAAAGACCTAAATGTAAGGCCAGACACTACCAAACTCTTAGAGGAAAACATAGGCAGAACACTCTATGACATAAATCACAGCAAGATCCTTTTTGACCCAACTCCTAGAGAAATGGAAATAAAAACACAAACAAATGGGACCTAATGAAACTTAAAAGCTTTTGCACAGCAAAGGAAACAAGACCAAAAGACAACCCTCAGAATGGGAGAAAATATTTGCAAATGAAGCAACTGACAAAGGATTAATCTCCAAGATTTACAAGCAGCTCATGCAGCTCAATAACAAAAAAACAAACAACCCAATCCAAAAATGGGCAGAAGACCTAAATAGACATTTCTCCAAAGAAGATATACAGATGGCCAACAGACACATGAAAGAATGCTCAACATCATTAATCATTAGAGAAATGCACATCAAAACTGCAATGTGATATCATCTCACACCGGTCAGAATGGCCATCATCAAAAAATCTAGAAACAATAAATGCTGGAGAGGGTGTGGAGAAAAGGGAACACTCTTGCACTGTTGGTGGGAATGTAAATTGATACAGCCACTATGGAGAACAGTATGGACGTTCCTTAAAAAACTAAAAATAGAACTACCATATGACCCAGCAATCCCACTACTGGGCATATACTCTGAGAAAACCATAGTTCAAAAAGAGTCATGTACCAAAATGTTAATTGAAGCTCTATTGACAATAGCCAGGACATGGAAGCAACCTAAGTGTCCATCATCAGATGAATGGATAAAGAAGATGTGGCACATATATACAATGGAATATTACTCCGCCATAAAAAGAAACGAAGTGGAGGTATTTGTGGTGAGGTGGATGGAGTTAGAGTCTGTCATACAGAGTGAAGTAAGTCAGAAAGAGAAAAGCAAATACTGTTTGCTAGCACATATATATGGAATCTAAGGGAAAAAAAAAAAAAGGTCATGAAGAACCTAGTGGCAAGACGGGAATAAAGAGACAGACCTACTAGAGAATGGACGTGAGGATATGGGGAGGGGGGGGGTAAGATGTGACAGGGTGAGAGAGTGGCATGGACATATATACACTACCAAATGTAAAATAGATAGCTAGTGGGAGGCAGCCGCATAGCACAGGGAGATCAGCTCGGTGCTTTGTGACCACCTAGAAGGGTGGGATAGGGAGGGTGGGAGGGAGGGAGACGCAAGAGGGAAGAGATATGGGAACATGTATAACTGATTCACTTTGTTATAAAGCAGAAACTAACACACCATTGTAAAGCAATTATACTCCAATAAAGATGTTAAAAACAAAATATGAATGCCTTTTCTTAATATATGAAGCTTTTCACATTTATTCTGAATAAATTTATTCTGAATACTGATATGTTTGGACTTTTTTCTGCTTTCTTATTTTTATTTTCTCTTTGCTTTGTTCCATTGTTGTTACTTTTTATATTGGATCAATTTTTTTCCATTTTTTAATTCTATAGATTTGAAATTATATATCTTATTTCACTATTTTAGTTGGTTATCCTTAACATTTTAATACATTTTAAAAATGTTTTCTTTTGATCATTTTCCAGTAGTCAAAACTCCCATGTTGAAATCTTTTGGGGATCTTATTTCCCATATTATTAACTAGCAGGGCACTCAAGTGCAGGCCAGGAGTCCATCTATGGTCCACTTCTGGACCATAGATAAGCAAAATTGATAAACCATTAGCCAGACTCATCAAGAGAAAAGTCAAGTCACTCTGACAAGTCTGACAAGTCACTCTGATCCAGCATGATTATCCTGAACAAAAAGAATACTTGCTTCTCATTATAGGAATCCTTTTTGAACAATTGTCAACAGTACTAGATTTAGTTGATGTTTTACTAGTTTAATTGCTCACTAATGTTTATGATTCTTCTTCAGGTATTCTTTTCTATCTATGCCTGAATATCTCCTTGAGTAATTCTCTCATCTGTAGGTGATAAACATTTGGAATCCTTGTTTGTCCAATGATGTCTATATTTTGTTGTTATACTTGAATGCTAGTTTAGCTAGTTATAGAATTCTAGGTTAAAAGTATTTTCACATCTTCACCATGATACTGGCAAAATTGTAAGAATATGGGGAAACAGACATTGTATACATGGATGTAGACATGCATATTGATAGAGATTGGGAAATGATTTGAAAATGTATATTAAACTAAAAAAATTCACATGCAACTTTAAGGATCTTACATTATCAGAATAAAAACATGACTATAGGGCTGTCTATACAAGGATATTTATTGTAGCATGTGTAATATAATACCATTTCTGCGAAGTAAGCACAAAACAAATACATATGTATATATGTTTGTATGAATAAGAAAAAGGAGTAGTAGGATACACCAGACTATTACATTGGTAATTGAAGTGGGATAGAGTGGGAAAGGTAGAGGGAGATTGCAACAAATATGTTCTACTTATGTAATTTTTTCCAATAAATTTGATTTTTAAAATGTTCCCTCAAAAGCCTGATGACACTACTGATGATGAATTGTGTATCCTTGTTCCTTTGTAGATAGTCTTGGTTTTTGTTTTTGTTTTGTTTTTTCTGGAAATGAGTAGAATTCTTCCTTTTATTCTTAGAGTTCTAAAATTTCCCCCAGGACTTCTCAAGTGACATGTCTTTTTCTTCATCCTGCTGAGCACTCATTGAATGCTATTATTCTGAAGATTTTTGTGCTTCTTGAGTTCTGAAATTTTTTTCTATTGTGTCCTCTTCCCCGTTCCCCTGGTTTCTTCTATAATTTCTACTCATTATAATTTGTGGGTCTAGACTTTGTGTCTCTTTTCTGTTATTTTTTTTAATGCTCTTCCTACTCCCTTGTAAAAAAAATCTTTCTATTGGAAGAATACCTCATTTCATCAGCTTTATTCACTCTGTTCTTCACCTCACCTGTTGAGAGTTGTTTTTGTTTTTTGGGTTTTTTATTTCAAAGTTGTCAGCCTCCGGCTACTGTACTTCTTTATTTAAAACACAATAGTTTATAGAATCTGAGGATATTAAGTATATTTACTTTCTCTTTTTATTCCTCTAGTGGTTAACCTTCTAATTTTAACATTTAAATTTATATTTCAATCACTATTAATAAGTATTCATAACCTTGTTGTTGTAAAATACACTTAGCACGCGAATTTCAGATCCCTTCACACACACAACCTTCTGGGAAATTTTCTGAAGTGATAGGTAAGTGGTAAACTTGCACATTGTGTGCCCTCACCTGAATGTAGTGTAATTTGTCTTTGAATAGGATTATATCAATATAGTCAAAGTAATTTTAACTCCAAACTTTGAATTATTGCTCCATTGATGTCTTGACGGTGAAAAGTCTGATGCTATTCTGATTCCTATTCTTTGTATAAAACCTGTTTTTAGTTCTTTTGTTTATTTGTTTTATTTGAGATTGTGGTCTCCTTTCTTTCCAGAGCCCTTGTCTATAACTGTTCAAATTTATGGTTTTATTTGTCTACATATGTCTCTCTCTTCTAGTCCTTCTACTTTCATTTCGTTGGCATTTTATGAGAGAGAAAGATAAATTCATGTCCTTGATATTCTGAAAGGGATCAGGAACTCTTAGAAACTCTTAAATCCTGAGTGGCCACTTCACGTCTTTTTTCCTTAGAGCACTGGGTCATGCACTGTAATTCCCCTCTTTATTGCTTATTGAATAGTAAAGCCCTGCCTTATCCCCACAAGAGTGGTATTGTTCTAGCACCAGCAACTCTTAAGATATGCTTCTTCGTATGGCTCTTTAGCTTCTGCTCATTTATCCTGTTTTTTATACCCTGGGAGTGGTGTAAGTTCTCAGGTATCTCCTCCCAGAATACATTTCTGCTTGTAAAGGAGGATCTCCATTATCATTAGGAGCAGTGCACAAATTCAGTGTCATCATTCTGTACATGAAGCAAGTTAATGGCAAGGGTCATGGGGAATGAACACTTAATGAGTAATTACTAAATAACAGGCCCTTTGCTACATGTTTTATGTACACTGTCTTATTTAATCCTTACAATCCTATAAGAAGGTTCCACTCTTATTTTATTGATGAAGCAACTTGAAGTTGAAGGAAAGTGGAGTAACTTTGTCCTAATAAGCTAGACGTTGTGGAGCTATTTCTCAAACCCAGGCAGGTCTGCCTCCAAAGAGTGATTGTCTTGGCACTGCACTATAAAATTTATCTAAAACCCTCTCTTTTCTGTGAGGCTTTTCTTAGCCATGGTATTTTATAGGACCTTCTACTTCCTCTGAACTGTAGACTGTATAATTCATATTACTCACTGGGGAAATAATGTATTGCTTTTTATTCATAGCAGTTTTTTATACTTATGTGTCCTATATAGTCTTCCTCATATAGCAGTACAGTTTAAAAAAAAAAAAAACTACCAACAATACCATTTGGATAGTTAGCGTTATGAATAATTAAATTTTTCCATGAAATATCTCAATTTTAAATATGCTTCAGTCACCTTTTATAAAACGGTAATGTGCTATTGATAACATTTTGGTTTTATGTATTTGGTAATATGGAAACCATACATTCTGTCTCTCATGGTTCAAAATTGCTATTCTTGACCATGACCTCAGTCTCTCTCCATATGAGTAAACCTGAAGAAAATTCTTTTTTTTCGGCCACTCCCCGTGGCTTGCAGGATTTCAGTTCCCCCACCAGGGATTGAACCCAGGCCAGGGCAGTGAGAGCACGGAATCCGAACCACTAAACCACCAAGGAACTCTACATTTGATTATCAATAAGTACTTGCATTTTCTAAATATAATGTAGTGTTTTCTGTAACATTTTGGTGAAATTTTGTAATTACTTAAATTCACAATAAATAAATGCTTCTGGTTTTTTAATTAAAACTCCAGAATTGAACATGCAGTAAGTAAAAACTTGTTAGGTCAAATGTAAAATCAGAAAAAAAGCAGTGGCTGGTTTGTGATTCGCCTTTACAAAAATAGATTCTTTCTTATTTTTTAAGGGCAGTGATATGAGAGAGGTGCATACTTTGTTTTAAGGAAAGCAAATTTCTTATATTTGAATTTTTTACCATCCTAAATGAAGATAATTATAGAGTAGTGATTACCTTGGAATATTTTTCTCAGAAGATCATTGGAATTTTGTAGGCTGATTTTAGAGAAAGGAAAGAAGAAAAGTTGAGTAAATGGTAATAACAGTAAGAGAATTCATGTTTAATAAATATATTATTTTATAAAAATAAAACTTCTGTTTTTTTTTGTTTTTCTAGTTCTCAATGAAAGTGTCCCACTTTCCCATCTAAACATATATAAATTTGAATTTACTTAATAGAGTTTAAATGTATAATATAGATGAAAGGTTAATTACAGAATTACAGAATTTTTTGTATGTGATCTGAACCCCCTTTCAATAAAATAAAATTGTAATTTAGGGAAATAATTTATTCTCCAGATGTGAGAATGTTCTTGTTTACTTCCCATTAGACCATAAACAATTTTGTGTTTCCTAAATATGATTAATTAATATATGATTGGCAAATGAATTAATGGAACTTTTATAATGAGAATTTTACCGTAACCATTAAGATCTACAAAAGTTTTTTTTTTTTTTAAATACATACAGTTGAATATGTGAAGCTCTGAATTTGAAAGAGTTATCAAAATTGTTTGAGTGTAGAAAGAAACCAGCATAACATTTCTTATGTTCCAGGCTGTATATTAAGGCACAAATTATCTCTTCAACTGCTGTAAGGAATTCTTTCAAAGCCACAATGGTTTGCATTTGCAGTCATGTCACTAACTTTGATGTGCTTATTCTAGTGGACCTTGATCCTATGGAATCGCATATGTCTGGGGCAGAAGATACATCAGCAGCACTTAGAACATTGTAAATTTTTGAGTTCTTGAACAAATTCCTAGCCTTCCCTGAATAACCACTAGGCAAAAAGACATCTGACATTGATACTGATTCTCTACTCAAAAATTTCCTTTCTCGTATTCCTTGTTTCTTGCTGATTATTGTCAAGGGTATAGGCACAGTAATGTTTTAATGGTGAATTTCTCTTTGCCCGTAAGAATTATTTCTTCTCTGAAGCAGTTCATTCCATATGCATATATAATATTTATCTTACCACTTTGGGTATTATTATCTCTATTTTCACTTCTAATATAATTATATGTTTTGTCTTCCTAGGACTTCTAACACTTGCACTTCTTTTGCACTTATTGGATGTGGTGGGTTAATAAATATCTCAGAATTAAGCAGAAACAGCAAACTCATCATAAACTGAAGAACACAAAGACCCAAAGTAAAATAATAATTTATGGCAGTTTAATACTCTTTTGGTGGAGGGCAGAGTTGACACAGTACCTCTGTAGTGTGGAATTGACACATTTTTGACTCATGTTAATTATAAAATTGTGATCAAAAGTTTGATTGGTTTGAAAGTCATATGAAGGAAGTTATCACTCATTTTAATTTTTAAAAAGACATGAATTGTTCTTGTTGGAGCTATGTGCATATGTGTGTCATTTACCCTGTCAAAACTGAGATGGTCACTTATCTTGTTCTGACTATATGAAAGCATAAACAACACAACAGTCAGTCATTCCGTGCTGAATATGACTTAGCACTCTCCTTTGGTTGCAGCTGCAGTTTATTACCTTGCCTCTTCCAATTGCAAAGTTCTTCATTAGGAAATTAACCTTTTATTAATAAATGTCCATTTGTTTTTCTACTACTGTTGCTTCTCATTATTACATGATTTTGCCAGGTTGTTAAAGTTATGCCTTTGTGGGCCCCTTCTTTTATCCTCCTTGCATTACCTGCTTCAGTTTACCATATAGCAGCTTCTTGAGATGTGTCAAACTATGTGTAGTATTTAGTGTATTTTTCAACAAGAATCACTTTGTGTTATTACGTTATTTATGAGCTAGTACCTTACTCTTTGTAACATCTTTCTATTAAATAATGAGGATAATACATGGCATCAGGAACAAAACTATTAAACAAGTTCAATGTAATTTGGTGGTAGGTGGTACAATTAGATCATTAGTTTGTCATGGCAGTGCTACATGCTGCTGGCAAGAAAACATTATGTTCCCGATATTTTTTATTTTTGGTGTTGCCAATAGAAAAAAACCTCTGTACATAGAGTTTTCGAGATGCGTATAGCTCTGTGACCTCAGTGTGTTAGTCATTTAGTGCCATATTTCATTGTTCAAGAATCAGCTTATCAAATATTACAACTAAAGGATTATTTCAGGTAATTTTGAATTTAGAGAATATTTTTAAAGTTCAATAGTATAAATTTAACTTCTGTTTTTAGCTCATTATTTCAAATAATGTTAATAGTGTAATAACCAAACATTAAACATACCTAGTACATATGAGAAAGGACCTTACAAATCATCTTATCCAATCTCCAGTGCCGTATTTCCTTCTACAGTGTTCTGACAAATAGTCCAACCTGCTGAGCCGTTCAGTTCACTCTTGTGTAAGACAACCCATTGAAATGCTGAATGGTTCCTGTTTCTAGTTTTTCTTAATCTTGAGATAAAATCCACATCTTTATGATTCAGACATATTGATTATATGTTTTTTCTTCTGTATGCCAAACCTTCAAACATTTAAAAATTGTTAATTGCATTGGCTAATTGTTGGATTAAACTTGCCAGGTTTTCTCTTCATTCTTCATGTTATATGCTGGGTACCCTTACGAATGTTCAGTATTTTTTTAGAGTTTCCTGTCAGTGTGACATACAGCTTAGGATACTACCTGGATGGTATCGTTATATATGGTATACTCTGTCTTCACTTGCATTGTATGCTAGGTGAGACAGGTATATATATTTGTACATTGTGTATAGTATATATATGCTTAAATACTGAAGTAATTTTAGATGTAATATTTCAGTTAATTAAGATTTTTTTTGCAATTAGAATGACAGTTGTGAATGGTTTTCTCTTCTTGACCCAATCTCAAAATATGACTAACTGAAGTTGTCTTGTGTTTTCAAGGATAATTTAAATGAACATGGGGTTTGTGAAAATCTGACAGATCCTAACTGTAATTCAGCTAGTGGGCAACATTATAATTTATTTATAGCTATGCAATATAGTTATTAATGAACTAATGTAGAGTGAGGGCAAATTGTACTATATTTTTTGTGAAATTATACTACATGACAGAGGTTGGCATTATGTAATAAGTACCCACAAAATATTAACCTACTTGCAATAAATACAATTAATAATGTACATAAAAGAATGAAATTAAGCTAATTTTCTATCAGAAAAGAATTATTCATGAACAGGAAGTGGACAGCATAGATTTGATGACAGGAAGGTTGTATCTAATCTGAATTACTGAGTGACCTAGGAAGCTTGCTCACAGGGATTACAGAATAATTATGTTAATATGCAATTATCACCTCATTTCTTCTGTAGTAACCTCAAGATGTAGTGTGGTGAGGGTGTTATAGCAAGTGCTGATAGTTTGCAAAAATACTGATGTTTGAGATTTCTGAGACAATAAGTCTAGCTTGAGGCATATAAGTGATGATCTGTCATCTTGAAGACAGATCTGACCTTTGTACTTTTTTTTAATGCTCACAGTATATAACTACAGGCAGTTATAGCTGTAGAACTCATTATGATTTTCCAGGACCTGAAATATGTTTTATGTAGATTTAAAATTCCATTTGCAGCTTTTTATGAAGTATGTGAATTTTTTTAAAGAACATTTTAAAATTCAGTTAAAAGAAAAATTGTGGTTATGTGATTACATGGAGGAGGACACAGTGATAGTATCTAAACATTTAATAAAAAGATCCTAATTGATACAGCAATTTCATTGAAATTTAGAGAGGCCAAACAATATAACATTAATTTGTTTATTTTAATTCATTAGTTTCTCCTTTTTAAACTTAATGAATAATGCCTACCTTCAAATATGCCCCTTCCTTTGTTATATTAACATAACCTAGTATTTATGACTCTGTTATATATATTTAACTATGTAAAGGTGGTTGAAAAAACTATTTGAGACAGTGTGAAATTAGCTTATAGGTCAAATGCTTTCTTGCCTGGATACTCCATAAGCATCCTGAATGTAGGGAAATAATTTTTGATGTCAAAATTCTGGGTCAGTGCAACACATTTTGATGATCCATTGTTCTATATTGTATGTCAATGCAATAGCTCTGAGTCTTGGATACTGTTAAGAAAAAATGTATCTTGAACATTTTCATTTATAGAAATATATTCTGAAAATTAAGCCAGGAGAATTTTTTATTGTTGCTAAAATACTAGCTTACTGATTCAATTTCTTGTAGCATATTTTTAAACTGATGCAGTATATTTTTAATATTAATGTGCTAATAAGAAAAAATTTTTCTGAAAAAGAATAACTCCTCTATTTTTGAGCAGAGATAGTCAATTTGGAGGCAAGTAAGGTGTATTTCACTATGTAGATGTAAAGGAAAACTTTGACTGTTAAAGACCTCATTTTATATTTTCACAATATTTAATTTGATCTTCTGTTTTTCTTTTTACTACATGTGCTTTGTATATTTAAAAATCTGTTATTCTTTCTATGTTTTTGAGCAAAACCCTTTGATATCTTCAAACTTTGAACTTATGGAAGGCTCTTATAAAGCCATTCTGGTAATGAGGATGCAATCTCCAAGCTGACATGATATTCTCATAGTTTGTCACCCTGCTGTTCAGGGGGTACCAATGAAGTTGCTTTAAATGGGAAGCGTCTGTTCCATCTCTGAACCTCTAACACCAGAACAGATGGGTGGAACATGGAACATGGAAGGTTTTACCTCTGAGGTGGTAACAGTGAAGCCACTCATTAACACTGAATTTACCACTTCGTTAGCAACGTTGCTTCCTGTTGAGAAAAGCTAATATAGGCTTTCAGATTGAGCATATATTTGTCTACCTCTGTGAATATAATAAGTAGGAAAAGAAAGTAAATGTTTTCAGGCTAGTTTTTAAAAAAAAATCTTTCATCCATTTCTGATTTATGAGGTTGTTCCTATTTGGGCATTTTACTTTTTCTACCTAACTTAATAAGAAATGTCAGGAACGGGTAATAGTATAGCATCAAGGTTTACTTTTCTTTTCATTGACGTTTGCACACTCCTTCCTAACACATGTTTATGTGCTGCCCATTTTTAACTTCTCTGTATGTGATGTAGAGACTCCTGCTGGGTGCTGCATTAGCACCATTTTGGAGTGATATCATTGAATATGATGTTATTTGAAGTCTATTTTTATTTCTGTGGAAATTTGCCAATCTCAAAACAGAATTCTAAGACCTATGACAGGCAGAAAAATAATTGTTGGCATAAATAATAATGCCAAAGAAGGATATTTATAATATTTACTTGTAATATTTGTTGTATTAAGGAACACATCTTGTGGAAAGAATAAGATCATATTTATAAGTGCTGCTCTAAGTTGTGAAAAAAGAAGAAAATAATTAGAAGCAATTCTTTTATTCTTTAACTGGATTTAATGTTTTACAAATTATGTACTTGGTACCATAAAAGATATTAGAAATAATGAACTTTATTGCAAATGTTTTAATTTCTAAATAACAATTATAAATTCCTGCTGTTCTAAAATGATATTACTTGTTATACAAATTTAAAATACTGTAAAAGAAAAATGGAAGACTTTATTCTTTATCTGAGAGCAGGAACTATGTTTGTCATGTTCCCTACTGATTCCCTGCTACTAGAGCAGTGCCTGGCACATAGAAAGGGCTCAGTAAACATTTGGAGAATGAATAAACTGTACTTGATACTATGTATGAAAGGAAAAGAAATATGGAATTTTATGTCAGTACTTCGAATAATTAAATACATGGGGTTGCCAAATAGCGGGTTCTTTAAATCACACTTGAAGATTATTGGATATTTTGAAGGCGTTGCTAAAACTGCTGAGTTAAGAAATCAGAACCATGATGGAATTTGCATTATTTGAATGAGATATCCGAATTTCATAGGAAGAAAACTGTTTTTCTTCTTATACTTTAGGAATTTTTGTTTTGATTTTGCAGTTGTGTTTTATTCATTCACCACATTAGTCCTTTATTTCAACAAATATTGCCTGAGCACTTATGCCAAGCATCCTGTTAGGTTCTAGAGGTATGAAGGTGACTAGGTCACTATCCCTGCCCTCAAAGAGCTTACATTCTTCCAAGAAGATAGGCAACTCCTGTATAATGTGGCCATTCCTAAGAGCAAAATAAGAACAGGGTACAAGGAAACTCTTCATAGTAGGGGCAATAATTATAGCCATGGTATGTATGTCTTCCAAACTTTCAGAAGTCTCCTTTCCTTTTAAAATATCCTGCTGTCTTCTCATAACAATTAAATATATTATCAAAAATGCCTAGAAAAATATTGTCCACATTTTATATGAAATAAACTAAAAACTTAACATATATTTATGATGTTTCAGAGTAGAGTAAAAATTTTTAGGTTATTGCAATAGACTGTCAGATCATAAATAGGATAACTGCCTGTAGGGAATGCCTAGAATTTGGGGATCCAGGTTATGAAAGTTTAAAGAAACATGGAACTTCATTAATTTTAACTTTACTAATTTAGAATGAAGGATACTTTATATAAGCAATGAATGAAACCCAGTGAATAAAACATTTTTTTAATTAGTTGAATTTGAGGAGAATGTGAAACACTGAGAGCAAAGCAGTCTTATTTTAAATAAAAAATACTGTTTCATACATTAGCCATTGATGTTGATAGCACATTGTACATTCAAGTAAGCTTCTTTACTGACTGGTATTTTGTTACCTTCCTCTGGGAATGGACTTTTAAGTGACAAAACTTACTTTTCTGCAGTATTCAACAATTTACATTATTCTCCAGTGTAGAGTGTCCCCTAATAAATCTACTTAAGTGAGATAATTTTCTTTTTATTAGCAATCTGTATATGAGATTTTAGAGTTTTTTCAGTCTGTAGCATATTCATTTATATTGTGTATGTCTGTGTGTGTTTATGTTACTTTGCCCTACATTTTGTATATATGCAGTTTTGGGTTGTTGCCTAGCACAAAGGAAGAATTAACCTCTGCAACCCTTTAAAAATCTTCCAGTTTTTTAAAGTGTTTCTTCATCCTTGAAAAATTATTGGGATCTTAGTATAAAAAGTAGAATTAAGCTACTAAAAATGTGTACTTTTAACTCTCCATACGTTCTAATAATATTCTTTCTTTCATGCAAATCTAAATTCTTTTTTCCATTTTCTAGACTAAATGTGTTAAATGGGCTTGCCAACAATATGGATGACTTGAAGATAAACACCGATATTACTGGTGCTAAAGAAGAACTCCTAGATGACGACAGTTTTAACTCAGACAAAGAGAGTGGAGTTCATAAACCAAAAGATTGTCAAACATCATTTCAGAAAAACAATACATTCACTCTGCCTGAAGAACTGTCAAAGGACAAATCTGAAAACGCCTTAAGTGGAGGCCAGTCTACTCTATTTATACATGCTGGTGCTCCTACTGTTTCTAGTGAAAACTTTATCTTGCCTAAAGGAGCTGCTGTTAATGGACCAGTTTCACACTCCTCCTTAACTAAGACTTCCAATATGAATAAAGGCAGTGTTTCATTAACCACTGGACAGCCTGTGGATCAGCCAACGACAGAATCTTGTTCAACTTTGAAGGTGGCAGCTGATCTTCAGCTCTCTACACCACAGAAAGCAAGTCAACACCAAGTTTTATTTTTGTTATCAGATGTAGCACATGCTAAGAATCCAACCCATTCCATTAAAAAACTACCTACCTCTGCTTCAATTGGTTGTGACATTCAGAATTCAGTAGGGAGTAGTATAAAGTCAGATAGCACTTTAATAAATCAAGTAGAGGTGGGTGAGGATAGTGAAGATTTATTGGTAAAAGATGATTGTGTCAGTACATTAACAGGAATTTCCTCAGGTACAGATGAATTTAGGTCAGAAAATGATACAAACTGGGATCCCCAAAAGAGTTCATTCAGTTTCTTATGACGAATGAAGACACAGTGGATAAAGCTCCAGTTCACTCAAAAGTAGGTCTAGAAAAAAAGAGAAAGCGAAAAATGGATGTAAGCAAGATAACTCGTTATACTGAGGATTGCTTTAATGATTCTAACTGTGTACCCAATAAATCAAAAATGCTAGAAGTAGACTTTATGGAACAGAATGAAGAACTGCAAGCAATAGACTCACAGAAATATGCATTATCAAAAGTGAAACCTGAATCAACCGATGAAGACTTGGAATCTGTGGATACTTTCCAACATCTAATTTATAACCCAGATAAGTGCGGAGAAGACAGCTCACCTGTTCATACTGGCACTTTTCTTTCAAATACCTTAAAAAAGAAATGTGAAGAAAGTGATTCCGAGTCACCTGCTACTTTCAGCACCGAAGAGCCATCATTCTACCCCTGTACAAAGTGCAATGTGAATTTTAGGGAGAAAAAGCATCTCCACAGGCATATGATGTATCATTTAGATGGGAATAGTCACTTTCGACATCTCAACGTCCCAAGGCCATATGCTTGTAGAGAATGTGGACGGACATTTCGAGATCGGAACTCGCTACTAAAGCATATGATTATTCACCAAGAAAGAAGACAGAAATTGATGGAGGAAATTCGTGAATTGAAAGAACTTCAGGATGAAGGAAGAAGTGCACGATTACAATGCCCTCAGTGTGTGTTTGGTACCAATTGCCCTAAAACATTTGTGCAACATGCTAAAACCCATGAAAAAGATAAAAGGTACTACTGCTGTGAAGAGTGTAACTTTATGGCAGTGACAGAAAATGAATTGGAATGCCATCGAGGAATTGCCCATGGAGCAGTGGTAAAATGCCCTATTGTCAGTTCTGATGTAGCCCAGAGAAAAACGCAAAAAAAGACTTTCATGAAGGACCCCATTATAGGATCATCCAAAAAATCAGCTACCTATATATGTAAGATGTGTCCTTTTACTACTTCAGCCAGGAGTATTTTAAAAAAACACATGGAGTACTTGCATTCATCATCATGCATTGATTCATTTGGCAGTCCTCTTGGACTTGATAAAAGAAAAAGCGACATAATCGAAGAACCTATAGATACTGATAGTCCTAAACCATTAACTAAACAACAGTCAACAACATTTCCAAAGAACTCTGCTTTAAAACAAGATGTAAAGCGAACATTTGGATCATCCTCACAATCAAGTAATTTTTCAAAATTCCATAAGCGGCCACACAGAATACAAAAAGCTCGGAAAAGCATTGCCCAGTCAGGTGTAAATGTGTGCAATCAAAACAATTCTCCTCACAAGACTGTTATGATTAAAAGCAGCATTGACCAAAAACCTAAGTATTTCCATCAGGCAGCAAAAGAAAAATCTAATGCCAAGGCAAATAGCAACTATTTATATAGACATAAATATGAAAACTACAGGATGATCAAAAAATCAGGTGAATCATATCCTCTGCATTTCAAAAAAGAGGAAGCTAGTTCGTTAAATTCTTTACATCTGTTTTCATCATCAAGTAATTCTCACAACAATAGTTTTATTTCAGACCCTCATAACTCTGATACCAAAAGGCCAGAAAGCTTCAGAGACCACAGGCGTGTAGCTGTAAAGAGAGTAGGTAAGGAATCTAAGAAACAAAGTTCTGTTGGAGGAGAAGACTTGGATAGCTATCCAGATTTCTTGCATAAAATGACCGTTGTTGTTCTGCAAAAACTTAATTCTGCCGAAAAGAAAGATAGCTATGAAACAGAAGATGAAAGTTCCTGGGACAATGTTGAGCTAGGTGACTACACTACACAAACTATAGAAGATGAAACCTATAATGATATTAATCAAGAACATGTAAACCTATTCCCTCTATTTAAAAGCAAGGTGGAAGGTCAAGAGCCTGGAGAAAATGCTACACTCAGTTATGATCAAAACGATGGCTTTTATTTTGAATATTATGAAGATGCTGGAACTAATAACTTTTTGCATGAGATTCATGATCCTCAGCATTTAGAAAATGCAGAAACTTCATTGTCAAAGCATAGTTCTGTTTTTCACTGACTGATTTGTCTCTTGAGAAGAAATCGTGTCCTTACTTGCCCAGCAACATATTGAAACAGGCGTGATGGTTGTCAAATCATGTCCGGGACAATCTTCACAGAGGTCAGGATTATATCTAATGAAGCCCGTCATGTTGTATCACCAGAACAAATAGCCAACAAGTGACAAGATGCAACATTTCAAAGAACTGGCACAGGAACACCTGTTAAGCGAGTGTAGAAAAGGTAAGTTTTCCATGCAGATAATGTTGGGCTAATATGTCCTATTTCGAATTCAAAGGATTTGAAGGTTTTGCTCAAATTTGGCCTTTATTAGAATGCACATAATTTCATATTTCAGAGTTAATTTGTTTTAAGGTGGTCAATTATATTAAAAATTCTGATGTTACGCTTAAAAAATTTATTTTTTAGCTATAGAGAAGTCTGAAACCACTTCTGAACACACTTGTCAGCTCTGTGGTGGTTGGTTTGATACTAAATTGGATTATCAAATCATGTTAGAGGGCCACCTGAAAAGACTTGGAAAGACCAAGTGGGATGCTCACAATCTCCTCCAATCTGTGTTCTGAATGAGATGATGCAAAATGAAGAAAAATATGAAAAAATCTTAAAGGCAATTGAACAGTCGTCGGATTTATTCCTAGACCATTTGTAGCTCAAAAACTGCATCAAGTGATGACTTTTCTATCTCAAAATGTTATACCTCTTGAAGCATACCGTAATGGCCTAAAGACTGAAGCTTTATCAGTGTCTGCATCAGAGGAAGAAGGGCTGAGTTTCTTAATGAATATGATGAAACAAAGCCAGAACTGCCTCGTGGAAAAAAGAATCAGTCTCTTACACTGATAGAACTGCCTTAAAAATAAAAGGATGGGAGAAGAAAGAATTCTTCTATTTCTCCTCAAAAGATCCATAATCAAACTGCAAGAAAAGAGATTGTTCAGAAATGTGTTCTTCCACTAAATGAAGAGAGTCCATTGATGTATCAACCCACAAAAAATGGACTTCACTATGCACTCAGGTAAGAGGACATTTATGACTATCTTACATAATTTAAACACAGTTAATGTTTACCTTAGTGGAATATGTGTCAAAAATACTTTTTCAGAATCCTTTATTTAAGCTGCTTTTTTGCAGAGCAGAGATTGTTATAGTTTATTTCTATATAAATCATCAGTTGATGTTCATCGGCACGGATTCTCTGTGCCTCATCTCTTGGTCACAATGCAAGGTGAGAACAAAAGCAAAAAACAAAAGCTGATCTGTAAAAAGTAAAATTTGTCACGGACGGGGGATGGTTCTTTGGATGGGAGGTTGATGTTGTTTAGAAGCATAGTGTTACTAAAAAGGCCGTCATATTTTTGCCAGTGCTCCAAAGTGATACTATTTTCAAGATTTTAGTTGTCGGTTTTCCTACTGCTTGGGTAAAACAAAACAGACTCCTTAAACTGAATTGGATTGGTGTCTGTGTGTGTTGTGATTACCCAAAGAAGCTTCTCCCTCTCCAATTCCTCATTGTATTGTGGGATAGTTTGGTTTTGGAGGACTGTTGTGAGGATAAAACATTTGTTTGGGGTTTTAGATTTTACTATGGTGTTCTAATAGAACAAAACAGATGGTTTAGCTTAGTGGTTATGCACCCATAGTTTTTCCTTTTCAAAGGAGTATTTTGTATGTATTGGCAAATGATGTGGCAGATAAAAGTTGCCATACTTTATTTGGTATTGCTAAGTCTGGTTTATACTTTTAGACTAGAGAAATGTTGTGTCTGTATAGGTTTCTTTTGGAGGTTAAGAACGTTGAAGATAAATTTAGATGATCTCATAATTTTAGCACTGGGTTGAATGTATCTAAGGTAAAAGTAACTGGTCAATGAGTAATAATGAATAAGATTACTGTATGTTGGTTTGTTACTTGGGAAGACACTGGGATATTCAAATATTTGTAATGCAGTGTTGATTTGAGGAAAAGATTGCCTTGTATTTTAAGTGGTCTGAAAAAACAATTTATCTTGTATGGGCTTCTGGTTAATAGGGCTCTTTCTTTTGTACGAAGAGAGTCTTTCAAAGATAACTTTTCAGCATTTTTCAGAGGGATAAATGTAAGGAAATGTGTCAGCTATGTTGGCCAAGATATAGTACACTTCAGAGAGGGAAAGCATATTTGTGGCTATCACAATAATGTTGAAGAAACCAATTGAAACATGTTGGTTGGGGTGGGGGCGTGAGGGGTTGTCTGAGAAGTTAGGAGTTTCTTATTGTTTCAGCATGTTACTGTGTGATGACTAAGATGTTAGCTTGTTGATCAGTTATTTAGCACAAAGATTTTAGCAAAATACTTCAAATCATTACTTTCATTATTGATTGTGCATTCAGAGTAATGAACATAAAATGCCCTGAATAAAATGTTGTGTCTAACAGCTGTTCAGTGGTGTGTTTAACCACCTTTTCTTCTCCAGCCTTCATCAGAAAGCCTAATTTAGTATTGAGCCTTTTAAGGTTTTGTGGGTAAAACACTTTAATTACCACTTTGTCAACTAGACTTTTTAATTTTTTTTTATTGGTAATGTTGTAAACTTGAAACTTCTCAACAGAACTGTGCTATTCAAATCACAGAATTGTATTTTAGGTTTAGGAAATGATCTGCGTAACACAGAAATCTGCAAGAAAGTGATAATAGGTATTAAATCCAGAGGAGCTCAGGGGTTCAAGACACTCCTCCTTCTACCTTTCCAAAGAGCATGGGTTGGCTCTAAATACTAACTACAAACTAATAATAGGTAACTTAATTTCCCCTCCTTATCTTAAGCTAAATTCAATGAACGTTTTTTAAAACCATCTTTATTGTGGTACTTTTTTTCACGCTTTTACCTAAGAAAATTTCACTTTTTGAAGTGAGAACTGGATTATAGTTTTCTTTTGAATGATAGGTATGCCTGTGAAGCTTAGAACATGTGTGCATTGCAATACGGAACGTTTACAAGTGCTGTTAGCCTGTCCAACCACTTACGCGCTTATGCACGAAAGAAGAGTGCTGGACTTTTGACTGGTACAGGTATGTTTGAACAGATAACACAGCAAGTCTGTTTGATACAATACACTTTTTTTTCTCACCAGACTGGTGCTAGTTTCAGATGATATTTATAGCTTTCTTTTGTAAGCAGCAGTGAGTCTGAATAAAAACATTAAATTTTCAGCCAACTTGTAAACTGTTGGATATAGAATTTTAAGCAGTTTATTCTTTTTCATTTAGCTCTTATGGCTTGATTTGAGGGAAAAAGGTAACCTAATAGAGGTGTGGACTGTTTGAGTCTACATTACTCTTACTGATTTTTAAATTATACCATTTTTGATTTTTAAATTTATTTTGTTTAGTAGATTCTAGAAGTAAGACCCCTCTCTTTGGTAAAAAAAGATTGTAGTTCTAGCTTAGGGAAATGCTTTGTTAGGCAAATAAATTACAGTGAAATTTCAAATATGTAACTAAATTAGAAAACTAAGCAAACTAATTGAGTCTTCATTAGTCTATAGATCAACTTTTTGAAGGGGCAGGCCTTAATATGGCCCGTGTTGGCAACTGAATAGATTTTCTTTTAATGCCCCTAACTATATTTAGGAATTAATAAATATAGCTGTGCACATAATGTTAACATGCACATTTCTGTGTTATTTTTGGTTGGTTAGCCCACCTTGCAGATACCTCTTCATACTGCTAGCTTGTGAAAATTTTATTAGCTTACTCATATGTAATACTGCTTCTTAAACCCTACAAAATGCCTTGCTCTTTTCGTTGTAAGCCTGTCAAGCTACCCTGCCTTTAGCAAATCCCATGTTTCACATCTTAAAATATTCTCTTTTCTAATAGATCTACATAAAATTCTTTTGCCTATTCTCCTTCCCAATCTTTTATTCTCTTGCTCTTTATAGATCACTTCCTTCTTCTTTCTCTAGTTGGTTTTTTACCCAGCTTTTTTGTTCTTCCTCATGTCTTCCTATGGCTTACATCCAATTATGTTGTCTTGCCACCAAAGAAACACTTGTATTCACACTAGTGTCTTTCTTCTTCTTGCTTCTTGCTGTATCCTTTGACTTTATATAGCGATAACCAAGGATGACTGCTGACCATTTATATTAAAAGGAGGGGAATAAGAGGTGGAGTTTTACTTTTACTGATTAGTCCTCCTACTGTGACATTTCAGTTTCTCCTGCCATTCTCAGTCTTGGAAGGTAAATTGCAGACATTAGAGGTAGGGAGGCAGTGAAAATAAGAGACTGTAGAAACCGGAAATCATCATTATTGTTACCACAACCACTAACTTGTATTGAACACTTCTTTGCGTCAGGCGCTATGCTATGCAGCTGACATGCATAACACTTAATCTTCACAACCACCATTTCAGTTGTAAGTACTATATAATTCTTTGCATTTTATAGGAAACTAGAGCTTTAGAGAACTTAAGCAAGTTGTCCAAACTTATGCAGTTAATAGTAGCAAAACTTGAAATTCAAAATCAGGGCTGTCTTACCCCTAGATCTTTGTTTTTAGCTCACTATTACCTACCACATACAGGATGAAAGCAATTGAAAATCCTAAGATGAAGTTGGGTTCAAGGTGCGGATCATTGTGGTGAAGAGTCTAATTTGAAAGAGCAAGGAGGGGAGAGTTCCCTGGTGCCTGGTGGTTAGATTCTAGGCTTTCACTCCTGTGGCCCAGGTTCAATCCCTGGTTGGGGAACTGAGATCCCGCAAGCCTGTATGGCACGGCCAAAAAAAATTAAAAAGAAAGAAAGAAAAAAAAAGAAAGGGCAGGGACCCAAGAAATGGTTAGGGCTGTATTAGATTTCAGAGGACCTTAGAAAATGTTCCATTCTGACCATTTGGGCACATTACATAAATATTCAATAAGGTAGCTCTCTCCAGTACAGATTTTGTAGTCCATTAAAAAAATGCCTTTATCTCATATGAAAATCCTTCAAAACATAGCATTAATTGCTTATAACTAACAGATAATGACCCTCCATTGACCAGGGGTGCATTCTCATGAACTCCTTATCATCTAAAAAGTTTCATTAGTTGGGGAAATAGTAATATAAGATGAATGGGGATACATTTTTATGGGCATCAGAAAAGGAGATGCTATGTTTAAAATGTTATTAAATACTAACCAAAATACCAGAAGTGTTAGGAAATATGAAGTGTGTGTTAGGCAGTCCTAGGGCAAAAAGAAGGGAAATGAAAAGCTGAAGAAAGTCTAGGGTGGTATTTTCCACAGCCCTTACTCACTTTTAAGAAACATAAAAATCACATGCTCCCTTGGAAATTCTTTTCCCCTTGTTTTCAAACATCTTCTTGACCAGTAGAGCTACATAAAGGATATTTTTGCTGATTATTCATGGCAGTAAGAAGTTTTTATCAGCTTTATTGTTTTTTGTTATCCAAGTGGAGAATCTGTATTATATTTATAAACTCCAGATGCCTATTCTCTTCTTCCATATCAGTTTCACTGGTATAAAGCAATGGTCCCAACCTGTTTCCAGGAGGTTTCCACTGGGTTTATAAGGGATCATCAATTCATATGAGTAAAAGGCATTAGTTTTCAAGAATATGTAGATGCTGTTTTGATGACTAAAATACAAAATCATTTTTTTAAAAACTTACCTTAATCTAAGTATATCACAAAACTGAGACAATATAAAGGGAAAATAAGTAGATCTAAAGCCTCTGTGCTCTTAGTTCAAGCAGATTTGATTCATGTGAATTGTTAATTATGTGGCCTACTTTGGAAGAAAAAGCTTAGATATCCCTTGATGAAATGGTAAAGGCCTGCTTGGTTACCTGTGATGGAATAAACTCCCAAGCCTTCTTAGAAACCACCAGTTCCTGGCCTCGTCTCTGGGAACTGGTGGCTTTTTGAGAAAGAGAAATATTCTAGCCAGCCTGAACAGAATGAAAAGGATGCCCCTCTGTTTCTCTAATATTTATTTACTTATGACTCAAATACTTCTAATGTGATGGTTCTCAATCTCTGGGGGGGTTACTGACCCTTTTGAGACTTTTACGAAAACTATGGGCCCCATCCCAGAAACACGCATTTATCATCCACAGATAAAAAGTTTTATATATGTAGGCATTACATATCCCTTGAAGTTTATCATCCATGGGGCCTTCCTCTGGTGGAAAACTAAGAAAGAGGAGATGCCAAATAAAAATGAAGTGTAAAGAACACAGAACTGGGATTCTGGAGCCCTAAGAAATCTTTCTTTTTTTTTTAAGAATTAGAAGATGCTTAAAATGCCAGAACTGTGTAACATCAAACTAATTTGTATGGTCACAGATATAAATCCTAACTTAACTAAAAGGAAATAATGAAGAAAGTAGGAAAGTTTTAGAATTAAAGACATGGAAGAGGTAGCCATACTTGGAACAGAGTTCAATTGTCAAGAAAGAATAAACTTCACAGATTTAAATTTTGCCCAATGCTGACCTAGTTTATCATCCTTTGGGCAGGTTCAAATGAATTGTTTAATAATTTCCATGTGCCTTCAGTTGTGGATAATCATTTATGAAGCTGTTTTACTGAGGTTTTTTTTCCAGTGGATTTTTATCTAAAGTGTCTAGTTCCAAAGGGATTACTTTATATCCTACATTGCAAATTCAAGACATACTTCTTATTCAAGAATTTATTCCAGTTAATATAGACTGCACTATTGGAAGACTTCTTTTTCAGGTTTTGTTCTCTTTAGATTGTTTTACATGCCCACACAGATTTCTTTTTCCTGGTTGATTCTTTATACAGTCTAATAAGAACATTATTAATTTTCATTAAAAATTAGAAATTTCATACAATTTATATTAAATGCTTTTGGACTTTTTATTTTAACTGCTGGCTTTTTTGTGTTTAATAATATTTTAATTAAATGATATCTTTTTCATACTGGCAGTATTAAGAAAACAGTATATTTACTAAGTTATTAATAGAGTGACGGAGTATAGTGCCTCTTTCACGAGTGTCTGGATGCACAATAAATTATAGGTCACCCTGGTTATTAAAATTTTTAAATATTTAAAATTATTCAAGGCAAAGTGTATTCTATCAACTTCTGCAATCAGGAACAACAAAAAATATTTTGCAGTCAGAGTAGCAGTGAATTTTTAACAGGTAAAGAAAGGGAAATAATTGAAGTCCAAGTAGAGAGAATGCTGTGAAAGGAAATATATCAGTAAGTTGAATGCATGTTTGCACAGTGCTTTTCTGTGGTAACATAGCAATCTGTCATCTCCTAAAAAGAAAAAAAAAATAACAGTGGTATTCAAGGTTTTTACTGGAATTCCATTTTACATCTTGACCTCGTATACAAACTCACATTCATACATATACACACACTCACTGTTCACTCATTCACTCACCTGAATTGAGTATGATGCACTCTGATATTTTCTATTTATTCTTTTTCATTAAAATAATAGTGGTCATGACCCAGTAAATTGATTTACTACCCACTAAGAAGTCACTACCCACAGATTGAAAACACTCCCCTTAAGTGTCTCTTTTAGAAACTGATACTGAGTAGAATCAACAATAGTAAATGGTTTAGAAATCATAACACTCCTTCTGTGGCAGCAAGTGAATTTTCTTTACTCATTGTATTCAAATGTTTAACTATAGATCATATTTTTCAATCAACTGCTCACCTTTGGTATTTAAAGTAAATTGGAAATTTCTAGCTACTTAAAATTAATTCAGGAAAAAATATTTTTAAATATGCAAATATGTGGGAGGGGCTTCATTTAATTATCTTCAGAATACTTCCATGATAATATTTTGGAAGTAAAGCATGATGGTTGCTGTTCTACAACAACAGACTTGTCATTATAATTAAAGAATGAGTTTTCCAGTGAGAAAAAAATAATGTAAAGAAATTGATACTAGATCCTTTCAGTCAGTAACACTAATGCAATATATCTACATTCTTTTTTAGTGAAGTCATTGTTTTATTGTTCATACCATCCACTTTTAAGCAGAATAGTAGGTTGTGTGTTACTTAATGGGATCTTTTGCCTGTTTTCAGCTTTAATGGTATAATTGGCCGTAGGGGCCTGCAACAACAAGTGCTAATGAACATATAACACAGTGCCAGGTGCTGAGCGGGTATATAAAAGCCACTAGAAAAATAATTCTTTTATTGTAGAAAGTGCTGTAGGAATTCTTTCTGCTGTGAGGGAAAGAAAAAAATAGTATTGCAAAAGCTTTTCAAGGTGTATTACTTGTCCTTTCATGAGTATCTTCTGTGGTATCTTTTAAAATATTATAATATTCCATCTTCAAGAAACCACATCCTTTTATAGTGATTCATTCAACCTGAAAGAGTATAAGAAAATTTCAATCTTATTATGATTAAACTCTAATGGAGCAAACCAGCTTCTAATTAAACCAAATACCTGGATAATTCCTCCAGACTAGGCTGTATGAGGGATACATAATGAGATATGACCCTGTATTAAAGAACTTAGGAAAGCATTATTGGCAATACATACAAAACTATCAAAGTTAGAGAACTATGCAATATACTATACACATTAATAGTATATTGACTGTATGTGCTCTAGGATTTCAAATTGTTTGTTTTGTCTAGGCCTCCTTTCGAGGGGAGCTGGGAATTAAGTTGGGTTTGTTTTTTCCTGCTGCCTTTACTGTTTGTCTACTTGTTAAGTAGGCCTCAAAAAGAAAGAAAAAGAAAGAAAAGATAGCTCATGCTGATATGTTTCTTACAATGTTTAAAGTGGGAGGGAAAAATAAAAACAGTAGTCAAATAAAATTTCCATTCATTCAACAAAAGTTTTAGCTGTTTATTGTTGTACCAGGACTGTGCTAGCTCTGAGGCTATAAAGACCCTGCACTCCAGCTGCGTAAACTTAATGATGGTGATCTGTTAGGACAAGGACAAATGTACTGTTGCAGAAAGCTTTGTAAGGTTTCAGCTAGACCCTGAACGTGAAGGTTGAGTAGTTTTAAACAGAAGAAGAGATGAAGTAGGACATTCCAGGTAGAGAACAACATAATGTGGGATAAAGGGGTGGAATTTGGAGTTCAAAAGGTGTTGGGAGAATCAGTTGTAGGTGTTTGGGAAGATGGTAACGCCGGAAAGGTGGGGTTGATGCTTTGAGTGTTTGCTAAAAAATTTAAGAAGTCATCGAAGAATTTTTTAAAATAAAGAAATGACGTGTTCAGATTTGTATTTGAAAAAGCTATTTCTCATAACACTGAAAGATGGGTTTCTGTAGTTTCTTGGCTATAACTTATCTTGTGGTACTATTCTTCTTTTTTTTTTTTACTGATGTGGTACTATTCTTCATTAAGAGTGTCTATCTGTATGTATTTATCTGCCCAGTAATGTGTGATTTATTCAGGATTAGCAAGGTAGTGAATGGTTCAAGTTGAGTAAATTTTCTGGGTAATGGAAGACTAGTGTCAAAGTTGATTTCATCCTAACCATTTTTATGGTAGTGTTTCTAAAATGTTATTCTTGGTTTTGCCTTGAGAAACAGTAGACTGAATATAATTTAATTATTTGAGTATTTAAAGTCACGCTTACGGATGCTAATTGTTGTATTATGCCAGCAAAAATTGGGCTATTTGCCCACAATACTGAAAAGCGATTGGCTGATTCATTCACTAATTCAACAAGCATTTTTTTCAGCTTCTTGGTGGTTTATGTATTATGCTAAGTATTACAGAGATAAATTGGAACTTACAATATGGTAGAAGTGCATATATGCATAACTAATACAAAACAAATTTTAAGTGCCAAATTATAAGTGTGCATGAAATACCGTGGAAGTTCAGATGAAGAGGAAGGTATTTTCAGCTAGACCAGGGCCCAGCAAGGTTTTTGGAAGTAGAATCTGATTTGGACCTTGAAAGATAGTTAATTGAAATGGAGGTGGGGGTCAGGGGTGGGGAAGGAACATGCCTGGGAAGGAGCAACTTGGGACTGTGTGGAAAGTTTATTGAAAACACTAGGAAGTAGGAGATAAGGGAATAGAGTTGGACAAGTAAAGGACATAGAATGCTAGAATGCTAATCCATGATGCTGGAATTAATTTTGTAGGGAGGAGCCAGTAAAGATTTTTTTTTTTTTTTTTAAGAATTTGTGTGAAGCTTTTAAAACTGTTTTTTAAATAGAAGTTAAAGGAGTTGATGGGGAAGTGGAGAAATTGTAGATGAGGTCATTTTAGGAGTCCTGAACCAGGACAGTGGCAATAGGAATGTAAAGGAGGAATAGAAATGTCTGGATAATATTATGGAAGTTAAGTAAGCAGAACTTGGCAGATTAGTTAGAGGTAGAAGAATAAGAGGAAAGAGATGGAGATGGGTCAAAGTTTTAAACCTTGTTATTGGAAAGATGGTTGTACCAGTAGAGTTAATGAGTCTGCTGCTGGGGTGTTTGGTAAGAGAACGGTGGGCTTCATTACTTCTCTGGCTGTCATTTATCTAGCAACACAACATCATCTAGGTATCTACTGTTAACAAAGCAAACAATCACACTTACTCAATCAGTAAGTTTGTTTTTGGGAGAATGGAGCCTAAGAGTTTTGTACTATTGTAGCATAAAATATTACATTTATGATGCCTGCTTTGCTGGTCATCGGTTATACAACTTAGGAATTCTATTTGATAATCTTTTTTGACCAATATTTTGTTTTTCATAAAAGTCTAACTAGTCCGCTAGCATTCCTGTTGGTTCTGTTACTTACCAATTTTCAAGTTTTGTTTGTTTTTTTAACAATTGACTTAATCTGGATATTATGTTTGAATTTTTTAACTTGTCTAATATCTTTACATCCTTAGTTGTAGTGTTGTGTTTTGTTATGATTTATGTTCTGACATGAATCTCTTGAATGCTGTTTATAATCTGGATTAAAATTTAGTAGATTTTACAATAAAAAAGTATGTTCCTGGCCAGACCTAAACTGTAGGCAGATCTACTTCAAGTGACTTTATGGAAATAATAAAATAATACACAGATTTTCTCTTTTGGAGGTTAGGGCAAGAGGATGGCTTGCTGGAGACTGGTGGTCCCTCACTTAGAAGAGTGGAAAAGTAGGATTACTGTTTTTTTTGTTGTGTCTGGAGTTGAGAATAAGGTTAATTCTTGCTGTCCCAGTGTTTAAAGTATATATTTAATTGTGGCCTTAGCTGGAAGTTAGCTAAACCAGAAATTACCTAGTCAACACCGTGTTTGTTAATAGTTCGGATTTTGGCTGGAATGTAAAAAAATACTTCAGAATTATAAAAAGCCAAATCAGATCTATTGGGATTATAGATTTGTGATATTTAGATTTACTCTTATGATTATTATGAACTCTATCTAATTTAAGTTGAACATGATTATATTAAAGATAATTTAACAAATGTTTAGGTAAGGTCATTTCCTTACTTAACTAATTTTGTATAGGAACAATCATTTACTTCTACCAAACATGAAGTGGTAATTTGGAAATACTGACACTTTTAGAGGGCAGGGAGTGTGATTATATTCAGGTGATTCTAAACAAATGTGATTTAGAGCAGATTTGCCATTATGTATTTTAATGTTTATTCCAATTTTAGATATGTCTTCGTCTTAGAAAAGTGGTTGATATTAAATGCCTATTGTGTTTAGTAAAACAACATGCAAATCCAACCTACCTTAAGGAGAAATTATGGAAGTTTTTTTTTCTCACCTGATACCACAGGTACCTGTTAACTCTTAATTGACAATAAACAACTTGTACCTGGGGGATTGTTAGTTTTTAGCTTTTTGCAACCTAAAAAAACTAGTCTGCCTCCATTTCTGTTTATAAAAAATGTGTGGATAAAGTTTCATATTTATGTTTAGCTTTTCCCTTCACATTGATAATGCTCAAGTATCATTTTACTAATCATTCCCTCTACTTTGAAATAGCAGAGGCTTCTAGACATTGAATGTATCGATATGTACTTTTTCTTGTCCCAAGTAGATAACTTTCTTTGAACCAAGCACATAAAGCTGTTGCTACCCTTAATACAACCTCCTACTTTGTAGGGCAAACTCAAGCTACCTGACTCCTCTAGACTAATATTAAGCCATCAACTTAATACTTACAGCAAAGGAAATCTGCTTTTCAAATATTTTTCACTTCATCCTCTTCCAGGTAGAATGTTAAATCATGCTATACCTAATTAACTTTGCCATAATTGCCCTGTGATTCTAGGTTACTGTTTTTAGTTATTGAGAATGGAAACTCCAAAAATAATGAAAGTAACAGGGTACTAAAAAAAAATCGAATTTTAGAGTGAAAATATCAAGGGAAAATGATGGTGAAAATATGCTTCTGAGGTTGTTAATTGTGTATCTATATGTTTAATTCTGATTGGAAGGGGAACATTGCTTTCATAACAATAAACTACTTAAACTGCTTTATGTGTCCATCTTGGGAAAAATGACTGGTTTGATTATGGCAGTGTAGGTAGGAATGAAGAGCTGGTGTTGGGAGTAGGGACGTCCTTTCCATTTTTAATGGGCTATATAGAGAGTGGGATTTAACAATTTTTCTCTTAATAGGTATTTTTTTTTATGGGCCAAGAGATTAAGAGGTGGAACTGAGGGCAGCCTTTCTCATTTAGGGTAGTTGTTACTCAGGACCCAGAACTGGCTACATAATTTGCAGGATCCAGTGCAAAATGAAAATACAGTGCCTCATGTTCAAAAATTATTAGGAATATCAAGACTGCAGCAGCAGAGCATTAGACCGAGTATGGGACGCTGTAAGACCGCACAGATCGAACACTCACGAAGTCTGTCTTGCAGGCGCTTTTTGCAAAGAGGAAAGTATACACTGAAGAACAAAGAATTTAGCTTCTCAACAAATGGCTTCCCCAAACCCACATCCCTATTTTATACAAGCTAACATGTTTCTCCTCACCCCCTTAGTTGGGGCTGAGGGAAAGAAAATGCCGTTGGCACAGTCTTTTATATGCTTGCGGCTTATGAACCTTGAAGGATAATGGCAGCAACTAGAATTGAGTTTGTTTATCCATCTCATACCTCTGCACCCCTTGGGACACATGCATCCTCTTCCTACCTCGCCACTGGGACCACCGTCTCCATCACGAGCTTGTTAATGGTGGTAGGAATGTTGGCTTATCTGTTTATGTCATTTTTATCGCTACTGTTTTCCTGAATGAGCTCATAGCTACAATTGCATGCCCACCTTATACAGGCCAACTAGATGGAGAAGAAATTTTCTTCCCTCTAGTAGGGCTATAGCATGCCTCTTACTTTGGATGTGTATAATCTGGCCATTATATTAAGTTTGACTTTACCCTAAATATGCCAACAACCAGTTAGGAACAAAACAGATGAAATAGGGCTTTTGACTAAACGGGCAGGGAAGGGTGATTGCAAATAACAATATTTTGGTGGTGAATGTTAATTTAGTTATGATGTTAGTTCTTTACCATAGAGGCTTCAGATGTTTTTAAGAAATAAATCTCCATTCTTTGAGGTCATTTGTGTAGTGAATTAAAAAGAAAATGAAATTCATTGAAGCAGTTATTGTATGTAATGGGCAGAAAGGTGCAAGTGGCAAAAGGACTTATGTTAGAGCCCAAAGTAAATTACTTTTCTTCTATGTATAAAACTAATGTCTCAGAAAGCAGATTTGAATTTGTATCTGTCGTATTATTTATTGATTTGCTTTTTGCTGATCCAGTTTAGTTCTTTAGGCACAATTGTTGTTTTGTTGTTGTTGTTGTATTTTGTAGCATAGCAGTATGATGTTCTTTTTGAGGGCTCATAAGTCTGCTGTATTTCTGTCTCATTCCTATTTGATCAAAACAGCTGTTTTACTGAAAGGTGTATTCTGAAAAAATTTTTATATGACCTTACAGCTCAGCTCAATTCATTCTTCTTACAAGTAAAATATTACTACCAGTAGCAATGTAGATCTTTTATAAATCAGATAACTGCAGAGGGTTTTTTTTAATATAGTCTTCTGGTTAAAATTGATCACTTTAAACATTTCCTGCCACCCTAAATAGGAAAATTTGAGTAACTGGGTTTATTCATTTCTAAAGAAGTATTTATACTCAAGGAGAAGAAAATTAAGAATTTCTAAAACTATTCTAGTATTTTTTGTAAATTTCAAGTATAGAAACAATGTTAGATTTAAAATACTTTGGAACAGAAAAACGGTATGTGTGTGTTTTGATTTTTGACAGTACCAATAAGTGCAAATAAAATTCTGTTGTAAAGAAAGGCTTTGTATAAAGTTATCTATTTGAAAGATTATTCATATAAACAACTTCAATAAACCTTAGGCTATTTGTCAGAAATATTGATGAGCCGCATTATACTAAAACTGATTGTGTTAGTGATGTTGTCTTTAATGTTCTAACAATTCCTGGTACAGTCCAGAATAAAACTGCTTTTCCCTCTAGAGACAATAAAATCTGTTAAATGAGAACATTTGTATAATAGACATGTTTGTACATCATCTTTTTCATTTAGTGGAACATTTTGTGTAAATCATCTTTTTCATGTAGAGATTACCATATAGATGTCCCCTTTGTGTGCATGTTAATAATATGTTAAATATTCTTTTTTTTTTTTTTTTTACAGATTTTTCTAAAATTTTGGGCAGTATTGTAGGGGCGATGGTTGGATGTTGATATTAGAAAAAATTATTCCTGTCAAATGTATTCATATTTTACTTCCTAAAATAAATGACATTTCAGGGGATAAGAAATTTTAAAGTGATGATGGAGATATTAAGACACAGAGATACTTATGTGTAATTACCAGAGGTCCCTGGTTTTTAATATCTTAACTTTATGGACAAGTATCCAAGGATTCCCAGTTCATGTGATTCCCTAAACTTACGTGGAACTCTGGATACTGGAGATTCTCAATCATATGCTGACGGAGTTGTCCTACTTTCCAAAGTCATAATACCTTCAAATATTAATTACTACAAAAACTGTATTCTCACTTAAAATTTAGATCTGATCATTCATAAAAACAGCCATAAACTTCAGAGTTTCTAGAGTTTTATAGCATCAAAAGTCAGAAAAAAATTTTTTCCCTCTATTAAAGTCAAAAACATTTCTATACCTCTGAGTAAACATTTCCAGTTCCATTTTTTAAAGTATCACAGCATCTAAATGTAACTTAAATGCTTTGTAACTGATAAAACATTCTTTTGCATGCTTCCCCATCACCCTCTGTCCTTCTCCCTCAATTTGCTTTACACACCTAACATTAGCATTCTGTGAACAAATATTTAAAGGATCGTTACAATGTATTTTATTTGTATCCTACAGTAATTTATTTACATTTTAAAAGGAAATTTGAATACAGTGTGGCAATTTTGACAACCAGCAAGCTCATCAAAGTAAGATTCTATCTGTAATCTCATGATGTACCAAATGCTTGCTCTGTTCCACGTAACAGAGACAGGGGTTGTGTGTAGTTTACCTTATAGATAGGGAAAGAGTAGCTGACATCTAGTAGCACATAGCCCTTTGAGTTCCTTAAACTCTTTACTTCTAGTATATGAATTTCTTTAAAATTCACCTAAATTCAAATTGCTCACCAAAGCAACTAGGAAAAAGAAAGTGCTGAGTACAGAGTATGCGTTACCTCATTCTTCCTACTGGTTATGAAGAACCTAGTTTCTACACAGAAGCTAGACTGGCCAAGTGAAGAATTTAAGTGTGACTGCTAGCAACATATTCATTTAAACAAATGATACTGAAGTGTTCTACAGGAACTATAGTGTATATTACATAGCGGTAGAACAGATTTCTGTTCATATGCTGTCTAAATGTCAAAGGTTAAATTGCTGGGTTTTTCTTTATTTTTCACTCCAGAAGTATTTGTTGAGTTCCTACTATGTGCCAGACTCTTGAATGAGCTAACTAATGAGAACTTTGTAAGATTTTTCTGTTCCAGATTTTGATGTTTAACTTTGAAGTAGCCATTCTTTAATACTTAACTTGACTTCCTATATAGTTCTTTACTTATTAGATTCTTCTTCTGAGGATAAACAGAGAAAGACTGTAAGACCTAGATTTTACTTTTAAAGAGGCAGGTGACAGGAAGGGAAAAACAGTGGCTTGAATGAGATTTAGGCTTCTCATGGTTTTTAATTTTCTATATGACATTTCTGTTAGCATTGCCACTTGACTACTGTAAGAAACTATGTTTATTGGTTTTATAATAGTAGCATCTATTCTTTTGGAACCCAGACTTCAAACAATTCATTTCACACAATCATTGAATAGCTAGTTCCTATTCTCTCTTACCTAGAATTTTTCCAGGGGATTTCATGTGACAGGTTAACAGAAGAAAAGCCATTTGGACAACTCTTCTGTCACATTTGTTTCCCTCCCCCTTGGATCCCTAGAGATAAATTCTTACCATCTCTTCCTGCTAATTGACCAGCAGCACCCTGGAATACTATCATCCCTTTGTCTAAAGGAATGGCGTAGTTTTATTCAAAGAATAAAATGTTATGTCCTGTCTATTCCTACCTATAAAAAATACCTTTTTTCTTTATTAAATTAGATTTTTTTTTGTAATAAATGATTGAAGGAAAAGTCAAGTAACAGAAAAATTTCAAGAACAGTTAGCACTAGAATTTTGATCCACTTTAACATAAAAATCTTTTTTTCCCCTTTTTAATCACATTTTTAAAATAAGCTATAGGAGAAAATATAAAATAAAAAAAACGTAACAAATAGCATTTAACTTCTGGTCCATTTATGAACTTATGTGAGGGAATCTGGATCTGCATTTGTTTTCTAGTAAAATAAAACATGTGCTTGTGTATGCAATACAGATTGAGTTTAAAAATGAAAGTTGAGCATTGTTTGCCCTTTCAAATGTAGGGCTAGCATATAATTTTAAGAGCTATTTATTATTATAAAATTCAAAGTGAATTGGTATATAAAATTGATTCTTCATTGAACTTTTTACTGTTTTCAAAGCATGTGAGATCTGATTAATGGAGAAGTAATCAAATGCATACTTAATGATCTCACATAAAAGGTTATAGTTTTCCTGGAAATAAGATTTAACCAGATGTTAATGTATATATATGATCATAAGAGGAAAGATTACATTGCTGTAATAATTGACCAATTTAGTAATTTCAAGTTATTTTAGTTACATTTTCTCAGTTCTAGTTTGATATGGTAAAGCATTATTTGAAAAAGGAGTACAGGAAGAGTGTATGCTGATAATATTACTGCTGTTAGAGAGCCAGCTGCAAGTTAGTGCATGCTTTAGGGAATACAAATGAATACAGACTTTTTCTAACTTGATTTAGACGGTCTGACCTCCCTAGAAGTATAGTATGTATATATACTTGGAATATATAAGAAATGTTAAGTCTTTTTCTTCCCTTTTTTAGCTTTAGATTGTAAACAAAAGAAATCAAGGTCAAGATCCGGAAGCAAGAAGAAAATGCTAACATTACCTCATGGTGCTGACGAGGTTTACATTCTCCGATGCAGGTATATGCCTATATTGCCAAATCTGCTCAGTTTCTTCAGATTTTGCTTTGAGACATATTAGCTATTTTATTCGGGATTTTTAGTTTGTGGCAGAAGGTGCATTCTCAAAAATCAAGTAACAAATGAACTTTTGGAGACAAACTTAAAATCTTATATGGCTCATAATATGCTATACTTCAACAACTAATGAATCAAGGTTTTTACATTAGCTATGATACTGTGATTTGTAAAAGTGCTTTTGTTTTTGTTGTGTTTTACTTGTGTGGTTTGTTTGGTTTAATCTGATATTTTTTTAATTGTCTTGAGTTCCTGCTTATTGGGAATATATTTTCTCTCCACTCATACTTCTAAGTGTAGCTATACAAACTCATTCACACCTTCCATACTCATCTTCATGCAGTTTAAGGAATTCTGAATTGGGAAGTGGTCTTTTGAAAAGAATAGTGCATTTTGGAATTAAGAGTTGTTTTAAATATATTAAGATGTGTAGATGTTAAGACCTTTTAATTAATTTTAACCTAATAGTAATGTTCCCATCTCTACAAATATTAGTGGAGTTATTATGAATTGGCAGTTTTGATATTGTATTAAATCATTTTGACTTTATAGGTGTTTAGAAACTATTGTCAAGTACTATCTCCAGTATTGAGTAAACTTTGCTCCTGTGTTTATGGATTTTGTGGGAATTGGTTTTAAGTAAAGGGAATTGGTCATGTTAAGAGAACTGTTATCAACTTCTTCTCTAGGTTTTGTGGCCTAGTCTTTCGTGGACCATTGTCTGTTCAGGAAGACTGGATTAAGCACTTACAACGACACATTGTAAACGCTAATCTTCCACGGACTGGAGCTGGCATGGTGGAAGTCACATCACTACTCAAAAAGCCCGCCTCCATTACAGAAACTTCATTTTCTCTACTAATGGCAGAAGCAGCTTCATAGAACAAGAAAACCTTTTAAATAGCAGATTTGAATTGGATGTAAATTTGAAATTCTTTGTCTTTTTTTTAAAGCCACATTAAATTATCCGTTTATAAATACTAAAGCAGGAAAATGGGGAAAAGTGAATGACAGTGACATCAGAGCAAATTGAGTGCTTCAAACAGTAAGTAGTCTCTATATTTTGTATAGGATGGGAGATGTGTTTCTGAGGTTTACTACGTCTTGTCAGTTAACTGTGTTCACTCAATGATAGATCAGTACACGTAAGCAGTCATTAATAAACTGTTGCACATGGATACTTAGACAGACTTATTGGAAAATTATGTTTTCTGCAGTGTTACCAGAATCAAGGTTCTGTTTATTCCCCACAAGACTTGCATTGAAAATTAAGATATTATATTTTGTTTGTATATATTTAGTGTTTTGTATAATACCAGGAACCGCTAACTAAATTTACTCAACTTAGGGCATTAAATATCATGTACTTCATAGTTTGAGACTGTTCACTCAAATAGGGCAGAGTACTATTCTATCTAGATGTGTAAGTGTTTTTTTAAAATCACATGGAACGGTTTTTTTTATACTAAAAAGTGGAGGGAGATTTGTTTAAACAAGTATTTCTAAAAGAAATATGTACATAGTCCTGGAAATTATTCGTGGTAAGGAAATATTCTTTACTCCAGTTGCATTTCTCAGACAATAAAGTGGTGCATCCATGCTACCTCCTACTTTGTCAACAAAGATGCTATTTACCCTTTACATTTTTGTATCATAATAGATTTTAAAAATCTAATGTTCTTTATTGCAAGACATCCTTTTGTTAACAGATTTGTTTCTTTTTAATGTTTTACCTAAAATTTGACATGCTTACAGGACAGGTTTGCCTCTTACTTTATTTAACATTGTAGAAATGTAATTAATAAACAATGCTCACTACACAGTTTAGAATAGGCTTTCTCATTTATATTCTCCTCCAAATTTGATCAGTTAGCAAAACTTAATACACCAATTGAAATATTTCTACATATGATGAGAATGTTTACAATTTAAATTTTAGAACTCGTTTTGGATGTGATTATATGTACGAAAATCATGTAACACTATGCTCATGCTAAGAACCGACATAATGGAATTACTGAAATAAATGTGCTGTGAGGAATGGAAAATATGGTGCAGATGTCTTGGTCATGATCAATTGTGATTCTCCTTTTAAACGCTTTCCAAAAGCAAATTAATGCTTTTAATCTGAAATTAGATTCCTTTACAAACAACAGTTTTTGTATGCAAGCACCATTTCATTTTATTTCATGTAGTATGGCTAATACTATAGTTGAAACAAGGATATGCATTGATACTTTTCTTCGTATGTAAATAAAGTTAAAAGCAGTTAAAATAAGGAGTATTTTGGTAGAGTATATACATACCTCACTGCCAGTGAAATTGCTTTCCTATGGTATATCTCCTTACCAGAAAAATCTCTAAATAAAAAAAGACTTAAAGAAAATTATAATGTCTATAGTGTGAAACATTTCTTATTTTTATCACTGGTGGAAATGGTCCACTTGAAGTTGTGTTTCATTTGATTTATGTTGTTTATACTTAGCAGGTTACTTTATTCACGTACTTTATATGTAAAATTAGGAAATTGGACGAAATGGATCATTCGCAACCAATGGTCTCCTGATCCCTGGGTTACTAGATAAGGGAAAAGTACTTGTAAGTTATTCTCATTTTTCCAAAGGCCTCATAGAAACTGTTTGCTTCTCTATAATGGTGAGTCTAACTAAAACATCAAATTTCTTAACTTTTGACTGAAAATATACCAAGTCTGTGTATACCAGTATTCTCTTACTGAATAAGTTTCATTGATATAAATATATTCTATATTTAAATAGAATATATTTTTTTCATTGGAAGTCATACTACTACATAGCAAGTAGAGTTCAGAAATTAAGGGGAAAAAAAAGATTCCTGGTGGGAAAACTAGCAATCACTAGAGCCCCTTTCAACTCTAATGTTTATAGTTCTTTGATTTAATTAAGCCAACTATCAAGATGTAGGAATATAAGTAGGTAGTTTGACCACAGATTTCATAAGCAAACCTAGATTACTTTTTTTATGTTAAACTATTTTTAAAACAATATTTCTCCTTCTGGATATAAAAAGAATTAAATCATCAAAATACAATAATTCAAATTGGAAACAGTAAGCTAGAGGGATTCCTGAAAAGTAAATTAAACAGAGAACATTTTTCATAATAAAGATATTTGGGTTACAAAATTTTAAAAATTTCTTAGGGAGCAAAGTTTGTCTTTTATTTGGCAACTAGAAAGTTAATGATATATTTTCATTTGGCTTCCACTGGAAGAAAATTATAAAATATTGTCTTAAGTTACATGATAGAGTTTCATGTTAAAACATGCGCTAATTCAGTATTCAGTATTGCTGAATTTTCTTTTATAATTCCTTTATTATTGCCTAAGATGTTTGAGCCTCTTTTGTATTTGAGCTTCTTTTTCTTTTGTAAAAAATCTTGTTAAAAGCATTGATTTATTTAATAGCATCAAGACAAAAAAGTTAACTTCTTCAAAAGTAGTATTTTCCACTATGCTTCTTTAGAATATATTAGAACCATGGCATAGCTAATATCTCTATTTTAGATTTCACATGCTTAGTTATGGGTTAGAGGGAATGATAGTTTTTCAGTAGTAATTTAATTAGACAAAGTTTTTTTAAGGACATACACATAACCTCTCAGGGACTATACAGTTAAAACATACTGGTCCAAAATATAGCTTTGATTTGTTTTCTTCACTAAGAAATTGTAATATATGCTCATTTTAGAAATATTAAGAAAATGAAAAAGTAAAAAATGGGGAAAATCACCTGTGGTATTATGACTCAAACACATTTACTTTTTTTTTCTTTTTGTATATGATCTTTATTACATTCTGGTAGTTTTTGTCAATTCCTATTTTGGGTACATTTGTCATGATGGAGTACTGAATACAGTTTATCTGCATCATTATGTATGACTGTGTATGACCTTCATTCTGAAACACATTTATTTTTAACAGCTTGTGATGTTTCTCTTATTGTTTCGATATAGTTATGAATGTAATATATTATAATTTATCCCAGTATCCCATTTTCCCAAGTTTATTTGAAATTTAAGTGCTGCATTGTATAGACTAACCTTTGAATACTCAATCTTGAGCATTTTCCACCAACAACAACCAGTTCTCTGATTCTCCAGACACCAGTTGGGTGTCCAACAGTTCAAGTCAATTCTGACATTAACTACCTGGAGTTAGCGTCAGACTCCATGGGTTAAAGGGCTCAGTCCCACAAGACTGCCCACACTTGAGATGCCACTCACAAGTATCAGGTCACCCATACTTGTGATCAACTGGCTATAAATCAAAGGTTGCCACAACCCACTCTTCAGGTTCAGTAATTTGCTAGAATGGCTCAGAGAACTCAGAAAAATACTTGACTTTAACAGTTTATTATAAAGAACATAACTCAGGAACAGTGAAATGGAGGAGATGCATAGGGCAAGGTATGCTGGGAAGGAGGTGGCATGGAGCTTCCATGCTTTCTCTGGGTGCGCCACCCTCCCAGCACCTTGATGTGTTCACCAACCCAGAAGCCCATCCCTTAGGGGGTTATTATGGAGGTTTCATTATGTAGGCATAATTAATTAAATAATTGGCCATTGGTGATTAACTCAATCTCTAGCTCCTTTCCTTTCCCTGGAGGTTTCGGCAGGGTAGCGGGACAAAAAACTCCAACCCTCTAATCATGCCTTGGTCTCTCTGGTGACCCACTCCCATCCTGAAGCTATCTGGGGGCCCCCAGCCACCAGTCACATCATTAGCATATGAAAGACACTCTCATCGCTCTGGAGATTGCAAGCGTTTTAGGAGATGTATGCCAGGGACCAGGGACAAAGACCAAATACTATTTTCTATTATATCACACTAGATGTAAAGCCTCTGTGTGACAAAAACTAGTCAGCATCAATGATATTTCAAACCATGGACAATAATTAAGCATTCACCCCTGGTATGGAAGGTAGCTATCCAATTTATTGCAAAAATGGGAACTTGTTTTCTTATTCTGAGGGCCAGTCAAGTTCAGTTATTGATCTTTAGTCAATAGCTTGTAACTTTAATTTCTCGATTCTTTAGCCTACATTATAGACATAGGTACAGCCTTCGTTTTTCTTGATTACTTTGATTACAAATAATTGAATAATACTCTTAATTGCTTAGGTGTAAACAACAGTAACAAGTAAAACTTACAGAATTGATAACCTCATTCTTAAATTAAGTCAGAGGTCAAGATGAACAAAGAGTGGGATATAATCTAATAAATAATTACTAGGGTTTTTCCTTGTTATTAAAGTTTTAGACAAGAAAAAATATATGGACTTCCTCCACAGTAAAAATTTGTCGTATTTCTATTCTAGTCTTGTTTTTCTATTTTATAGACTTTTCCTTTTTAAAAAAACACAAGATCATGCTGTGTAGAAATTAACCCTTTATTCTCTTAGCTGTAGATCCACAAGCATTTTCATACCACTAAATATTATTCTTAAATATACTTTAAATTTTTGCATAATGTTCCATTGTACCACATATTATTTACACCTCCATTGTTGATCATTTTATGTTGTCTCTAGGATTTTGGTATTATAAAGAATGCTTTTGACGAACATTCTTGCAGTACATTGTACACATCCAAAATTATTTTGTTAGGATGAATTTCTAGTAGTAGAATTGGTAGATTAAAGAGTTGGATATCGCTCACACATTTGAGGCTTTATATATGAATTTCCAAATTGTTATACAGGGAGGCCATTATAACTTTATGCTCCTACCTGCAGCTTATGAGAGTGGCTTACAATTCCTTTCGTCCTTGCCAGTGTATTTTTAAAACTTCTCTTGTTTAGTAGATAAAAAGTAGTATCTTGTTCATCTTTAAGTGACAAATGAAAACAAAGTAAGTGAATTTTTTATCACAAAGGCATTAACTTTCTGATTTAAAATAATAAAAATACATATGAACATGTTTTACTAGATGATGTGTCTAAAATAACTTCAACTTTGATTTTGTAATTCACCAGTGGTATAATAGAGAGTATAAGTGCCTTTATACTTTGTCATCTTTCAAGAGATCTTTGACTATTATTTATTCCAAAAGTTTGTTTGTATATCAATATGCATTCTTCTGTGAGTTCCATAGCACTTCTCAGATACTCAGAATGGGCCGTGACGGCTCTTCCTCCCCAAAAAGTAAAGAATAGCTACTTTAAAAGTATTATGTGTTGCCGTATCAACTGTCAGATGGTTTATATTTTTTATTATAATTCTAGGCAAATTCCCAAAAATCTTCTGGCACAGGTTTTCTGTTTTTATATGGTAGAGAGAAGAGACAGTGTGAATTATTTTGCTTCTTCTGAACAAATTGGTAGAAAAGATTATTATTTGTTTTTTTAAAGATATAAACCTAGAGAGTTGGTTCTTTCTTAAGCTATTAAGGTCAGCCTCTGGAATTTTATTTTTCTATTGATGAGTTTGGAAAATTTCAGCAAATACTTTAAGGAGCTTTCAGATAATGTTTAGTCCCATTTACAATTTAAAACTTCAAAAAAAAATTTTAAACTTCATTTATAAAGTCATTATATTGTTTCTATTTTGAGAATCTCAGTACCCTGATTTAAGACCTTCTGAAGTATATAAATATCTCTTATAAATACAGTAGATTAAACTCTTAATAAATGTGTAGAACCTTGAAGTCTCATGAATATTTCAATGCCTCGTATAACTTAGTAACATTTTTACTTAAAAATCACAAGTCAAAGTTGATTACTCAACTACACATTTTAAGTTGAATTTGGAAAGCTGAATTGTTAGTCTAATAGGCCAAATTTTCTTAAATAGTATAAATACCCCAAATTTTTAAAGCCTGCACAGATTGCTTCTTGCCAGATTATTTTTTGAGGTGAAGTTCATAAACATGTTACCATTTAAAGAAATATTGTAATTACTACAAGAACAGAATGTAGAACATTGCCAGAACCCCCAGAAACCTCCATGTTCTCCACCCCAGTTAAATTCTCTCCCTCCCATTACCATTATTCTGACTTTTCTAATAATTGTTTGTTGGCTATTTTTAAGTTTGACTTCCTAGGAATGCATATAGTTCAGTTTTGCCTGTTTTTGTATTTTACAGAAATGAAATTATACCACAAGTATTCTTTCGTGACTTGTCCCCTTTGGTTAATGTTATCTTTGCATTTCATCTCTGTTTTTCCCATAGCTGTAGTTTATTCATTTTCATTGTTGTATATTATTGCATATCTATATATGACACCATTTAATTATTCACGTTTATTGTTGATAAACATTTGGGTTGTCATCATTTGGTTGTTTTTTTGCTTTTAAGAGCTGTGGAGCTATGAACATTCTTGTCTGTCTTTTAAACATCTGCAAGTTTCTCTAGGGTACATGCCAAGGAGTAGAATTTTTTTTCACAGAATATATGCCTCTTAGACAAGGACAGACTGTTTTCCAAGATGATTGTACACATTTGTACTCCCACATGGAGTTCATAAGAGTTTTTGTTCCTACCTTCACTAATACTGTTGTCAGACTTAAATTTTTGCCAGTTGGTGAGTGTTAATGATATTTCATTGTGAATTTAATTTACATTCCCCTGATTTCTATCAGACTGATTATCCTTTTTTATGTTTGCTTATTGGCCACTTAGATTTCCTCTTTTGAGAAATGCCTTGACAAATTGCCCATTTTTTTGTATTGGAGTATCTGTCTTGTTTCTTATTGACACTTAGGAATTCCTCTAATTCTTAGGTTATATGTGTTGTAGATATCTTCTACTTTGCACTCTATTTTTCCACTTGCGGTTATAGTGACTGTCGATGAACAGTTCTTAATGTAATCAGATACATACATCCTTTTGAATTTCTCAAATGTTTTTGTTTGTCCAAAGATGCATATATTCGCTTAATTCTTGAAGGATATTTTCATCAGGTATGGAATTCTATCTAAATTGGCAGTTATTTTCCCCCTGCATATTGAAGTTATTATCCAGTGTTTTCTGCCTCATTCTTGCAAGTTCAGCTGTTGCTCATTTTAAAATAAGCTGTCCTATGTTTTCTGGCTGCTTTCAAGATATTTGTCTTTATCTTTAGTTTTCTAAAGTTTTGCTATAAAATGTCTTGATGGAATGTCTTTTGTTATTGTCAAGTTTGGGAACTCAGCTGGGCGTCTGGAAATTTTCTAGACTTTGTCTGTAAGCTATTTTTTCTGCCTCATTTTCTCTCTCCCTGGTTCTTTTGGGACTCCAATTAATGTGTGTTAAATCCTTCTCACTGCATCCTCTGGGTTTTTTACCTTCTCTTCCCTGTTTTCTATCTTTGTCTTTTGGTGTTACATTCTAGATAGTTTCTTTTGCCCTATCTTCTAGTTTACTAATTTCTCAGTTACTGTTAAATCTCATCCACTGAGATCTTAATTCTGGTTATGATATTTTTCAGATCTAGAATTTCTGTTGGTTCTTTCCAGATATGTTTTTTACTGTTTCTAGTATCTTACTTGGCTATTATTTCTTTGAATATCGTCTACATAGATACTTTTATATTCTGCCTCTGATAATTCCAGAATCTAAAGTAATTGTGGATCTGAGTTTATTCATAGTTGCTTTTTCTGTTTCTTGTTCATGGTGTCTTGTTTTCTTATGTGCCTATATGTTTAACAATATGCTGAACATTGTATTTGGAAACTGTGTTGAAGTCTAGGATAGTATCGTCCCCTATAGGATTTTTGTTTACTTCTGTCAGGTGCCTAGGGGTACTACCAGTTTAGAACACCTTAATCCAAGTTCAAGGTTTGCGTTTTCCTGGCCTATCCCGATGACCCAAAGTCAGATTGTAAGAACTGTGTCATGGAAAGGTTTGCATACCTCTGGTTTCATCTTCTACCCTGTGAATGTAGTTTTCTTTTCCTAGCCCAAGGCCATCGAATGTGTGACTTCGTTTCAGAACTATTTCTTCCATATAGGATGTGTCCTCAGAGCAAAACTAAAGGTTTCATTATTGGGTGGCCCTCCTGAGTTTCTTGTCTTCTCTTAGTTTGACTTGGTAATTCTCTACCATCTCGTTACTTCTTTAATGCTTATATGATGTTTTTGTTTTTATTAATCCAACTTTTTTAGTTGACCCCAGTGAGAGAGAATTTATCCAGATTATTTAATTTAGTCTACTGTTATCAGAATCAGAATATAAATAAATTTCTGAGAGCAGGGATTTTGTATGTTTTGTTCACTTCTGTTTTCTTAGAAGAGTTCTGGTATATATTATGCATCAAGTCAATATTCACTGAATGACTTAAGTGAATAAGCTATTATTTTAAAGGAAATCTAAATTTCTTATGGGGTACATTCCCCTTTTTTTCTTCTTAAAAATAAAATTTGGCTATTCTTAAGCATTTTTCTCTTCCAGATGTATTTTAGAACTAGTTCATCAAATTCCATTTGAACCCTGAGATTTTACCTAGAACTGCACTGAATTTATTTTTTTAATTAATTTTTATTGGAATATAGTTGATTTACAAAGTTGTGTTTCTGCTATACAGCAAAGTGAATCAGTTACACATATACATGTATCTACTCTTTTAGATTCTATTCTTATGTAGGTCATTACAGAGTATTGAGTAGAGTTCCCTGTGCTATACAGTAGGTTCTTATTAGTTATCTATTTTATATATAGTAGTGTGTGTATGTTAATCCCAATCTCCCAATTTATCCCTCCCCCTTTGGGGAGGAAGGTAATTTGTGGAGAATGGGAAAATATGAGGCTTTCTTTTTAGGAACATGGTATGTTTTTCCATTTATCATTATACCATTTCTTTATAAAGAATTGGACATTAAAATTTTTATTTCTATATATTTGTTTTTGTTGCTTTTGTAAATGAATTTTCCCCAAAATTTCTTACTGAAATTGCTGATGTAAAGGGAAACTATTGATTCTCTGTATGGTAGTCTTATTCATCTCTTTTCACATTGCTCAACTCTGTTATATATATCTAATATCTTTTCAATCAGTTCTCTTTGAAATTTCTAAGTAGCCAGTTATAACATCTGCGCATTGTGACATTTATTTCTTACTTTCAGTTATTTATGCATAGTCTTTTCTTCTGTTTTTACATTGTCAAGGATCTCCAATAAAATGTTGAACATCAGTGGTGATAGCTGGCATTCCTCTCTTGCTCCTGATTGTAATTGGGATACTTCATTTCATCATTAAATATAATTTTGCTGGAAGTTTCTTGTAGACATAATTTATTGAGTTAAAAATAGTTTGTTTCTTATTGGATAAGAGTTTTTATGTGTTTGCATTTTTTTTTGTTTTGTTTTTCGGTCACGCCACACGGCTTGCGGGATCTTAGTTCCCCAACCAGGGATTGAACCCAGGCCACAGCAGTGAAAGTGCTGAGTCCTAGCCATTGGACTGCCAGGGAATTCCTATGTGTTTGTCTTTTTTTTTTTAATAGAAAGTGGACTCTCGATCTTAGCAAAATGTTTCTTCTGCCTCTGTTGAGATTGTCATGTGATTTTTTCTTCTTTAATATATTGATGTTAATAAAATTTATTAATAGGCTTTTAAACATTGTGGACCACCCTTAAATTTCTCCTTAGTCATGATATGTTGCTTAATACTGGGAACTTGATTTGCTTCTTTGTCATTGAAGAATCTTTTCATGTATATCTATTAGTGTACTATTAGTATACTTTCTGCTGTATTTGTCTGGATTTGGTATCCAAGTTATATTAACCTCATAAAATGAGTTTGGAAGTTTAAATTTGCCTATGCTTTGAAAGAGTTTTCATAGACAATATTGCTTTCTTAAGGATTTGATAGTACTGATTCATAAACTCATATGAGCTGTTAACTTTGGAGAGAAAGATCTTGTTGACTACTTTTACTATTTTGTTTATAATCATAGGTTGTTAGGTTTTTTTCCCTCCCTTTGAGCCAATTTTAGTTACATTTTCTTAGAGGAGTATACATTTCTTATAAATTTTCTAAAAATTTGGGATAATTTGTACATAGTGTATTTCTTACAAGTTACTTAATCTCCATATCTGTCATTGTTTACTCACATAACTAATGTTTATTTATTTATTTTCTTTTTTGGCCCTGCTGTGAGGCTTGCGGGATCTTAGTTCCCCGACTAGGGATTGAACTCACGGCAGTGAAAGCATCGAGTCCTAACCACTGGACCACCAGGGAATTCCCAATATTTACTTCTACTTTATCTCTTTTCCTTAATTAAACTTACTGAAGGTTTTATCTATATATCTATACGTGTGTGTATATATATATATAGAGAGAGAGAGAGAGAGAGCTATTATCATTGTTGTTTATTTATTACCTACATTTAAACTTTGATTTTCTTTTTAACCAATTTCTCATGTGTTTAAAAGTAGTGTGTAATCTCTGGGTTTTGGGGTACAGAATTTTTTATATATATATCTTTATCATGATTTAGCTTCTTTAGGGTGGATATTACCGCTCCTACATCTGTCTTTCATGTCTCTTACTTTTTTTTTTTACATTTTTCATCCCCTTGTCTTTTGCACTGTGCCCTGGGAGAATTCCTTAGTTCCTTCTTCCAACACACTAATTGACTCTAAAGCTGTGTTCATTCTGCTAATCAGCCTATCCGTTGAGTTGGTTGGAGGTTTGGTATTTTGGTGTGTTTATTTTTATACTCATTTTTTCTTTCTAATTAATTTTAAAAATGAGTATAAAAGTAATTAATTGTTCTTCTTAAGGTCCTGTTTGTCTCATGGATGTGATATCCTCTTGGCCTTCTGAGGATATTAATTGTATATGTTTTTAAGACTCCTTTTGCCCTATTGTTTTCTCAGAAATTAGTTCTGTCTGCTGAGTTTGATGCCCTTTCATGGTGTTGGTTCCCTCAAATATTTGGCAATTCTTGCTTGTTTGCTCACTTTCATTTCAGATTTCTTGTTATCCTTTCTGCAAATGTTCTATAAATTTGGCCTGTTTCTGGTGATTATAGGGAAAGAGTGCAACCAGTATCAAGTCTTTTAGAAGTGTAGACTTTGTTTCTTTTTTGGTATTGTAGAGCAATATCATGCCTCTGCCATGGCTGAACTATTATAAAAGCAGCCCAACATCTGGAATCCTTCCCACCTTTTGTAACTGCTTTCCCATGCATAGTTTGGCCTCAGTTTTCCTCCTTCAGTCAGATTCCATTTACCCTCTTTTTTTTTTTTTCAGGAATTACGCATAATTTATGATTAATCAAAATATACTTTCTTCTTTCCCAACACTGTTACAGACTTTTAAATTTTTTCATTATGTCAGTTTTTAGGGAATAGAGGATCCTGCAATGCATATTCAATCCAAACTTCAGAAGTTAATCTATAAGTTATTGTCAGTATATAACTTTCCTAATTCCCCTAGATCTCTTCCCCAATAATTTCTTAGTCACTGGTAAACTTTTCAGTATAAAACACAGTCTGTAAGAGAGAGTTTTACATGAAAGGCTTTTTTTGATTGATAGAATAGTTCATGCAAATTGGAATGGAATGTTACTTCCCTAAACCATTATGACATCACGTTGTAAGACATGGTACTTCTGCTTCAGAAAAGTGTTATTTTTAGCTACCTCAAATCTTTCTCTTTTCTTCTGCATATAACTTATAAGTCAGTTCTTTTAGAATAGCACAACAGTGCTTTCTACTCACTGCAGTCACTAGATACATATTTCATGAAGATGCATAGAAATAGATAAGGAATGAAAGTATTTTATTTTTTTAGAAGTTAATTTAAAACATAGATGATTAAAATTAATAAATTTTGTATCCTGTGATTTACATTTTGTATTCTGCTTTTTAATTTTTTATTTGGTTACTATTAGAAAGTGACATTTATTGTTACTCCTTTCTCTTTGCTCAAAGTGACCAAGCTGCTAATTTAAAATGTCTGTTGGGGCCATTTCAGAACCGAAACATTTACCAAAGGTGAAAAATATTATGTGAACATGGTTTTTCAAGACCTCTGCTATTATTTCATATAGTATATTACAAGCCCTTTTAGAGGTCCATAGATCATGAGACCACTTCTCACCCAGAAGGCCAATCAAATGGTTCTAAATGGTAATACTGGCACAACAGTAAGTTTTGTTTTGTTCTCATGACCCATTTTCTGGGTGGTCTACTGGATTAAAAACACAAACAAAATGCAGTATGTATTGGCTTGGCCAAAAAGTTTGTTCGGGTTTTCTGTACGAACTTATGGAAAACCCCGAACGAACTTTTTGGCCAACCCAATACTACAGAAGTGAACAGATTCAGTCAGGGCTCACTTTACGTAAGATCTTCCAGTAAATTTCATATTTTATCTAACTCTTCAGAGCAGAGAAAGGTCTGATCCACTTTGTTCTTCATTGCTACTTCCAGACTTTTCTCCCTCTCTCCTCTAAAAATCCCCAGCTGTGAAGCTCATGCTATCAGACTGTACTACTCCTTCTCCTTGTTGCAGTTACCAATCCCCCAGTATGCCACAGCCTGAAAGATTTTTAGCTGCAGGTCAGTCTTTGCAACACTCTCATGTCCTAAAACTTGAAAACTTCAATGTCCATGAGAAAGTGACATTAGAGCAAATTGCTGAAGATGGTGAGGGAGGTAGGGAAAGTGTACTGGGCTGTGGGAAGAACAAGTGCAAAGACTAAATGAGAGCATGCTTGGTGTGCTGAAGGTACACAGGAAGGCCTCTATGGCTGGAGAAAAGCAAGTGGGGAATAGGAGGTGATGTTAGAGAAATAATGGAGATCTGGGTCATATAGGGCCCCTCTATGCCATGGTTAGGCATGTAAGATCATAAGACCTCTATAACAAATTTATCCTTTCCTATTTCAGTCTCACTTGCATGATCGTGCCCTAAACTTTGTATCCATAACTGCAGCCCTATTTTCTTCTCAGTTTTAATATTCCTACTCTCTGAATTACCACTTCTTGTCCTTCCAATTTTATTCTCTTATACTCTGTAATTCTTCAGCCCCACCAGGGCCTAAAATCTATTGATTTTACCACCTTTTTATTTGACTCTCAGTCTCTCCATCTACCACCCCCCTTGTTACCCCTTACTGCTTACCCAAATTTCATTCATCAGTCCTTTATCAAGATCACTCTCTTGTAATCACTCATCCCTGTTCCTCTCTCCCTTTGTATACTCTCTTGGCGAAATCCCAACCCTAGTTAAACCAACTTTCCACACTTATGTTTTTTTCTCCTATCTTTAAAAAAATAAACCTCTTTTGGCCCCCGCTGTCCTCTCCAGCTACTGCCCATTTCTACTTCTCCTTTTAAAGCAAAACTCCCTGTCAGAGCCAGATATAATAATCATACATTTATAATAATAGGTAACATTTATCACGCACTTGCTATGTGCCAGGCACTGTTCCAAATATTTTGCATATAATCTTATTTTATTGCCATAGCAAAGTAGAAAATGAAGTAGAAAATATAATCTTCTACAATGAGAAAAAAGCATGAAAAGCTAACTTTCCCAACAACTGGCAAATATTGAAGCTGGAATTCAATTCCAGGCAGTCTGGCTGGCATCAGAGCCTGTGCTCCTAACTATTAAGACCAAACCAAAGTGTATTCTAAATTTCACATTAGCAGCACACTCCAGTTTCCAAGGGTGACTTCAACCTACCCCAACCCTCATTGCTCTCGAGTGGTGGTGGTAACAGGTTCTGGCTGCTGGGCCATGGTATTACAAGGTGGAGTTTTTCATGTAACCTGAAGTTTAAAATTAATTGTTTCTAGGCTGAGGACTCTTTCTCTGTTGTAATCTTGAGGCTTTAACCCTATTTTTGGTTTCTTTTTGCTTTGCATTTCTCTCTTACCTTGCACCTAAATTCATTGGTAAGGGGCTCAAGGCTGCCTCTCTCTGGTAAAAGTTCATAGTATGCCAAACAGGAACCAGAGTCGGGTCCAGGGAAAAGGAGTTGTAGAAAAGACTTTCTGATCCTGATTTCTTCGTCTGAATTGCCCTCTCTGCAGGACTTTGTACTCAGATAATTGCCTGTAATCCATTATTTATTTGTCGCTTCTTATGTCATCTTTGGGGAGGGAGGAATTTAGTTAAACATTTAATATGAATATTGTAAATAACTACTGATTTAGAAAATTTTAAATAGTAAATCCTCAGGATCAGTTAAGTTTTTAAGAGCAAGGAAACATGAGAAACACTGGCTGATTAACCTCATTCTCATTGGCAGACATGGCAGAGGTCATGTGCCCCTTCCTAAACAGTTACTGGCAAGGGGAAGGGATTCTTATGATTGGCTTTTCCCTTTCCTGGGTGAAACAGGTTGTGGAGTCAACCACAATCCCCAGGGAGGAAAATCCAACCATTTCCCAAGTGATGACTTTTCACTGTAGAAGCTTTATTTCTTAGAAAACATAAAGCTGAATAATTTTGCCAAACTGGCCTAAACTTGATGAATGAACTCCATTGGTCCTTTAGGAATAATATATGAAACATTTATCTCTTTAGTTCTAAAGAAAATATATAACTTGATAGAGATTTGACTTAGCAGTTTTAAATCCTATATGCTTTGGGGTGAGTTGATCTCTTTTACTAGACATCTGTCTTAGGGCTTTGGCCTAATCACTTTTAGTAAATAAAGTGTTTTGGCCCAAGCTTTGACTGTGATGACTCTAGTTGTATCTGTGCTGGCTGTTGCCACTTCCTAGTACAAGAAAGGGCTTTTTATGTGCAGTAAATGTAAATAGTAATCCTTATAGCAGGTCCTTCAGGTTGATGCCAATACTGTGAAAGAGGACAGAATCATATTTATACTAAGAAATACTCCAGAGGGATTATGTATTGCGTAGAATTCATAGAGAAAATGATAAGAGGTTTGACAAGGCTGAACAGGTCAAAGAGCCTAATTTCTGAAAGTGAAGATCAGCAAGCACTAGGGAGTGTAAGGAAGGAGACTTTGTTGAGAGCAGTTTCAGACCCAACCCAGTGGATATGCTTGAAGAGCGAACCAGAAAAAAACAAACAAAAAGCACAAACTTTGCTTCCTTACGGACTAGAGCTAAGCGAACGGGAGGTATTCTGGGGGAAAAAATGGTTAAAACTGATGCAAGAAGGAAGAGGACTCTGGTTCTCCGTATTGCCACTGATCTTCACACAACTCTCTGATACTGTAACACTATCAGAAACACCCAAATGACAAATACAACTGCAGCTGACTTTTTCTTTTACTGAATAAATACAATTTCCCCCTGCCATAAGGAAGAACAATACTGTGCAGACAGAGGACCTTTTTCCATAGTTTGAATAAAAGAAAATGGATGGTATTTCCCACTGTGGTCAGTTGATGATGGTGAAATGATGATGATGATGACGATGATAATGATGAAAGGCATATTTGAAGTCTAAGTGTTTGTTAGGGGAAGGAAGTTGGAAGTAGTGGAAAAAACACTAAACCAAGTATTATAACTTGATTTTTAGACCTGGGTTGTTCCCTACTTTAGCCAAACACAAGACCCTGAATTCCTATTGTTTTTAGTCACCAGAGTGGGCTATATGATCTCTTGTCCTTCTACCTCTAAAATTCTGTAATTATAACAGAAAGTACCCATGTAACGCTAATAAAATAGCCTGAACAGTATCAAGAGTATGAAAAATAGCATATAGAGTAAGGTGTCCTTTTAATTAATTTTATGCTTACCTATAATTGGTTGATGTAACAGTGTTTTTTTCCTGGAAACTCTGTACCTCAGAAAGGGTTGCAGAGTTCATTTTGGCAAAGATAAAAGGCAGAACTGATAACACATCGTATCGCCACATGGAGGCTAGCAATTAAACATAAAGCCAGACAGAAATCGCAAGGAGAGCCATAAATAAAAGAGAGTCTTAATGTGATTTAAATACCGTGACTGAGTTGCATTCAGCGTCAGCCTGGTCACCAAGTCCAATGCTGCATCATCCTCTGTAGAGATGTATTCTAGCAAAAGACTTCTGCATCCACCATCTGGCCCCTGACTCAGTGAGCACATCTCACTAAATGACACATAACCCAGTGGGATGCACCGAATTTGCTTAAACATGAGCACATCCTCTTCTCGTAACAAAGGCTGAATATGACCCTAATTTCGTATTCTGTAAACTATGTTGTGGAAATTATTAAAACAAGTCTTCTGGATAGGCCTATAAACATTTACTGATTTTGTTTCCTTTGTCAAAGCCGCAATTTCAAAAAATACTATAAATTTCAGCTTAAATTGAGAAGCCAATTAGATGTGCTTTTAAAATTCATTCTCTATGTGGCAAAATATCAAGTAAAAAAAGAACCAAACTGTTTGTGACTAGGTAATCTGATCCTCCAAATACAAGAGTTTGAGCAGAAAGTTCCAAAAGTTAAAGAGTTTCTCTTCTCTGTTGTAAGCTCCTGGGAAGTGCGCCAGATGAGCACCGCTCAAGAAAAATTGCTCTAAGATCTGGACTTTTTAGTTTATATCAACCATAATTTCAGGCATGTTCCAGAATAAAGGCAACCACATTGTTTCTTCAGTCTCTGAGATAGTTTACTGGACTTCTTTTATTTTATATTACTTTGGAAATATTTTACGTTTCAGGAGGAACAGTATGATTTGCCTACAGAAAGTACTTTTCCTTTAAGTACATCTTTGGCATTCCTCAGACTGCTAAATATTTTGTTGACTGTTGGAGGGAAGGAGACTATAATGTAGTCTCTTCTACTATTTAAAAAGCATCCCAAAGCTACAGATCTCTAGTTAATACTCAGGACTTTTTGATGGTCTGCAGTGCCCTGTCTGATAAAGATAAATGCTAGAGCAAGAGAATTACAGGGAAATTGGAACTAAAACTAAAATAACTGAAACTAAAAGTAACCATTTTTCTTCACAAAGTTATATAAAACTATGAGAAAACGTTTTTTTAAGAACTGAGCTTCAATTAATAGAAGTAAAAGGAAATAGAAACAGCATTCTTTAAACACAGCAAATTCAAAGAAGAAGGAAAAGCATCTCCTTATAAATGAGAAGCAAAAAGTTCAAAATGATATGAGAAAGAAGAAATATTAATGCCAAGTTCATGTAAACTGTTAATTAGAAACTACAGTGGAAATCGAGCATGTGACTAATAAGAAATAATATAAAATCCTGGGGAAAGCCTACTTAAGCTAGACTTCTTCAGGGCTACAGCATTGATAGTATGTTTCATGTTTCACAAATTGACTTGAATTATTGTTTAGCCACTACCCTGAAGGGCAGGGAGGTGAATGAAGACTACAGAAGAGCATCATAATGCTGACATTTCAAATATCTAGTCACTTGGACTTCCTAGCCTGTAAACACTGAAATTAGGGGAAAAAAAAACCAAAACCTTAATTCATAAGCTCATTTAAAAGAGCAGTAGGCTGGGTAATAGCAGTTTTAACATGTTTAAAGAATAAAACCTATTCAAACAGTCTAATACTAGGCCCTAAGCTTCTGTCTTGAACGTAAACCACACCTGAATATTAAGGGCCATTATATGGAAGATGGTGACCAGCTGTTCTCTTTCTCCCCTGAGTTCCAAACAATAAGAAATGGGCATCAGCTTCAGTGTGAAGGAATTGGGGAAAGAATGAGAAAGAATATTATTAATTGAAGTGGGTTACTGAGGGAATCTTATTCTGTGGAAGTCTTTTAAAAAGTTATTACTATCACCCAGAACATTTATTGTCTGTGACATAGGTAGCCCTGAAGTAAGAGATGTGATGAATTACACAAGAATTAGAAAGTCTCTGAGCTGGGGAATAATCAGCACAAACGCCAAATAATGTAAGATAGAAGCATGAAAATACATAGCCACAAAAATGAGAGATAGAGACATATATAGTTCAACATAAGGACAGCATTTAGCTAATTAAACTCTCTGGAAACATTCTAACTGCTTTTGGATAGCAAAGGAGTTCATGTTTTTAGCTTTGTCAGTTAACACAATTTTGAATTGAGTCAAATTCTCATTGGCATCTATGATCTGTATACAGTTTCTGGAACAGCCTTCTTCTGGAGGAAGTTTTCAAACAAACATTTGGCATCAATGGAATATATTTCATCAAACTGTCAGTGTTTTTCGTAGTACAGCCTTTGACTTCTAGAAGATTCAGGCTGCCTTAGAGACTCTGAGAATCCTAGGGCATTAGACCAACGCCAGGTGAATTACACTGAGGTCTTGGATCCTGGGGAAATAGAATCCTGAGAACTAGGATGCCCTGACTGAGATTTTTTTTTTTTTAATAAAAGGATCATTCAATTTTATTAAACAACTTATCTAACAGTTTCTTGGGCCTCCCTCCCCTATTCACATTGTCCTGGTTTACTCCAAATACATGTGTGGGAAATCTATGTGTATTATATTCATATGGATTTCAGAAACCTATACATCTTATTAAAAAACCTGTGAATTTAAGATGAGTACCATTGTTAACAAAGTTTACTTTCTGAGCATAAGAGAAAACAACATCTCCCTAATAAGAGACAAGGAAAAAATGTAACAGATATGAAGTTGTGTGTATTTGGTTTCAACCAAGATGCATTCAACAGAGTTAGTATACCTTATAGTTGAAATAAGTTTTACAATGGGGATTTTAACAGAAGCTCATAGAAACACTGTGAGAAAACTAGCTGATGATAAATGGAATCAATTGATATAAAAATAGTACGTATGCTCATAAAATCTGGCCCTGACTGAGATTGAACTGTTTCTGCTGATATAGATACAGGAAGATATTTGTGGCATTTTAGATTAGAATTTTTAGACTCCATTCAGACAGCTCATTAAAAACCATATACCCTCTTGTACCTGTAGAATCACAGATTCAACATAAGCAAGAATAACGTGTTTAGGCAGTTTTAGTCCTATGCAGTGGTGTGCTAGTAAATGTTTACCATCTGGTGTTCCACGCAAGGAGTGTGTGTGTTGCCAGGGGCGGCAGGAGTACACAGGTGTCTGATTTGTAGCATTTGCCAGTTTCTCTGGTGTAAATGCCCCCACATGGCCGATTGCCAGCTGCCAAATTGATACCACTGTAGGCAGAGTTGGGAAGAGATGTACACAACTGCTCCATCACCCCCGTGGTCCTATGTCAGGTGCACGTAGAGTGCCAAAGTTCAGAGCATCAGTCTGACTGTGTCATTTAATAACAGCCACCATTGTCATTATCAAGCAGAACTTCTCCCTTCCACCTTGTGACAAATGCTCTAAAAGCAGACCTAACACATGGCTTCTCCTCCATCTGAGAGCTGTGACTTATATCCTAAAGACTTTATTATTTAACAGAAGATTTCCCCCGTGATACTGCTCTTTATAGTAATATTACCCAGTTCCTTATATGTTCTGGTTGCTATAAGCAGAAAATGAAATGTTTACAGGTCAACAGAACTGATTCTTAGAGCAATAAGCACAACCTTCAGAATAGAAAAATAGTTTGGAGGCATGTTTTATTTTGGATTTTAGTATTTTTGTTATTAAAAAGACTGATAACACACAAGAAACACTGCTTACCATTCAGTAAAAGCCTGGCAGGAAACGAACATTTCACAACAGTTCCAGAATGTCTCCATTTGCTTATTTTTTGAAACAGTAGAACTACATTACGTGTTAACATATCAGTTCATGGCCCACCTCCTGTCTTTATGCCCAGACCTGTGCATATCTTTGTAACTCCAGGATACATGTATCTCACATCTGCAGTCTCTCTGTAAAAGATTTTCTGTAAAACAAAAGGGCGTTAACTTCTCCAATGCCAAAATGCCCAAATGGCTTGGGTTCCTGCCCATAAAACATATCTTGGGTGAGGACTGAAAAATCTAGTTGCTTTCACATTTACTTATGAATTCCTGTTCTCTGTATATAAAAGAGGAAACCATTTGGCAACCTGCCAGGAGCATCCCCTGAATCTTAGGGGGGAAAGCAGATGGATTCTTAGGACATAGTCATTCCAATCATGATGTGGTTAATATTCATTCTAAATTAGTGATAATGTTCATAATAACACATTGCCATTTACAGGGAACTTTTCACATGTATGTACTTCCCACTACATAATACTGAATAACATTGGTAATAGAAAATGTCATTGTCCAGTTTCAGAGCCTCTGCCAGTAATTAATATGTATTTATTCAATAAGTAGGTGATTGGTGCTTTCTGTAGTGAGGCATTATGGAGTCTGTCAAGATGAATTAAGATTAATCCATTATTATTTGACTCAAGATGGACAGGAGTTAGAAATGCTCACACATATTTAGACTCTATGAAATTCTTAGTTCCTCTCATTTTATCACTGGGAGAGAACTTAAGCTCAAATAAGTCATTACCATGGTCCTAATAAAATTTTTTCTTGTTAGGTTTGTTTGGTTGATTGGTTGTTTTTCCTTTTTCGCTGGTTGTTTTAGTGTATATAATAACTCAATCCCAGTTGATGAACACATCTCTAAGTCAGTAAATTTTATATACCACATGTCTAAGGTCATACTCAAGATTCATTTCTTCACTGAATTTTTCCCTGACAGTAACAGTTAATGACAATGTGACCCAATCATCTTAATTGCTGTGAGTTAGCGCAGCTATTCTGCATTGCTGTTGGCTAATGAATTAGATTCATTGGCTGGTTCTGACGTAGCTGACATCACATGTCACTGACAAGGTGACAGTGTAGAAGAGGACAGGAAGGAGGAGGAAAGCAAACTTCAGTCAACACACTAAGACACCCTAATGCCACATCCCAGTCTGTGCCCAAGGGAAATGGGCCAAATGAAAAAACATACGGAGCGCCTCCTGGTCATTTGCCATAACATTATATTTTTTTCTCCTCTGATATTAAAAAAAAAATCAGTGGTAGAAAGTAAGTCATGAATGATGTTATTCTGAAGCTTCACAGTAAAGCTTTCTGTAAATCTTTTAGTCAGACCTCCAGACCTCTGTGGTACTGGAGAATAGCTAAGGTACCTTTGACATCTAGAGTTGTAAGCTCCACATATGGATGAAAAGTTATTGTGGAAATCTTATTGCTTCTTAATCTTATTGGGGCCAATGATGGAGCTCCCTGATTCAAATCACAGTGTCACCAACGAACTTTGAATTTGATACACAATGAAGCAGTGGCTCTCCTTGGTGGCAAGGGATATACTGACAGCTTAGGTGTTCCTCTGGGATATCTGCCTCCTCCAGATCTTTAGAGGATGTTGTTAGAAAGTGAAAAGCTCTTTAAAGGAATCAGATATACACAGAAATCTGCTCAGTGTCACGGTCTCACAGCCCAAACATTCCTCACTGGAGTTTTTCCAAGAGAAACCCTTTCGCCCAAATTCTGGAGAGAGTGGTCAGGCCTGGGTCTCTGCCAGGATGTGTAGATGTAGATACCTGACTTTCAAACACTAGGAGAGCCAAATCGGAAGCCGCTGTTCTGTATTTCCCTCTCATGTGTTATAAATGGAAGCCAGAGCAAGTGGCGTGGTTTGTGTGTAAAACCACCAGATGGCACTGTGTGGGGAATGAAAGAGCATTTATATCCTCTGGAAAATGGATGCTAGTTTAAGTCGTCCTAGTTTTTTAAAGGACTTTCTTAAACATCTAAGCTCAGTGATCAAGAAGGAAAAGGAAAAACAACTGCTTACTTCCAGTGGTGGATATAGCCTTTTTAAGCTTGTAGTGCTGTGATTTGGTGACATTTCTGAAACTACCAGAAACCCATTTATTTATAAACTGTACTTCCAGGAGAGATTGAAATAATTGTTAAATTACATGGGGTGAGGAAGGTGAAGAGGCAGGGAGATCCTAATAAAAATTAAATATTAAATTAGGGTGGACCCGGGGAAAAGCATCAGAAGGTAAGTAGTGTTTCAACCAAATACTAACCTAACCCATTTACCTAAGGAGAGAACATCACTTCTTATTCACAGTGTAATTGGGTGGAGCCATACAAAATTGCTGATATTCAGCATCTTTGACCTACAAAATGATCATGGCATGTGGTTCAACTTAATAAAAGTAAACACTATTGGAAACAGGGTAAATTTGTAAAATATGTAAAAGCACACTAAATTATCTCATGGCTTACTAATAAATAGTAGGGCGCTAGAAAAACAATCCAAAATAAATTTTTTAAAAACACTATAGTCAATTCCTTAACTTCAAATATTTGTAATCCAAAGTACTCTCCATATGCCCAGAGATGATTTGAGAAACCTGCAAGTTTGCAAGGAGTTTTTTTTTTTTTTTTTTTTTTGAGAGAAAGCAAGTCTAGTTAAGCAGGTATTTTCTGTTAGCCCCAAAGAACTATAACACCAAGCAGTGTTTTTCATTTTTAAGAATGTAGAGGAAGCTAGCTATAGAAAAGATCCAAGAATGGTCACATGCTGGTGAGTATTAGTCCTTCTACACTGATGGTGCAGAAACTCCTCAGCTGTGGAGTCTTCCAACCACAATGTAACCTTAACCTTTGATGCCATCCACAGGTCCTCTGCCACTTGACAGCAGGAGAGTCCATGGGTGTCTGCAAGCAACCAAATGTTGGGCTTGGCTGTGCCAGCCTTGCGCTGGCCCATCCCTGGGCACAGTGGGGTGTGGACTCTGAGTAGGGTCCTGTCATTTCTCACCCATGGTTTCTGGGTCATTTAGACCAGCTTTCTGTGTTTGCTAACAGATCGTAAAAGGCCATAGAGAATAATGAAGAGTATCTTTTTGGTTGTAAACACAGGAGGAAAGTACACTTAGCATTTGAAAGGAATACTGAATAAAAATACACAATTTTCTCTATATATTAAATCTAAGAATAATCTGATGATGAAGGGAGAGGCAGGATGGTATCTTGATGGCATTTTTATGTGGTAAAAAGCAAAAAAAAAAAAACCAAAATTTCCAAAAGTATGAGAAAGTAGTACTATGAAAACACACCAATTCCTTAGAATAGTTTTGTTAAAGATATGTATTTTTAAGGTACTTGACGGTTTACAATGCCCTTTCATACATAACCATTCTCATAGTGCTCCTACGACATGGAGTCATTTTCCTAATTTTATAGAGTAAGAAGTAGAGGCATATTCCCAGAGGTTTAATAACTTCTCCAATGTCATAATTAGTATGCCAAACAGGCAAGTTTCAAATCCAGGTTCTGCTGAAGTTTAGTACGTGATGGAAGGAAAAGATCCATGCTTTGGTATCAAACACACCCGGGTACTGTTTCTTACTGTTACCTCATTTCTTAACTTGTTTTCAGATTAACTCCTTCAATTTCATCATCTGCAAAATGGTAATTAATGATAACCCCTCCTTTAGAAAGTCATTGTGAAGATTAAAGATAATATTGGGTTGGCCAAAAAGTTCGTTTGGGGTTTTCCATACAATGTTACAAAAACCCAAACGAACTTTTTGGCCAACCCAATATATAGGAAAGTGCATAGATCATTGTAGGTACTCCAAAAATGGCAACTACTTTTCTTGGTGTTCCACTAATATGAGTACAAAATTCTGCCAACTCTCTCTCCTTGGTAAAGCTTCAAAACTAATAAAGTGAATGAAGGAAATCTAACTTAACATCACAAACCTGTTAATAACAGAAGCAAACTATTTTGAAACCATACTATTTTGGACAAAGAAAAAAAAGATTGTGTAATGCTGCAGTGTCCAATGTAATAGCCACCAGCCACATATGACAACTGAAGTTTAAATTAATTAAAATTAAATACAGTTTAAGAGTCTGTTCTTCAGTCACACTAACAAACCCGAATATAGAGTGTAAACCCTTCATTTCCAGGTAAAGAAACTGAGGCCTTCTTAATATGTTCAGTTCAATATTCCTGTCTACTCTTACCCCCAACCACCACCAATTTACTTTCTATATTTGCTACAGTGTCTTCATTAATGGCAGGAGCCATAAAATATCCATAAGCTATCTATCACTAACTTGTCTGGAAGTTGATAATCGGTGTCAGCTGGAATCATTGGTAAGACTGTTGGCCAAATACTTGCACAAGGCCTCTCTATATAGTCTGGGATTCCTTACAATATGGCTAGATTCCAAGAGCAAGCATCCCAGAAGAGAGAACCAAGTAGAAACTGTATCATCTTTTCTAACCTAGCCTCAGAAGTTGAAGCCATACATCAGCATTCTGTCTTATTCTATTCATTAGAAGTGAGTCACTAAAGATGGTCCATATTCAAGGGGAGAAAAGAAGTGTCAAAGAATTTGCAAACATGTTTAAAGCCACCACAGTGTATCACAAATTATTTACATTCCTACCACTTGTAAAACACCTTCATCATTCCCCAGACTCCCCCAAAGACTTTCATCTTGTTACGATGTCAGGATCAGGTTCAGGGTTAGGATTTCATGACCTAAGTCAGATCCAGAGGCAGATGAGGCTCCTTGGATGTGGTTCCCTTAGTACAGCTCCTTAAGTACTGTTCTTAATCTGAAGACCTGTGAACTGAAAAGTGATCTTTCCCACTTCCATCAACATACAATGATGGGGCAGGATAACTGCTATAGACCCTCCCATTCAAAAAGTGAAAACAGGAGACACAGAAGTCATTGCCCCATAGCCTTTGTGAAATCCAGCAGGGCACATGTTGCTGTTTCCTTGATGAGAGCTTTAGTCCTACTACCTGGGAATGATTCTCCTCAGTTCTTGGCTTTTCCCTCTGGACTTTTTTTTTTTTTTTTGGTATTTTCTTGAATTTAAGAATAATCCTTCCTTGCACATAAGAAATGGTTGGTGATGCAGCCGAGTAGATTTCCTAGCCTGCTTCCTGCTCCTAATAGTTCAGGGGTCCACAGATTTTCTTTTGAATTGTAATGTCTCTGTGTCGTTCAATTCAAGCTGACTGTTTCTGTTGGTACAATTTCCTTAAAAGTCTTGTGGGCTTACTCTGAATCTTATTGAGAGTCAATCCATTATGCAAAAGCAGCACTCACACATCTTGCCATGATAAGCCATTCTCTACCTTGGGCTTCTTAAAAGTCTCCCATGGAACAATTACTATAAGATCCTTAAAAGACCTATTGTTTAATGGAGAGGGTCTGTGAGGCACACTCCTACTATCCTTTGAAGGACTTTTGTCTGTTTGAAGCATCATCTTAAACGTTTCTTTGTTTTTATCAAAAGTCTTTCAGTCATATGCTGAGCTGCATTTTTACACTACGTTTTCCTGACAGCACACTGGATTTAAACTCTGCACAGAAGCCAGTTCTTAATTTTAGCAATATTTGCCATTTGGAAAATCTGGAAATGATAAACAGATTTATTTTTTAACAACAAGCCCTTGTTACTTTATAGTTAGAATCATTCTTTAGCTTTTTCCTTTCCTCTTGCATTTTACTAGAAGCAGCCAAAAGAACCCAAGCAGCAACTTGAACACTTTACCTTGAAATCTTCTTAGCTAGGACATCCAGTTTGTTATGTATATTTCCTAGTTTCCGTGTTACTGAGAGTAAATTTTTAGCACTATATAACAAGCATCCCCTTTTCTCTAGTTTCCAATAACATTTTTTCACTTTCTTTCAATTCCTCACTACAGCGTCCTTGAGGGCCATCAGGTTTCCACTAGGAGTATCTTTGAAGCCATTTTGTTTTTTATTAACACTCCCACCCAAAGCCACTATCTGTAATTTAGGTTTTGGGTTACAGCAGCATTCCTCTTTTAGGTGCCTGAATGGATTCCAAATATCTATTGTTGTAGTAACCACTATAGAACTTAATGGTTTAAAAACAAGATACAACTCAATGGCAAAAACAAATAACCTGATTAAAAATGGGCAAAGAATATGAATAGATGTTTCTCTAAAGAAGACATACAAATGGCCAAAAGGTACATGAAAAGGTGCTTACCATCCTTAATCATCAGGAAAATGCAAATAAAAACCACAGTGAGATATCTATCACCTCACACCTGATAGAATGGCTATTATCAAAAAGACAAGAGTGTTGGTAAGGATGTAAAGAGAAGGGAACCCTTGCACACTGTTGGTTAGAATGTAAATTGGTACAGCCATTATGGAAAACAGTATGAGTTTCCTTTAAAAATTAACAATAGAACTACCATATGATTCAGCAATCCATCTTCTGGGCAATGTATCAGAAGGAAATAAAATCAGTGTCATAAAGAGATATTTGCACTTCCATGTTTATTACAGCATTATTCACAATAGCCAAGATATGCAAACAATGTGTTTGTTGATGAGTGAATGGATAAAGAAATTGTGATATATAAATGTTATTATGATACAGAAATGTTGCCATTTGCAACAACATGGATGAAACGAGAACATTATACTAAGTGAAATAAGTCAGGCACAGAAAGAAAAATACCACATGATCTCACTTATATGTGGAACCTGAAAGTTTAATTCATGGAAGCAGAGAGTAGAACAATGGTAAAGGTGGGGAAAATGGAGAGACGTTGGCCAAAGTTTACAAGGTTGCAGCGATGTAGGATGAATAAGTCTGGAGAGCTAAATGTACCATATGATGACTATAGTTATTACTGTATTGAATACTATAAAGTTGCTACAAAAGTAGATTTCAGGTGCTCTGACCACAAAAAAAAAAGTATATGAAGAGATGGATATGTTAATTAGCTTGACTGTAGTAATCATTTCACTATGTATATGTATTTCAAAACACCAAGTTGTACACCTTAAACATATCATTTTTATTAAATAAATAAATAATAAAACAATAACATTGTTCTTAGCCTTGAAATGTCGATTTGAGCAGGGCTCAGTGGGGGAACACTCACCCCTTCTCCAGTTAGTGTTAGCTGGGGCTCCTCAATGGCGAATCTGCTGAAGGCTTAATTCACTCACATGTCTGGTGGTTAATACTGGCTGTCAGCTTGGACTTTAGCTAGGCTGTTGCCTTGAACACAATCGTGTAGCCTCTCCATATATTCTGGACATTCTTCCAAAATGGTGGCTGTCACCATTTATCACTCATTCCCAAAATATGTGTCTCAAGAAAGAGCCTGGTGAAAAGTGCATCACCATATCTCCCCATTCCTCAGCTCAGCAGTAGCCTTGAAAATAGCAGCCCACAGTCCAGGTACTTCAGGGAGCAGAACAGACTCCATTCACAAAGAATTGTCATTTGAACTGTCTGGTGGCTTTGTGGAAGAACAAATAGAAGCTTCTCCCTATACAACTTGACTCAGAACTCGTCCAGTGCTAGATCTGCTACACAGGTGGTGTTTGTTGTAATATTTACAGGCAAAAGCTTTTAGTTGCTTCAGACAGTGGTGATAACTGTTGGGATGAACAATATATTAATGAAAAAGCTTGGGAGAAAAGGCTAGGGAATGCCATGTCCACAGGGTTTTTGAAAGCTCTTAACATATTTCTGGAAATCCAGAAGGCCGCACATGCATGAGGCAGTGTGCATGCTCAGGAAGACCCAAGAAGGCCCTAGGCTATCACCTCTGGCTGAACTGGAGACTGCACAAGCAGACAGTGAAGGCTAAGGGAGAGTTGTAAACTGCTTGAATGCCGAAGGTATGCCTCAACACACACAAAGTCCCTCAGCAAAGACCAGTATTTTGTGGTTCCTTGCATTTAAGGAAATGAGTACAATTATTAGCTGATCACTAAGCCAACCAAGTAGAAACTGCAGTGGCATCACACAATAAAGAATACAGCTTTACAGGATTAGTTCAGAAAAGTCACTAAGTAAATAACAACAGACGCTAAGGAAAGAGAGAGAATGTGATTTCCAGACTTGCCACATTATAGTATTCAACATATCCAGTGTTCAAAAGACAAATTATGAGGCATGCTAGGAGATAAAGAAGTATGACTCCTGCTCAGGAAAAAAGTAATCAATAGAAAGTGGCCAGAAGAAGCCCAGATATTGAACTTTCTAGACAAAAACTTCAAACCAGCTTTTTAAAATATGTTCAGGGGCTTCCCTAATGGCACAGTGGTTAAGAATCCACCTGCCAATGCAGGGGACACAGGTTTGAGCCCTGGTCCGGAAAGATCCCACGTGCCGCAGAGCAACTAAGCCCATGAGCCACAACTACTGAGCCCATGTGCCACAACTACTGAGCCCACGTACCACAACTACTGAAGCCTGTGTGCCTAGAGCCCATGCTCCGCAACAAGAGAAGCCACCGCAATGAGAAGCCCAAGCACCAAAGAGTAGCCCCTGCTCGCTGCAACTAGAGAAAGCCTGTATGCAGCAACGAAGACCCAATGCAGCCAAAAATAAATAAATAAATATTTTTTTAAATTAAAAAATAAAATATGTTCAAAGGAAACTATATTTAAAGAACTAAAGAAAAATATGAGAACAGTGTCTCACAAAGACTATCAATAGATAGAAATTATAAAAAGTAAACAAATGTAAATTCTTCAGTTGAAAAGTGCAATAACTGATAATGAAAATTTTACTTGAATGGCTCAACAACGTTCTAGCTAGAAGAATGAATCAGAAAGATTCAACAGAAATCAATAATAGGAAAAAAAAAAAGAAAATAATAGGAAGAAACCTGGGAAATTTACAAATATGTGAAAACATACTTCTAAACCAATGTGTCAAAGACAAAATCATAAGGGAAATTATAAAATACTTTGAGTATACAGAAATGAAACCACAAAATACAAAACTCATGGAATGCAACAAAAGCATAAGTACTAAGAGGTAAAATACATGCCTACATTAAAAAAAGAAGAAAGATCTCAATAACCTAAACTTGTCTTAAGAAACTAGAAAAAGAAGAGAAAACTAAACCCAAAGCAGGCCTAAGGAAGGAAATATAATGACGATTAGAGGAAGAATTAATGAAATAGATAATAGAAATACAATAGATAAAATCAACATAACTAAAAGTTGGTTCTTCAAAGAAAACCAACAAAATTGACAAAACTCTAGATAGGTCAAGAAAAAAAGAGAAGACTCAAATTACTAAAGACAAAAATGAAAAAGAAAGCATTCCTACTTACCTTACAGAAATAAAAAGGATTATAGGGGAACACTATGGACAATTACATGCCAACAAATTAGATAACTAGCAACCAAAACTGATTCTGGAAGAAACAGAAACCCTGAATAGACCTATAACAAGTAAAGAGAGAGAGGAGTCTGTAATCAAAGAACTTCCACCAAAGAAAAGCTCAGGACTAGATGGCTTCTCTGGTGAATTCTTCCAAATGTCTACAGAAGAATTAGCATCAATCTTCAAACTCTTCCAAAAAATAGAAAAGGAGGGAACACTTCATAACTCATTCTGTGAGGCAAGTATTACCCTGAGAGCAAGGCCAAAGACATGATAAGAAGAGAAAACTGTAGACCAAATCTCTTATATAGATGCAAAAATCCTCAACAAAATACTTTCTAGCCTCATCCAGCAGCATATAAAAGGATTATACACCATGACCACGTGGCATTTATCCCAGAAATGGAAAGTTGATTCAAAATATGAAAATCAATGTATTACACAATATTAATAGAATAAAGTGGGGGGAACACATGATCATCTTAATGGATGCAGAAAAAGCATTTGGCAAAATTCAACATCCTTCCACACAATATAAATAGGTGTAAATTGTGACATCAAGAGCATATAGTGCAGAGAGGAAGAGAGGCAAAAGTGTAGAGTTTTTGTATGCAAGTGAAGTTATCAGCTTAAAATAGACTATTATAAATAGATTTTATGTAAGCCCCATGGTAACCATAAAGAAAATACCTATAGAAGTTACACAAAAGAAAAAGGAATCAAAGCCTATGAGCACACACACACAAAATGAAACACAGAGGAAGACAGCAGGAGAGAAAAAGAAGAATAAAAGAATTATAAGACAAACAAAACAACAAAATGTCAAAAGTAAGTCCTTCCCTATCAATAATTACTTGAAACGTAAATGGGTTAAACTCCTCAATCAAATGAAATAGAGTCGTTGAACGGATTAAAAAAAAAAAAAGTAGATCCAACTGTATGTTGTTTACAAGAAACTTACTTTCAATTCAAGGACACAGATAAGCTGAAAGTGAAGAGATAGAAAAAGATATTTCATGCAAATGGTAACCAAAAGACAGCATAAGTGATGGTACTTAAATCAGACAAAATAGACTTTAAGTCAAAATCTGTCTCTAGAGACAAAGAATGTCATTATATAATGATAAAAGGGTCAATTCAACAAGAACATATAACAATTGTAAATATATACACACAACATCAGAGCACCCAAATATATAAAGATAATATTAACAGATCTGAAAGGAGAAATTGACAGCAATATAATAATTGTAGGAGACTTCAAAACCCTACTTTCAATAATGGATAGAACAGTCAGAAAATCAATAAAGAAACAGAGGAATTGAACAATACTGTAGGGGAAAAATGGACATAACAGATGTATACAGAATTTTTCACCCAATGGCAGAAAAATATACATTCTTCTCAAGTACATATGGAACATTCTCCTAGAGAGATTACCAAAAAAAGGTCACAAAAAAGTTTTAACAAACTTAAGAAGATCAAAATTATACCAAGTATCATCTCCAACCACAATGGAATAAAACTAGAAATTAATAACAGTAAGAAAACAGGAAAATTCAGAGGTACATGGAAACTAAACAACATGTTCTTGAACAACCTATGGTCAAATGCAATCAAAAGGGAATTTTTAAATATCCAAGATAAACACGAAAACACAACATACCTAAACTTATGGAGTGCAGAGAAGCAGTACTAAGAGGGGCGTTTATAGCAATAAACCCATACATTAACAAAGAAGAAAGATCTCACACAACCAGGTTTTTGCCTCCAGGAACTTGAAAAAGAAGAACAAACTAAGCCCAAAGTTAGCAGAAGAAAAAAAAAAAAAAGTATTATAGCAGAAATAAATAGAGAATAGAACAAAAATAGGAAGGAATCAATGAAACTAAGAGTTGCCTTTTTGAAAAGATAAAACTGACAAACCCTTAGCTAGACTAAGAAAAAAGAGAAGACTCAAATAAAGTCAGAAATTTGAGACATTATAGTGGATGTCTCAAAAATCAAAAGAGACTACTATGAACAATTATATGCCAATAAATTGGGTAACTGAGGGGAAATGGATAAATTCCTAGAAACATAAACCTATCAAGACCAAATCAAGACTGAACAGACCAATAACAAATATGAAGATTGAATCAGTAATCAAGCAAAGAAAACTCCAGGACAGATGGTTTCATAGGTGAATTCTACCAAACACTCAAAGAAGAATTAATACTAATCCTTCTTAAACTCTTCCAAAAAATAGAAGAAGAGGAAACACCTCCAAACTCATTTTATGAAGCCAGATTCACCATGATACCAAAGCCAGACAAAAACACCATGAGAAAAGAAAATTATAGGCCAATATCCCTGATGAATATAGATGCAAAAATCCTCAACGAAATACTAGCAAACTGAATTCAACATCACATTAAAAGGATTATACACCATGATCAAATAGGATTTATCCCTGGGATATAAGGATATTTCCACTTACAAATATCAATAAATGTGATAAAACACATTAACAGTATAAAAAATAAAAACCACACCATCATCTCAATAGATGCAGAAGAAGCAAGAAGAACAAAGCCAGCGGTATCACACTCCTTGATTTCAAAATATATTGCAAAACTACAGTAATCAAAACAGTATGGTATTGGCATAAATACAGACATATAAACTAAAAGAAGAGAACAGAGAGCCCAGAAATAAGTGCACACATTTATGGTCAATTAATCTTCAACAAAGGGGCCAAGTATACACAATGGGGAAATGATAATCTCTTCAATAAGTGGTGTGGGGAAAACTGAACATCCACATGCAAAAGAATGAAATTGAACATCTCACACCAAATACAAATATCAACTCAAAATGGGTTAAATACTTAAATGTAAGGCCTGAAACTATAAAATCATTAGAAGAAAGCACAGGCAAAGATGCTTCTTGACATTGATCTTGGCTACAAAACACCAAAAGCACTGACAACAAAAACAAAAACAGACAAGTGAGATTGCATCAAATTAAAAAGCTTCTTCACAGCAAAGGAAACACAGAGTGAAAAAGCAACCTATGGAATGGGAGAAAATATTTGCAAACCATATATCTGACAAGGGCTTAATATCCAAAATATATAAGGAAATTATACATCTCAATAGCAAAAGAACAAACAACAATATTTTTTTAAATGGGCAAAGGACCCAAATAGATATTTCTCAAAAGAAGACACACAAACATACAAATGGCCCAAAGGTACATGAAAAGGTGCTCATCATCACTAATCACCAGGAAATGCATACCTAGTAGAATGGCTATTACCAGAAGACAAGAGATAACAAATGTTAGCAAGGCTGTGGGGAAAAGGGAACCCTTGTATACTGTTGGCGTGAATGTAAATTGGTACAGCCATTATGGAAAATAGTTCTATTTTTAATTTTTAAAAATTAAAAGTAGAACTACCTTATGATCCAGCAATCACTTCTCTGGGTTTATATCCAGTGAAAATAAAATCACTATCACAAAAGAGATACATGCACTCCCATGTTCATCACAGCATTATTCACCCAAGATATGGAAACATAGGTGTCTCTCAGATGAATGGATAAAGAAAATGTCACACACACACACAAACACACACACACACAGGAATATGATTCAGCCTTTAAAAAAGGAGGAAATCTTTCCATTTGCAACAACATGGATGAACCTGGAGGGCATTACACTAAGTGAAATAAGCCAGACAGGGAAAGAAATACAGCATGATGTCACTCATATGTGAAATCTAAATACTCATATCAGATAAAATAGACTTTAAAATAAAAAATGTTACAAGAGACAAGGAAGGACACTACATAATGATCAAGGGATCAATCCAAGAAGATATAACAATTATAAATATATATGCACCCAACATAGGAGCACCTCAATACATGAGGCAAATGCTAACAGCTATAAAGGAGGAAATCGACAGTAACACAACAATAGTGGGGGACTTTAACACCTCACTTACACCAATGGACAGATCATCCAGACAGAAAATTAATAAGGAAACACAGCTTTAAATGACACAATAGACCAGATAGATTTAATTGATATTTATAGGACATTCCATCTGAAAACAGCAGATTACACTTTCTTCTCAAGTGCACATGGAACATTCTCCAGGATAGATCACATCTTGGGTCACAAATCAAGCCTTGGTAAATTTAAGAAAATTGAAATCATATCAAGCATCTTTTCCCACCACAACGCTATGAGATTAGAAATCAATTACAGGGAAAAAAACATAAAAAACACAAACACATGGAGGCTAAACAATACGTTAATAAATAACCAAGAGATCACTGAAGAAATCAAAGAGGAAATCAGAAAATACCTAGAGACAAATGACAATGAAAACACAACGACCCAAAACCTATGGGATGCAGCAAAAGCAGTTCTAAGAGGGAAGTTTATAGCAATACAATCCTACCTCAAAAAACAAGAAAAATCTCAAATAATCAATCTAACCTTACACCTAAAGGAACTAGAGAAAGATGAACAAACAAAACCCAAAGTTAGTAGAAGGACAGAAATCATAAAGATCAGAGCAGAAATAAATGAAAAAGAAACAAAGAAAACAATAGTAAACATCAATAAAACTAAAAGCAGGTTTTTGAGAAGATAAACAAGATTCACAAATCTTTAGCCAGACTCATCAAGAAAAAGAGGGAGAGGGCTCAAATCAATGAAATTAGAAATGAAAAAGGAGAAGTTACAATGGACACCGCAGAAATACAAAGCATCCTAAGAGACTACTACAAGCAACTCTATACCAATAAAATGGACAATCCGGAAGAAATGGACAAATTCTTAGAAAGTTATAACCTTCCAAGACCAAACCAGGAAGAAATAGAAAATATGAACAGACCAATCACAAATAATGAAATTGAATCTGGGATTAAAAAACAAACAAAAGTCCAGGACCAGATAGATGTCTTCACAGGTGAACTCTATAAAACATTTAGAGAAGAGCTAACACCAAGCCTTCTCAAATCTTCCAAAAAATTGCAGAGGAAGGGACACTCCCAAACTCATTGTACGAGGCCACCATCACCCTGACACCAAAACCAGACAAAGATACTACAGAAAAAGAAAATTACAGACCAATATCATTGATGAATAGAGATGCAAAAATCCTCAACAAAGTGCTAAGCAAACAGAATCCAACAACACATTAAAAGGATCATACAATACGATCAAGTGGGATTTATCCCAGGGATGCAAGGATTCTTCAATATACACAAATCAATCTATGTGATACACCATATTAACAAATTGAAGAATAAAAACCATATGATCATCTCTAAAGATGCAGAAAAAGCTTTTAACAAAATTCAACACCCATCTATGATTAAAAACTCTCCAGAAAGTGGGCATAGAGGGAACCTACCTCAACATAATAAAAGCCATATATGACAAATTCACAGCAAACATCACTCTCAATGGTGAAAAACTGAAAGCATTTCCTCTAAGATCAGGAACAAGACAAGGATGTCCACTCTCGCCACTATTATTCAACATATAGTTTTGGAAGTCCTAGCCATGGCAATCAGAGAAGAAAAAGAAATAAAAGGAATCCAAATCGGAAAAGAAGAAGTAAAACTCTCACTGTTTGCAGATGACATGATACTATACATAGATAATCCTAAAGATGCCACCAGAAAACTACTATAGCTAATCAATGAATTTGGTAAAGTTGCAGGATACAAAATTAGCACACAGAAGTCTCTTGCATTCCTATACACTAACAACAAAAGATTAGAAAGAGAAATTAAGGAAACAATCCCATTCACCACTGCAACAAAAAGAATAAAATACCTAGGAATAAACCTACTTAAGGAGGTAAAAACCTGTACTCAGAACACTATAAGACAATGTCAAAAGAAATCAAAGATGACATAAACAGATGGGGAGATATACCATGTTCTTGGATTGGAAGAATCAATATTGTGAAAATGACTATACTACCCAAAGCAATCTACAGATTCAGTGCAATCCCTATCAAATTACCAAAGGCATTTTTTACAGAACTAGAACAAAAAATCTTAAAATTTGTATGGAGACACAAAAGACCCCGAATAGCCAAAGCAATCTTGAGGGAAAAAACGGAGCTGGAGGACTCAGACTCCCTGACTTCAGACTACACTACAAAGCTACAGTAATCAAGACAATATGGTACTGGCACAAAAACAGAAACATAGATCAATGGAACAAGATAGAAAGCCCAGAGATAAACCCATGCACCTATGGTCAACTAATCTATGACAAAGGAAGCAAGGATATACAGTGGAGAAAAGACAGTCTCTTCAATAAGTGGTGCTGGGAAAACTGGACAGCTACATGTAAAAGAATGAAATTAGAACACTCCCTAACACCATACACAAAAATAAACTCAAAATGGATTAAACACCTAAATGTAAGACTGGACACTATAAAACTCTTAGAGGAAAACATAGGAAGAACACTCTTTGACATAAATCACAGCAAGATCTTTTTTGACCCACCTCCTAGAGTGATGGAAATAAAAACAAAAATAAACAAATGGGACCTAATGAAACTTAAAAGCTTTTGCACAGCAAAGAAAACTATAAACAAGACGAAAAGGTAACCCTCAGAATGGGAGCAAATATTTGCAAATGAATCAATGGACAAAGGATTAATCTCCAAAATATATAAACAGTTCTGCAGCTCAATATTAAAAAAACAAACAACCCAATCAAAAAATAGTCAGAAGACCTAAATAGACATTTCTCCAAAGAAGACATACAGATGGCCAAGAGGCACATGAAAAGTTGCTCAACATCACTAACTATTAGAGAAATGCAAATCAAAACTACAATGAAGTATCACCTCACACCAGTTAGAATGGGCATCATTAGAAAATCTACAAACAACAAATGCTGGAGCGGGTGTGGAGAAAAGGGAACCCTCTTGCACTGTTGGTGGGAATGTAAATTGAAACAGCCACTATGGAGAACAGTATGGAGGTTCCTTAAAAAACTAAAAATAGAATTATCATATGATCCAGCAATCCCACTGCTGGGCATATACCCAGAGAAAACCATAATTCAAAAAGACACAGGCATCCCAATGTTCGTTGCAGCACTATTTACAATAGCCAGGTCATGGAAGCAACCTAAGTGCCCATCAACAGATGAATGGATAAAGAAGATGTGGTACATATATATACAATGGAATATTACTCAGCCATAAAAAGGAACAAAATTGGGTCATTTGTAGAGACGTGGATGGACCTAGAGACTGTCATACAGAGTGAAGTAAGTCAGAAAGAGAAAAACAGATATCATATATTAACACATATATATGGAATCTAGAAAAATGGTACAGATGAACCAGTTTGCAGGGCAGAAATAGAGACACAGATGTAGAGAACAAACGTATGGACACCAAGGGGTGAAAGCAGGGTCAGGCTGGTGGTGGTGTGATGAATTGAGAGATTGGGATTGACATGTATACACTGATGTGTATAAAATGGATGACTAATAAGAACCTGCTGTATAAAAAATAAATTAAATTCAAAAAAAATAAAGGGTACAGCTCAGGAACAGCCAGATGGAAGAGATGCATAGGGAAAGGTATGGGGGGAGGGGTGCAGAACATACATGACCTATCTGGACACACTTCCCTCCCAGCACCTCCATATGTGTTCACCACCCCAGTGAACTACATAAAGCTCTCCAAACCACTACTCCCTCCACCTCACACACACTCTCACCCCCATACTTTGGAATTTTTATGGAGTTTTCATTACATAGGTATGATTGATTAAATCATTGATCATTGGTGATTAATTGAATCTCCAATCCTTTTTCCTTCCCTGAGGGGGTTGGAGAGGTGCGGGAGATAGGGGAAAGTTCCAACCCTCTAATTACATGGTTGGATCCCCTGACAATCAGTCCCCATCTGTGGTGAGCTAAGGACTTTCCAAAATCACCTTATTAACATAAACTCACCGCAACAAGAGAAGCCACTACAATGAGAAGCCTGCTCACTGCTGCAACAAAGAGTAGCCCCTGCTTGCTGCAGCTGGAGAAAGCCCGCATGCAGCAACAAAGACCCAACACAGCCAAAAATAAATAAAATTTTTTTTAAAATTGTGTTTTCTTTCTTCCTGATCAGCTTAGCTAGAAGTTTATCAATTTTATTAATCTTTTCAAAGAGCCAAATGTTGGCTTTGTTAATTTTTTATTTTTCTGTTATTGAGCTCTGCTTTTATCTTTATTATTTCCTAAATATAAATACTTACAAAGATAGATTTAATTTGCTCATCTTTTCCCAGTTTCTTAATGGAGAAACTTAGATAATTGATTTTAGACCATTTTTTCATTATCACTCAATTCAAAATTTTTCTAGTTTCCTTGTGGTGTCTTCTTTGACCCGTGGGTTATTAGAAGTGTCTTATTTAATTTTCAAATATTTGGGGGATATTTGGGTATCTTATTGATTTCTAATTTCATTCTTTTGTGGTCAGAAAACATACTTTGTATGATTTCACTTTATTCAGACTTTACTGAGACATATTTTATGGGCTTGCATATGGTCTAACTTGGTGAACATTTTATGTGCCGTTGAAAATAATGTGTACCCTGTGGTGGTTTGGTATAATGTCCCATAAATGCCAAGTGTGTCAAGGTGGTTGTGTTGTTCAGCTCTCCTATATTCTTAATGATTTGGGGGGTCTAGTTGTTGGGGTCATTAAAATCTTTAATTATAATTCTGGATTATCTATTTCTCTCTTTAGTTCTGTCAGTTTTTGTTTAATGTATTTTGAAACTCTAATTCAGATACACACACATAATTGTAATGTCTTTCTGATGGATTGACCCTTTTAACATGGTGAAATAACTACTCACTATCTCTGGCAACACTCCTTGTCTTGAAGTCTATTTTGGTCTGATATTAATGCAGTAATTCCAGTTTTCATATGCTTACTTATTTTCATGGTATATCTTTTTCCATTTTTTAAATTTAAACCTATCAGTGTCTTTATATTTGAATGACATCTCTGTTCTAGACATTATACGTTCTAGTTATCTAGTAATATGTTCTAGTTATCTATTGCTATGTAGCAAACTACTACAAATCTTAGATGCTTAACATAAGAACCATTTTATCTCTCAGGATTGTTTGGGCAGGACTTGGCTGAGCAGTTCTGCTCCTTTGTGTTGGGTTATTCACTTGGCTGCATCCATTTGAACTGAGCTGGAAGGTCCAAGAAGGTCTCACTTACTTACCTGGTGCCTCAGCATTTCTCCAAGTGGCTAGTTCAGGCTTTATCATGGTTTGGTGTCCTCAGGGTATTTGAACTTCTTACATGATGGCTGGCTTCTAAGAGGGAATGTCATCAAAATGGTTATTCTGAGTTTATGTGTCCCTTTTTCTTCCTTGTTAACAGAAACTTAATATTTGTTCAGGTAATTTATTTTCAGTCCTGGTATCCTTTAGGGAAGGCTGTGCCCTTCTCTATTCCTAGAGGATGGAAATAGATGTTTAATAATTCAATGATGATAAATCTGTTCCTCTTGCCAGGGACTGGTTTAGAAATGGGCCTGTGACACAATTCTGGATGAGGTTTTAGGTAAAGTCAGAAGATGGGCTTCTGGGAGAGTGTTCCTCAGGTCTCAAAAAGGGACACAACAGAGGAATATCCTTCTCTGATGCTGGATATTATTATCTGCATATGACACCTGGAACTGCATGGCCATGTTGCCACCACGGAGGAAGGACATAAAAGGACAAGCCAACATGCTGAGATGGCCTAAGAGAAATATGGAAAAAGTCTGGGTCCTTGATGATATTATTGAGACACTAAATCAATCAACCCTGGAACCACAAGATTTCCCCCTCCCCCAGTTTTACTGAGATATAATTGACATATAACATTGTATTCGTTTAACGCATACAACATAATGATTTTTTATATGTACATATTGTAAAATTATTACTGCAATATGATAGTTTAGCATCTGTCACCTCACATAGTTACAAACATTTTTTTCTTATGATGAGAACTTTTAAGATTTCTTTTCTTAGCAATTTTCAAATATACAATACAATACTGTTAACTATAGTCACCAGGCTCTACATGGCATCCCCAGAACTTATTTTTCTTATAACTGGAAGCTTACACCTTTTGACCACCTTCACCTATTTCTCCCACTCCCTCCCACCATCTCTGGCAACCACCAATCTGTCCTCTGTCTCTATGAGTTCAGTTTTTTTAGGTTCCACATGTAGGTGAGATTATCATACAGTGTTTGTCTTTCTCTCTGGCTTATTTCACTTAGCATACTGCTTTGAAGGTCCATCCATGTTGTCACAAATGGAAGAGCCATGAGATTTTTTTTTAGATTTTTGCCCTTCTGTTTTGTAAAATACATTTTATTTGCAGCCTAAAGCATTCTGAAGGATATGAGGAAGAGGTTAAAATAGAGGTGATACTGGACCCAGAGTTATTAATCCTCTATTAAGAAATACTATAATTTTATGATTGGTTATTGGAGGGAAGATGTTTAATACATTTAAATCCACAGTACAAGTTAAAAAGCACGGCAAAACACACAGTATGAATTTAAATTTGTACTTTATAAATCAAATTAAAAACCAAAGAAACAAAATTACTTTTTTTCCTCCAAACAGCATCATTACTGTGGAACTGCTGCCGGCAACAGAACCAACGTTGCATAGAGTTGGAGGTAAAAGTCATGTTGTCAGAAAAGATTATCTTGAAGTTAAAATCATGGTGACTAAGATCACGTCTTTCAGCATTTCAATCAAATCAAAGATTTGGGTTTAAAAATCCATAACTGGTTTGTAAAGATAGGATATAGAAGAAAAACCTAAAAGAAGCTCCAAGTGAGTAGATCTTAGTAGAGTGCAGTCATGTTTATCACAACTAGTACTGTGTGTCTTAGTCACAAATATTTCTATTTATTGACAGTCATAAGACCATAATTGTTTTAATTTTAATAAGTTTCACGAAAACTCTGTTTAGATTCACTCACTTTTTTTTTTGGCTTTTACAGAGAGAAATGTTTAAGATATTGGGACCAAAGCATGATTTTGCCCACTTTTCATCTTGCCTTGTCAAGTAAGGATATTAATTAAAAGCATCTTTCACCTACTGTCATCATTATTTATTTTAAAAAATGACATTTAACACTCCAAAAGGATATAATCTTGGAATTTCTAAAAGATTACATTTTGCTTTAAAAAAATCACATTAACTTAGCTTTTTGTTCATATATTTATCACAGACAGCTGAAGCTTCTTTTTGGACTGGTATGAGCCTGCAGACAGGCATGTAGAAACCATTGATTTCAATTATTTTCTCCCAAATCTGTCATAGACTGGAAAATGTTTACCTCAACCTTCTACACTTAAAAGTAGCTTTTGTGCTTCTTCATTCAGTGACTATTTATTGTGTCTGTGACATGCAAGACCTCGTGGCAGCTACTGTGGAGAACCCCAAAACATGTAAGACCTAGCCCCTGATCTTTAGCTGCTGATGCCTTGGCCGCACCATAAGACATGTCACAGAATCAGGTGAATCTTGTGTTCTCTACACCAAGTATTTTATACTTACTAAAGTGTAAATGCCAGTAGTTTTTTGGGGTTTTGTTTGTTTGTTTGTTTTTGTTTTTAGTTCTAGCTTAATTTCTTTCAAGTCTCAACCTTGTGTGTCTTTACTAATAGGCAGCAAAACAGTTAAAAATGTAGGTTTTGCTAGCGCTAGGAAACCAGAAATGTAGTGGTATAAGGGGTGAAACTAATCAAAGGCCATAAAGGGACCATTACAGGAGAGTGTGAAGATTGCACCGTCCTGTGAATGGGATCCCAGCCACAGAGGGACTCTCACCTTCAGGGTCTGTTCTCTCCAGCTTCTTACAGAGACCTCTCTCTAGCTCTCTTTGAGCAAATGGCTGGGGAAGCACCCCACTATTTCTGTGCTGTTTGATTTGTCTAACCCTCAGAACTCTCTTCTAAGAATGTCTGAATTTGATCAAGACCGTAAGATGATTATGTTCTCACTACAAGTGGATTGTGAACTAAATGTATCAGGTTGGCTGCCAAGATCAATAGCCTTCCCTCTTTTTTCTTTTTCCTTTTTTTTTTTTTTTTTAAACAAAGTTCCCTTCAGCAGAGGCCATTAGCAGACACTCTATCCATAACTCAGCACAGAGTTCTCATACAGCATTTTCTGGACTTGTTTAGTGGGCAAAATTAGCTCCAACCCCTTGCTAACTTGGCTCAAGGAGAAACAACTCTTGTTTCTGAAGAATACGCTCAGCAATATTTGAGAGTTATTGAAAGGATCAGCTAAGGGGAAGAGTGTTTGAAAAACAAAACTAAATAGTGATTTCCCCCAACACACACCCAAGGCACCTCTACGTTATGTTCAAGCTTTTCTTTCTACTACCAAACAGATCAACACAGGTAAGCAGAAACAATCTAATAGTTCTGTCACAATTCCACACACCAGGACTCTTTGAAAGCCAATCTATTTTGGTAAAATCCCAACTTTTTTCTTTGCTGTGAGCTTGTTTTATAATAAATAAACATTTAAAACACTTTCCAAAGTGCTTCTCCCCAAGTATCTTTTCTAAATGGTATATCAGGTCCCAACTGGGTAATTGGCAATGCTAACTCCCACTTTATTTAACAGGCAAGGCTAGGTATTATTGAAGCCCTGATGGACTAATTGGGGTCACTTAAGGAAAACACCCAAGAAATGGGCTTCTTCTTACATATACTCAGTGTGATTTTGAAACACCACCGTCAGAAAATACAACCAATCCCTGAAACTTTTTTTCCCCTGGGTTAGCAGAATCCAAGACAATTGATGACATTACATTGGTCGTTCATTTTAGATTCGTGGAGCCCACAAAAATCAATAGTTTTCCATTATCAGGTCCAGCTGGGTCACTAGTCTGTCAATGAGCTGTTACAATTGCTGTACAGGGGTGAGCCTGACCAGTCAATTGCTGCTGACAAGAGGAAAACATGCTGACAGCCACGGGAACAAGTCAGAACACAGATTTGCACTTCAGTGTGCCATCCGAAGAGACTCAGAGCAAGGCCATTTTCAAGACGTAGGGCACACTCCGTGGGAGGCCTGGGGGAGGGGCTACCCCCTGGTTTTACAGCACAAGTGCCTAAGGGCCTGTCCTGGCTCCAGCCAATCATCTCCGGTGGAGACTCCCTGTAGTCACTGCCTGTGTTAGTAAGAGGACACGGACCAGCCAGAACCGTTCCTAAACACTATCTTCTATCCCGCATTGTACCCAGAGCAAGAGTGGGAGGAAGGAACTCTACTTTTACTACCACTGAGTCAGATGTAACCATACATATACCGGGGAATATAAAAACTTAAGAGGAAGTAAATGGCCAAAGGCACCAAATACGAACCAATATGACTAAATGTGTTGCAAATAAATATTGACCGAAGGACAGAAGATCCCCTGATGTTGGTATATAGGCTATTCCCGTGTCGCCTCATTATTTATAACATTATCTATACTTTGACCTCAACTTGAGATATTTTACTGAACCAAGCGTCTCTCTCATTGGTGTTTCATCCACAGCCACTCTGTCTGATGCAGTGGACAGCCGGGGGAACTGAGTTCTAGTCTTGCCCTGCCCATAATTAGGAAGTGGTGGGATAGAGCGGTCAGCTTGGACAAGTATCTGAACTGCCCCACATTAATAAAATGGAGGCGTGCTTGCCTCACCTACTCTGTAGCAAGGTTGTCATGAGATTTCAAAACCAGATCAATTTAGAGTAAGCTCTGCCCAAGTGAGTGACTGTGTATGTGTGTGTACGTGTGTTTATGTGTGTGTCTCTCGATCTCTAGAAGCTATCCATGCAGCAAGTTTGGAAACAACTGAAAGAAGTCCTTCTTTCTCCAGAATAATTCATTTTTGGTCTAGATTGAATGCTTTCCTTCTTTAGATGAATCCATGAATAATCCATCATGTATTCCAACGTGAGAGAAAGCCAGAAGTCAGAGGACAGCTCTGAAGTCTTAGTGGGTTTTGTGGCTCTCCCTAATTTGTAGAGAAGAGGATTGAGATGCCAGCAGAGCAGACACACACTGTCTGGGTTCCTGCATGCTGAGGGGCTTCCAAAGCAACATGAATCTGTGCAGCGCTCTGGTCTCCCCACCCTGGTTTTGTTTCAGACATCAAACTTATGAGCTCAAAAGATAAATATTTTGAATTTGTTTCAATATTATGATTTGTAATGTTTCACTTTTATTAACATCTTTCATGTATTAAATTCTAGCCTTTTTAAAAATGCCTCCAGATTTGGGTTTGATTCTTTGGGAAGTCAACATTCACTTGTTTTCCATCATCAAACAAAACTGATAATCAACTGTATTACTGGAAGCCAACTAGCTAGGGTTTTTCCCTTTCTTTTTTTTATTACACCACCAAAAAAATCATTTTCTTTAAATGAGGGGAAAAAAAAGTAGTTTTAACAAGAGCAAATTTGCTCGTAATTAGATGAACCAGTCTTATGTCTTCTAGCACTTGGAAGCATGAAATTCATCAGAACTCTCATAGCATTAATTAAAAAGAATTTATGTTTTTTTAATAAAATGCTTCATGTTTTAGCTCCTTTTTCCCTCTACCAAATGCGATTATGTGGGGGCTGAAGGGAATTCAGGTTAATATGTTGACACACTTAACAATGCAGGGTCATGTTGCACAATACGCTTCACTGGTTTAGTTCAGTACACCCCCTGACAGGGCCTAATCATCCCCTGCCCTAAAGGCAAAGGGAAAGAGAGGATTTTAATTACTGCTCTGTATGCAAGTTTGCCAGCATTAAATTGAGACATAATTAGGCCTCTGAATTTTAATAATTGTCCTAGCTAATTGGGCAGACAAGTATGTTATGCAGCACGGCGTGATTAGATAATTAGTATTTCCAAATGACAAAACTGGGCTCTTGATTACAAATTCTACATGAAGGGGGAAAAAGGTAGCAAGCAGATCTTTACAATTCTATTAAGGGAGAGTTTAGCTATGTTGGTAATTTAAAGTCCATTAGGAAGCAACATTTCATTCTCAGAGCCGGGGGTCTGGGACAAGGGCCTCTGTCCAACTCTGGCTCCTACTTAAGTCTTCTCCCCAAGGAGCTCTGCTTTCCCTGGGGTCTGCTGCACCCACCCTTCCCTCCACCTCCACCCCAAACTTAGCAGTCATCACTGACCTTGGGTAAGGTCTCTTTGGCTAGACACCAGATGGGAGGTGATAACTCTGAAAAAGAAATCACAGAATGTAGGAAGTGTAGAACAGAGAAAGGATAATCTACCCAGGTTGGGTATAAGTATCTATAATGTCTTTCCTTTGCAAAGAGCTGTTCTTTCATTCTTTTCCCAGAATTCACCACTCTCATTTTATCATCAGCTCCATTAAAATCGTTTTGGTGGAAAATCTTAAATCAAAATCTTAAATTTTTGAGGTATTATATTATTGGGGTGAAGAACATGGGCATTGGAGACTGACCTGGATTTGAGATCATCACTTACTAGAAGTGTGACCTTCGATAAATTACTTAATCTTGCCAAATCTCAGTTTTCTTATTGGTAAAATGAAGAACCTTCCCCATAAGTTTGTTGATAGGATTAAATAAGATAATGCATATAATTTAAAGCACAGTGCCTGGAAAGAAGTAAGTGCTTAATAAATATTAGCTATTAAATCAATGACTTTGGAAGGTACAAGGTGAAGGTTCTGGGTCTGGCTCTTTTCTATGCTGGTAGTCAAATGAGGCAAGGGTCCCCAGCCCATTTATTTTCTGAGAGAAGAATGTAGTGCCTCATTTATGCTGGGGAAAGCCCAATGGCAACAGCTACCTCTACCACTCGAATACCTGGCAAGATTTTCTTTCTCTCCATTCTTCAGAGATTGGCATTGCAGACAAGCCCCGCCATGCAAAAATCATGGGGGCAGTTAACCTAAGAAGAATGTAGTATAAACTCTGCATCTTACTCCACCTTGTGACTCATTCTCCACAAATGTCACCTTATTGCCCACAGAGGCATACTTCTATCTGCTAAACTTTTCTCACAACAATCAGTAGGCTGGGCTCTAGAGCTGTTTTTCAGGCAAAAGAACTATTAATTGGATGCAAACCAGAATCCTTAAAAAATGATTGATAGGTGGTTGGTGGATAACAATGTGATGATAGTTTGTTAGGGGAAACTTGGAAGTTCTGGATGTATATTCATGTACAGTCACTGAGGATGACCATAGGAAAATAACAGTGCCTCCATGGCTTGGTCAAGACAGCCTACCAGACTGAATGAGAATTTCTTATGACTTTCTCAGAACTTTGTGCCATCTCATTTATGAATGATGGAAGCGTTCTGGCAAGATTCCAATTCAGAATGCAGAGTTCTCTCCGTGGGTAAACTTTATATCATCCTGGCATAATCTCTACAGTATATAACACCTAAATAGTATATAAATCTAGTATATAACCTAAGTTTAGTATATAACACCTAAATCTCTACAGTATGTAACACCTAAATAGAGAGGAGGGCAACACCCTGAGAATTGAGGAAAAGAGACAAGTATAGAATGCAGACATTCTGCTAGAAGCTTAGAAGCAAAGAGTAAGACATTATTTTCCAGGCTAGGACTGAAGACATAGAAAGACAGAGTGCGTAATCCTGTCTGATCTGTATTTCACGGTAAGGAACCGTCTCCTCTCTGGGCTGCGAGTCTCCCTGTTGCTCACAGGGACATTGCTCCCCGGTCACAGGAGCGGCCATGAGAGCTGGCGCAGAGCTCTCGCCCTCACTGCACTTCCCAGATGCCAAGAGGAAACAACACCCTTGTGGAAGGGTGGGAAAAGTAATAATTGTCCAAAGGACGTTCCCCGCCCCCCACCCCCGTGCTGGAGCTTCTTTCCCGTTCTTTTTGAAGAAGCGCGTGTATGACTGATCGCTCAACACGCTGTTGGTTCTGATTGCAGAAAACACACCTTATAAATATATGATAACCATCCTGTAATAGAGAGTGTGACAATTTACTTCACAGTGCGTTTCGGGCTGCTAATTGATCGTTTCAGTCCAGGGACGATTTGGAATAAATTATAGCCATCAAAAGGATATCACTTCTCATTTTCGTGGAAGGATTTCCACGTCCCTTCGCGTTGGTCAGAGAGCCGATTGCACCCGGCAGGAGAAAGGAGGCTGGAGGGGCGGGGCGGGGAGCTGGGGGGGCCGGGGGGCGGGGCCTGCGGGACGGGGCGGGGCCGATGGGCGGGGCCGGCGGCGGCGCGCACGCGGCGGCTGCAGGTCCGCGGTCGGACGGTAGAGGCCTCCCTTCCGAGGCGGCGGCGCGGGTGCCACCCGCTGGGGCTCCGCTCCCCCTGCGCGAGCCCGCGCGTCCTTCCCGGCGAGGTCCCTCCGCGGCGCGGCCAGACCCAGTGTGAGTATTCCCCACGCGCTCCCCTCCTCCCGCAGGCGGCAGCGCCTGTTCGTTTGAAGTGAGAGTCTCCGTCGGGCAGAGGGCCCTGCTCGGGGGCGGGGGTGCTCGCGTGAGCGGGATCTCACCTCCCGCTGGAGGCTTCCTCTCAGCGGGACTTACCCGCGGGAGCGGACGCCGTAATGCGGAGCACCGCTCTCTGAGCTCCGGGAGCGGGAGTAGCGAGGCTGGAGGCGCCGCGGCGCCGTCGGGGGCTTTGTGTGCAGTTGGGGCCCGCAGCCCCGGTAGCTCTGGTTCTCACGCCGCAACTGCGGAGGGGCGCGTGCGGAGCGTCGCAGCCTCTGAGGGAGCCTCGCCCACCGGCCCCCCCCAGGAGAGGGCGAGGAGAGGGCGGGCCGGGCCGGTTGGCGCCGCGAGGTGATGCCGGGGTCTCCAGGGCGGCGGGTTACGCGCTGTGGAAGGCGGCGAGAGCGCGGCCTAAAAGCCCTGCGGGGGACGCCGGCGGGAGAGCTCGGCCGAGGCCACTCCGAGCGTACCGGCCCCGGACCCCGCTCCGTTGGGTCGGCTTCCCCAGCCGCCTTGGAGGCCGCCGCGCCCTCGCTTGCATTTCATTTCCCGCAAGGTGTGTGCCGTCGTGTGGTGGTCACGGAGAAGAGAAACCTATCCCTGGATGGGATTCGACTTTGAAAAAACAGTATTTTCCTCCTCCTGTCGCGGGCACTTGCCAGTCTGGCCTTTTCCTCCCCTGCCCCCGAGACTTCCAGGCAACTTTCATTCTCTTCCTAAGTTAGAGCGTGAGAAGGATTGAGGCCCTTCGCCCACACGTAGCAGACCCCCCTATCCGTGTGCTTGAAGTCAGGCTTCGCATGGTGTTCTTCGGTTTTTAGTCTTGTGTTATGCTAATAAATTATGTCAATCTAGGGCACGGATGTTTCCTTGCAGGCGATTTTGACAGCAGTCATCATACCAAGCTATTATGAAGTGTGATGTCAGTCTGGAGGACGGATAATATATAAGCCAGTTCTTGACACGCTATCTTACAAGGAAACATCTGAGACCATCAGTAAGAGGCATTTTAATTCACACACCAAAAATATTTTGTGTTTGGTTGACATCTTTCAAAATGCTGAAAGAGGTAGTAGCATTTATCATTTTGTAGGTATTTATCAAGGTACTCACAAAAGTCCCCATACGAGGGAGGACGGTTTTGTCTTAGTCCTGTTTTATCACATAAACCAAGGAACAAAGGTGTTATATGTGCTACCAAATAAATAGTGCTTGTAAGCCAGTGATAGAGCTCTGTTTATGAGAACAAACATCTTCTAAAACTGGAATAATTGGAAAAGTGAGGTAACTGGTTATGTTTATGCCTCTGTTGTAAAAGATAATCGTCTGCTAGCTTAAATGAGAAACCTTATGCTTTTAGCATAAGTACTGCATGTGTGAAATGATCCATTTAGCTCAGGTATGGAAGTCAGGTAAATTTTCTGTAAAACTCCGGTCTTAATGGTTACTACTTACTCATGGGTATTAAAGACTTTGATTATATCAGGAGTCACATGAAACAAATGATTAGGTTCAAAAGTATGGCTAGGGTCCTAATGACTGAATTCTGAAATCTAAAGTGATCCAAATCTAAGCAGACGCTTTAGGCTTGATATTATATAATAGTCAGAAGCTGTATTTACATGGACCAAATCCCGTGGGAGTTAGTTTTACCATGAACTGTGCATGTGTTCACCCAAGGTATGGTTTTCTTTTCCTCCAGTCATTAATTCAATAACTATTTATTCATTATCTGTTACAGGTCCACTTCACTTTGCCATTGAACATGAGCCCTATAGGCATATAATACATAATTGTTGAAATGTAACTAAAATGTGGAAAATATATCTTCTTCTGGCTCAAGGAATATTATTATAAAAGAGTTAAAAACTGACCTTTCATTTATACAAACGGAAAATTGTATTGACTTCTCTCAAGTAGTAAGGTAAGGGAAGAAAAATTAGAAATCAGAAAGTTTTCTCCAGCCTATGCCCTAGTCACAGTATCATATTTTTTTCTCCTTAAGACTTTCAAAGCAAGATTTAAAGGACCTGCATGATTGAATGGGTTTATGATGTCCTTTTAATAATTTTAGAATATAAAGTTTTCCTTAAAAGGTCTTGCTTCTTATATGGTGTGCTAGACTGGCTTTTGTTATGTGAGTGAAGCACTATAATTTTAGTTAAAATCAAAACCGCGTACCCCTTTTTTTCCCCAACCTGAAGTAAGAATTGCCTACAATTAAGTCAAGAAGACAAACACATTTCAAGTAGTTACAAGTACACCTGTTTAAAATTCATTTTCATTGGCTTGATAAACAGAGAAAAACATCCAAGATGTTTATCTCAGTTATTTGTAGTTTCATCCTAAACAATGCCTAGGTCCTTGAATATCAAGACATTTTTGTATGACATCTATAAGATGCACCTAAAGAGTGTAAAATTTTGTGAAGTGCAATAATGGACGATGTTAAGAATAATTTTATCCTTAACCCTAATATTGTGCCGTAGGGCCATAACTAAGTAACCAAGATATGACTATAAACTAATATAGTCCACTGTATCAGAACTTACACATACATTTTAGTGTCCTATCCAACTAGTCATCTTGGAAGTCTGTCACTTACTGCAGTGATGCTTCCATTGCTGCCATTGTTCAAACCTATTTTGAAGCTCTTCATTTGGGCACTCTTCAGAACCCACAGCACATCTTGTTAAAAAGCCTTGGAGGCAGTAAGTCATCTTCCTTTAAAGACCTTCTGTGCCCTGAAGAGTTAGGTGGGTGATCAAGTCAGGTAATGTAATTTGGGGGTCAAAACAATTGGAAAGACTATTAGATGTCTTTCTTGAGTAGCTTTTAAACTAGTTCTAAAGTCATTACACAAGAATAGTTTGAACATTGGCAGCACCATTGGAGTAAAAGTAGCTGCCAAGGGAAAACTCTTAAGAAAAGTGTGCATTTGGAGCTTGTAGAGTCTCTTTGATTATCAATGAATTATTAATTTAACAATCATATACATCTCTAGTACATTGGTATGCAGTATAGAGACATCTTACTTCAGAAAACTATATTGTCAAGAATTTGGTTGATCTGGATTTTATGAGAGTTCAATTTTGCTGCTATGATAAGAAAAGCTGTTAAGTTCTAGAATATGGGCTTGGGTAGGAAAAATCCAAGATGTCATGGGCTAAAATCAGGATTGCCATATATAGTTCTATAGATTTGGTGCTCCACATTCCTTGAAATACAAAGGAATCATACTCAATTAAGAAATCAAACTTAACCTGTGTTCTGTTTAGTGAGCAAGGCATTCACCATTGTCAAAAAAACTCAGTGATCCTTCAACTGTAGGTGAAGTCTAACTTGTGGAATAAAACATTCGTCATTTTTAGTAGATGGTTGTGAATAGAGACCCCAAAGTATATATGTAATGGAACTACTGTGTACTGCTGTAAGCTAACAATATGCTATATGCTGTGCAAAATACAGAATTATGAAACTCCCTCCTCAGTGAATTTAAACTCTTTATGATATTCAAGACCAGAATATGGGAGATGGGGTAGAAAGACACTCAAGGTAAAGAGAGGGAGATGGAAAGAGGTAGGTCATGGGGCTTTTGAATCATAATTAGTTGAATTCATCTAAGAGAAGAGTTTAGAAATAGTTTCCAGGGCTTCCCTGGTGGCGCAGTGGTTGAGAATCTGCCTGCCAATGCAGCGGACACGGGTTCGAGCCCTGGTCTGGGAAGATCCCACATGCCGCGGAGCAACTGGGCCCGTGCACCACAACTACTGAGCCTGCGCGTCTGGAGCCTGTGCTCCGCAACAAGAGAGGCCACGATAGTGAGAGGCCCGCGCGCCGCGATGAAGAGTGGCCCCCACTCGCCGCAACTGGAGAGAGCCCTCACACAGAAACGAAGACCCAACACAGCCAAAAATAAACATAATAAATAAATAATAAATAATAAATTAAAAAAAAAAGAAATAGTTTCCAAAAACCACCATCAAATAATTTAAAATCTGAGGGAATAATTCAAATTCAGCTCCAGCTGAGACTATATGGAGAACCAAGAAAAGCAGAAAGAATGTAATTAGCTGAGTAGGAATTTTTCTAAGAATTCAGGTCTAATACCTTTAGTATTATATAGAGGGCCACAGGATCATTAGTGATTAGCAGGGATCCAGGCTATAATGATCAGGAGAGATCAAGGCCAGAGGACAAAGATGAAAGAGCCTTCCTGCTTAAACTGAATGTTGCAAATGCTGATGCACTTACAGAGGGAAGGTCAGCTAGCAGACAAAGAAATAGGGCAACAGTCCCAAATCATCAAATATATTCCTCTCTTTCACCCCACAGTTAGATTGGATATGGAGATTAACCAAGTTTGAGCTGAGACAAAAAGAATATCCTTATTTCACCCATTTATAAGATCTGGAACTTTGAGTTTTGTCTGCTTTGATGAGTTTGATTATTGCTCAGAAATTAGGGAAGGGGACCTGCTGGGCCCAGGATATCAGAGTTACATACCCAACTAAAAGGTCAGTGAACAAGGTGGACAGATCCAATTCCAGGTCTTTTCTGGGGAAAAGACTGTTTGTCTGTTAGCAGATAAAACGGCTCCTCAATTATATGTTACAAGTATAAGGAAGTGTCAGGTACCCAGCACATCCTCAATAAATAATGACAATTGTGGAAAAACAAGTAGCAGTGATGTTAGCCTTTCTTTTGGAATGGGTAGCCCAACCATTGCACCTGCTCATATTCTATAGATTTAAGAACCATCCAAATATTTCTTAATTAGAATCTAAATATTAAATTTTGTATATAGTGTTTATAGCTTCAGGATTAGGGTGGGGGAACTCTTAGTATGGCCAGGTAGTTATAATAGAAGTCTGGTTGGTATAGCTTGAGGCCCATCTCTTTCAGATAGAAAGGTTCCTGGTTTTGGATTTACAGAATTCACACGTGGATCCAGAATATAGAAGTGGCAGGAAATTGCCCTGAGAACTGGGAAAGTATCCTTGACTAGGAGTGGGGACTAGGTTTATCATGTACCAATTGTGTTACTTGAAGCAAATTTTAGTTTTCTCATAGGCAAAATGTATATAATACATTTACTTCAAGGGGTAGTTTTGAGCCTTGTCTGAGATGAAATAAATGGAACGACTTGGTTTATTAAGTGCTGTGCATGTGCAAGCTTTTGTGTGCCACAACATGGGTTTTGTAGGTGAAGGTAAGGGTTGTAGCCCTTGAGCTGTCCAGATATTTAAACCAAAATATAAATGAAGATGGAAATCTATCTTTGGGAATTTAGGAGAATAGACTAGTTTTCGCATGGGTACTAGAGACAAGTCATCATATAGTCATTATTCTCCCTTTCTCGAATTCATAGGAAGTACCCTGTTACCATTGCAAGAATTTTTTTTTAACGTTTCCTGAAGACCTGTGGGAAATAAAGAAACCTGTTAGCTTGCTTAATACTATCAGGTCCAGGTCTTTAGCATTGGCACTGAAGGCACAATCTCCATGTGGGGAAGAGTAGCCAGGCTTCCAGGCCTTGATTCTTGTACTCTCAGAAGTTCTTATCTTAGAGATTTTATTAATCCCCATTGCCACCTACATGTCTTGGAACAAGAAGCTAGATGGAGTTCCACGTATTGGCTTAATTGGTCAGCTGTGAACATTTTTTTTTTGCAGTTGTTATTCTTCCCACAGCAACAACCCATTTTTGCTGCAGAGACTGCAAGACCTCCCAGCCCTTGCAGGCCATTAAAAAAATTAACACTTGTATCTTTCATTTTCCCCTACTTTCCTCTGTGTATTTGAAAGGTAGAGGCTGCTTGGGGCAGGGTAATCCACCTCTCTATCTCAGAGAAACACCAGTACAGATACAGACAGTGGTGTTATTGGCTCCCACCAACAGGGGGCATGGTTCCTAGAGAGGAGGGGAGAATGGAAGGGGTGGTCTGGGATGTATACACTCATCCTTTCTTCTGTTGAGTTTCAGAGGCTATCCTGCTGAAGAGGAAAACAGTGCCCTTGTCTTAAGTCATGGTTAGAGGATATTTTCTAGAGGTTTGTTGAGTATCCTCCACACAGTGACACTTCATAAATTCACGTTGTGTAAGACAGACTGTATTTGAGCCAGTACAATGTGTTGGCTAAGGAGAAAGGGACATTTGATTCAGACAGTCTGTGTTTGAATATCACATCTGCTACTTACTTGCTGAGTGGCTTGGGCAAGTTTCTTAATCCCTCTGAGCCCCAGTTTATCTGCAAAATGGCAATAATAACAGTGTCTATTTTTTAGGATTGTTGTGCGTGAGGGTGCTCAACAAATGGAAGCTATTATTAGGCTCTGGAGAGTGAGCGAGGAATATAAAGAAATATAGGGCGAATTTCCCTCTTCAAGGAGCTTACTGTATGGTTGGAAGGGACTGAATAAATGAAAACTGACATAATAGTACAGGGCAGAGAATAGGAGTGCCAAGTAAGAGCTGCAGATAATGAATGGTTTCAGCAGTCTGCCAAGGACTAGGAGGGTAGTGAAAGATTTCAAGATAGAGGTGGGAATTTCTCTCTGGGATTTGCAGGCTGGGTGGGATTCAGATATGTGTACTGGAGTTGAGAAGGCATTCCAGATGGCAAGGAGAAGGAGTGATTAGAACACACAGTACAGCAGGGGTGAGAGTATGCCAAATGGAAAGTAATCCAGTTTTTAAGTCAGATAGGTAAGCGTAAGAATCCTGTCTCTGCTGTGAGATCTTGGTTGGACAGGTACCTTAATTTCTTTAGTCTCAGTTTCTACAGCCCTAAAATGGGTATAATCATATCTCATTAAATTGAAGGGAAATGAGGTAATGTTTGTAATGCCTAACATGGTGCCTGGCACCTCACAAGTGTTCAATAAAATGAAGATAATTCACGTGGTGTTTTCAGGGGACAGTGGGGGAGCTGTCTTCCTGAAGAGCTGTCTTGCCTGGTGTAGGCTAGTAGTGTAAAACAAAGCAGAAACAGCCAGTTAGTGCCTACAGGGGGAGTGGAGAGGAGGCTTAAAGGCCAGTTTAAGGAGCTGGGTGGGGCTGTTATAGGCTATCAGAGCTATCAAGGTTTTTGAGTAAAGCGGGGGTTTAAGAGAAATTAATCTCAAGGCACTGGGCAGGCTGTTTTGGAGGAAGGAAGAAACTCACTCATGCATGTGTAAACTGATAAGGGTCTAGATTAGGATAGTGGCAAGGTTACCACACCTGGTTGGTGTGGTCTCTTTAAAGTTTCTTTTGTAAAAGGAGCTTAGGGCTCAGCAGTGTGGAGTGAGGGAATGTTTTGTTTTGTTTGTAGACTCCTTAATATTTAGTGTCAGTTGTCCAGAATAAAATTAGTATAGATCCACAACTTTGGAAAATAGAACTCACTCAATATCCAGGGACTATAAAAGGTGGGAAGTAATTTTAATGCTAAATAAACCCTAGAACTTGCTTCAGCTTATAAAATAGCCTCTTTTAAAACTCCTTTCCCCTCCTGTTAATGCACACGAGTGTGTGCCTATCACTGGTTTTCTGGAAGGCACGTTATAGATCATTTATACTTGTTTGGAGTTTGAGGTTAGGATTGTTAGTACCAAGTGGCATTGGGTCAAATGGGGAGGATGTTGCCAGCAAAGTGGTAATTTGATGACTTTATTTATTTGGTGACAGTGTGATTTGGATGAGAAAATACTGTCTTCTCCCTGGGGTTTAGAAGTGATTTAATTAAAAACACAAACCTAGGAAATGGTTTTGGATACTAGGGAATTCATTTATAGTCTCTCATTCTCTCCTCACCACTCTTTTTTCTGTCCCTAGTAGTATTGAAATGGGAGAATACATGGTAGATAATTGTATTTCTAAAGAAAGTCACACTGATTATATGGACACCAGTTTTTAAAATGTGAGGAAACTGAAACTGCCTATTGTTCAGCCGTGGGCCTTAAACATATTAAGTAAGAAAGGATAACTGACCTACTACTGATTTCCTGAATTTTGCTGTTCTGTCGTTTGGCTGTAAGGGTGACGTGGTGCTGATAGCTCTGGGGTATCTGGGGTGTCTCAATAGTTAATTGTGGCTACCTCTGCCTGCCTCAGAAGGAGGGTACATGAGTAAGGGGACTGTGTGCGGTGGTTGACCAACACAGGAAGGAGCTCAGTGACACAGGGAAAGGCAGGCCCTGTGAGGTTAGAGGCAAAGCAGACTGTCCTGTTGCTTCTGAGCAGAGGCAGGGAGTGTATTTCATTTCTCATCTCCTGAGTTTATTGAAATCATCTGCTGGGGTGGGAGGGGGCAGAAAGCAAGCCTGATGTTGTGAAGCTGATGAGGATGCCAGCAAGCAGGTTATATCCGGCTCTTGGCACTCCTCTCCACTCCAGCCTGGAAACAAGACTGCATGAGAAACCTATTTCAAGAGAAGGGGGGGGAGAAAGCAAAAGACATCTCCCTACTTTTTAATGAAAGATTTTTTGAGTATATATTAATTTTGGATTTCTGGTGTCCATTCTACCCTAAGAGACCATCCAAAGTAGCTCCTGGCTGAAACCCCGGCGAGGAGAGGTTCAGACCAGGGACAGGTGGCATTGGGCAGAGGGTCTTCAGGGTACTCTTGGCATTAATTTGCTGAAAAGAGCCTCATCAGAGACCAGGTCTCCCCTCCTGCATGGGTGGCGGACATTAGGCCTCGGAGAGGGCCTCCATGCAGATTTCAGCTTTGCCCCCTCCTCCAAACCCTCTGCCTTGTGCTCCTGCAGCGGGACCTCTCTCTCCCTCTTCCCCCTTTTTTCAATTAAATGAATTAATTACCAGGCATTTAACTTTTTGCCAGACTCTTTCATTATGCCCAGAGTTGTTGCTGAGCGGCAGAGGAAGTAATAACATTCGCAGTGAGGGGCAAATCCTGTTAATGAACAAATTAAAGTTCAAACAGTGATTCAAGTTCACAACCTCTCTGTGGCTCTTCTCTTTAATAAGAGTTATACATGTTACTTTCCTGGCTCTTTTCTCCCTTTTATTACTTTTTAAGCTTTTCATCAACACTGCTGGGGCATATTTGAGGCTCCCAACCTTTCAGCCCTGACAAGGACTCGAGCAGTTATAATCCCGTCTTAATTTGGCAACTTTTGTAAAACACATAAAGGGCCCAGAGTCACCTTTGGTCGCCAGGGCCTCGGGTGACCGACCCTCTAGCTTCCTCCCGACGCCAGGGCTTCATGGGCCGCTCTTCTCGATCTGGTGTTCATTCCTCTGCTGCACTCAGAGTCGGCTGACTCAGCTCCCCGCCCCGAGGCACTGCCTGCAGGGTGGGGCCGACAAGTGTCCAAGCCCTTGCCTCTCTGCCTTCCCTCTCCAGTCAGCCTCTCCACACGCAGATGCCAGCGCTTGGAGGAAGGGGAAGTGGTGAGGAAGGGGAAGTGGTGAGGAGGGGGAGGAGCCTCTAGACTAAAAGCTGGGAACCGCTAAGGAGAAAGGAGTTTGGGGTAGGAAGGATGCCTGACCCCCTCCCCACCACCATTACCACCATTACCAAATGCCGCTAGCCTCGGGGAGGGGGCCTCGCCTGGAATGGCACAGGAAGGCCCAAGGCTTCTTAGCCCTTGACTGGAGCGGCCAGGCCTGGTGAGAAGGAGCTGGGAAGGTGTCAGGTGCCCGCTTACTTCTTCCTGCTCTGTTTTTTACGAAATGTGGATTGCGTGGGGGTGATCTCCACGTCCGCGCCTGGCTTCTCACCACCATCCCCTGAGCGTAGATTGATATGATCACCATGACAACTGCAATCTAGGAGCATACGCATAATAGAGATGAAATAGACAAAAGATTAGCATGCCATGAAAAGTACAATAAGTTTCTTATTTAGCATTTAGATAACTGTCTTTCCTCCGGAGCAAGCTTCAAAGTTGAAGCCAGTTTAGACCAAGAGGATTAATTCTTTCTCCCGCATGCTTCATTGAATCTCTCATTACCAAACTTTGTCTGTACTGATGTAAGATTTGATTGAAGATTAGAGCATTTAGCAAATCTTGCTTTTCTGCATGTATCAGGTCCTTTCAAGCAGGGATCGAGGTGCCCAGTGGTCAATACCCTTACTTTTATCCAGTGTCTGCTTCATTTAAACTTAATCAACTCCATCAGTGAACTGGAACAGGGAAACGTCCCTGTGGTAAGAATGTTGTGCTTTTGTGGGATAATTCTTTGCTCTTTCCCGATCTGTTGGCATTAAACCTAAAATTGCACTATGATGAACTTTTTTTTTTTTTAATCAATATGATAATGACAGTTGGGCCTGAATGCTCTGGTAGGACTTAGAGTAGAGCAGGATCTGGCCTCCATTACCAAAACAACTTCGGTCCTGCGATAGTCCGCCACCTTTTGTGTGGCTTTAATACCTTTTCTTCCCTGACATTGAATATTGCTCAAGCTGGAAAATGATGCATCTTGTAGGGAAGGCTCATATGTCACAGCCAGAAAGTGAAGCAGACCGATTGGTTGTGTGAATTATCTGACTTGCTGCAGTGAATTATTTGCACTGTTTCCTTACCTAGTCAACAAGTTCCTGAGGTATAGTGGAGATCAATCAAAACTGACAGTCTGCGTGTGAAAGCTTTACTGTGTAAATCTGGCGCACTCATCCTGGCCATGCCGGCCCTGGCATCTGTATATCATTTTTATACTGCTACCAGTAGAGCAATTTCAAAAGTATTTGCAAGGAAAATGCGTGTCCCCATCTGTTCCTGGAAGCATAAATGTGCCACCTTCAGAGGGTTTTCACTGGTAATCATATCTTTAATGATCAACAGACTAGTGATATATACTTTTCCATAAAATGGGGTTTTCTTCACTTTATTGTGATTGGCTAGAATAAATAGCTTTTCCATATGTTAGAGAGATAAAATATAAGATTAGCAGAGGTCGTTTGTTACATAGTAAACAAAAGAAACAATTCATTCCAAATAATCTTTGAAAAGAAGCAATGACAAAATTAAGTTGCAGCAACAGAGCATCTGGGGCCCTACATCAGAAAACAGACCTTGCTCCTCCTTGGAAAAGGAGCCATTTAAGAGCAGAGGCAGGGAGGGAAGGACCAGGGTAAGGAGGAGAGGCTAGACTAATACTTGTTTATTTTTGTTTTAAGGTTGTATCTCCTTTCCCTGACCCACTATTTGCCTGCCCTCACTGAAGCGCCCTGGGTAAGTTGGTGTGTGATGTGTTCAGAAAGCAGGAAAGTGCTACCCCGCTGAATTTCTCTTCAGGCCTACAGGGAATGGGGATTGTGTTTGTGTACTTTAAAAGTTGGCTTCCTCCTTGGGAGATGCTCTTCTCCCATAGAAAAGGGTGACCACGGAGGGCAGGCAGAGTACTGGCCTTTGAAATTCCAAAGCCATGCAGAAGGTACCTCAAGATTACCAAAACTGCCAGAAACCCCCCAGGAAGTGTTCTTAGTGATCTAATCCCACCTGTTGTGTAGGTTACAGTCCGAAGATACAGTCAGGCCCTGACCACTATCTCTCGCCTACCCACACACATATACTCACATGAGTATTCTCCGCACTCAGAGTCCAAGAGCACTGCCCCCCCGCTCCTTTTTTCAGATGCAGACACTCCTAGTTCTTGGCAAAATTTGGAAGCTTCTCCTCCAGGATCTCTGTCCAGACGTTGCAACTACCTGCTCAGGAATTTCCAATTCTATTTTGTTTCCAGTCAGAGAGAACCTCCTGTTTTGCAAAGGACTGACATTAGTTGCAGGACATCTGAATCTAAACAATGCCTTCAGCCTTTGAGCTCTCTAGAAAATAGGTGTAGAGCTATTTAGACCTGTTTTCTACAAGTCAGGCATTGAGAATGAGACGTTGAGGTGGAGGGGATGTTCTCTCTACACATTGAGAACAGGACCAGTTAGCAGATTAACCTTAGGCTGGTTCTTTACTCTTTACAATTATGTATTGTTATTGACTTTTTTCCCCCTTGGGATAATGGGAGAAAAGCTCCGTCTTTTCTGTATATCTTACCCCCCACCTCATATTCCACAGAATTTCTTGCTCTCTCCAAATGCCTACTTCTCTCACTGCAGCAGGAGTGTGTGGGTGTTAGTTCCAAAGTGGGAAATGTAGTCCTCAGGCTGGTCCCAAGCAGAAAGTCTCTCTTAGCATCTTAAACCTAACTTGTGTTCATTTCCTGGCCCCAGTGAGGTTTGGGAACAACTGGCAGGACAGTAGGAAAACAGCCTACCCCAAATCTATGGCCAGAGGAAAACAGAAAAGCCACTGTCAAAAGATTTTCTTTTAAAATTTCCCCTTAATTTTAGAAATCAGTCTTATAGGCTGGGTTGCATGTAGACAGTCATAGACTATATAAAAGATCTACATATAGATCACACTTTGCCTGATCTGAAACCAGATTTACTATAGTATTGCAATTAAGATTAAAAGAAAGGGAAGTCACACTTGTGGTTTCCACACTGCATTGTGATACACTGCAGATCTTGTCTTCAGTGAATTTGCCTGCCACAAGGAAATTCTGGCATGTGTAGTGTATGAGACATATTTTACACTCTATTTAGAAAATTGTACTTCCTGATTTCTGTGTATTTTAGTTTGAAACCCATTTTGCATTGAATTTCTATGTTGTTTTCATAAAATGAAAGGAAGTAAAAAACCTCACCAACTGATTTTGTGTGGAAGAAATAAATCTGTGATGTTTGCTCCTTCCCTTGTCCAGGAGGACGAGGCTGTCACTACTACAGTTGGGATATTTCCCACTCCATGCTCTTGTGCCCAGGGGTCCTGTCGAACCCACAAGACTGCCAGGAACACTGCCGTCCACACCAGAGTAGAAGACATCTGCAGGGGCTCATGTTGGCTGAGGCTCTGAATCACAGAACTGCAAGCATACAAGGTTTTCCTAAACCTGGACTGGAGAGCCATTTGCAGCACATAGTGCTTTGCTGCTTCAAATCCACAGACCCTGTACACATGCACATCCATAGCAGAGACGGAAGTCTTGGCAACTATAGGACAAGGATTTAAAAATTTAAAAACAAACACACCATGTTCAGGGTGAAAATTACCTGCACCGACAATGCTGTCTCTTTCCTTCCACAGTCTCACTGCTACCAAGCAGCCTCATCAGTCTGGGGTTATTTCACTGAAGATGTACTTAATTCCAGATAAACTACTGGGTGTCTATATGTAACAATCTTTTTTGTTAACCAATTTTATGAAAACAAAAAACCCTCCCATCTTAGAAGAAAATATTGAACCTAAAACTCTAATTCAAATATTTGAAAACATATGGGCATATTCTGCTGCATGATTGTAATATGCTTAAGTATGTAATAGTAATTGTTTTTTAAATGCCCCTTAACAGGACAGAGATGGGCAGGCAGTATGGTGTTTTAGAAAGAAATTCAGTTTTTTAGAATAAGCCTAAGAAAATGACTCTTTTGATTATGGAAAATAAACTCAATTGATAGGACAAAATGAACTTTTAAAATTTAGTATTGATTAACAATCCTTAAGTTAAATTACTGATAAAACACCACCTGGATCTTAAAAATGCCAAGGTGTTTAAAGTTATCAGAAAATGAAAATTTGTGGGGAACTGACTTTTTTTGTTATCCTTCACTCTAAACAGAATGAAGCAATACTTTCTGTCACTCTTGGCATTTATTGGGGATTTTCATCTTCTTAAGGAAATAGCAGGCAAGCAGCTTGCCTCAGTCTAAAGAACGGTATTAATGGGCAGAATTTTTACAGTTACCCTTGTCTGTGAACACGGTTAAGGGGTGTGTTTTAATTTGTGGTCAGAACAACTGTGTTAAGATCTGGAGAAGACACTGAATTTTCCCTATGGGGGAAGGGCGAGGAGAAAGGAGGCAAAAGTAGTTTTACTGTGCGGCCAAAGGACTACTCCAGGCACCAACGAGGTAGGGAAATTTCGATTTCTAGGCAGTGTTCTTCCGTCAGGCCGTTTCATACCAATCTTGGAGCCCGTCAGCTTGGGAGCGGGTTGCGGGTGGTCGCCATCAGATCCCGGTCTCTCCCACCGCCTCTCTGTCGGCTTTTGCCCGAAGACTTAAAGTACCTTCTTCCTGGATTCCCCTCCCCCACCCAAACACAGATGCCGAGGGACGCGACAGCTGTTCCCGAGAAGCCGGCTGGTCATCCGGGAGCGGGGTGATGCCGTCCCCTCCGGGCGTTCAGGAGCCGGGTTTAGGCGCCTTCCACCCCGCCGCGCCGTTGGACTAAGGGGCAGGTCAGCCGGAGAGTTCTTGGCCGCGGCCCCCGGGGCACGTGACCCGGGCAGCGGCCGGGAGCCGCCGGTGGGTGACGCCAGACCTGCTGCCGGGAGGCGCGACTCCGCTGCGCTTCGGCCCGACGCCTTCCGGTGAACCTAGTCTCGAGCGCGACGGCCGACACCCCCGGACCCAGGTTCCGCCCGACTTCGGGAGGACGGTGTCGACCCCAGAACACCTGCCCAGGAGGGGGTGGGGTCGCCTCTCTGCAGGGGAAGCTGGCTTGAGAGCGCAGGCGGGTCGCCAGTGACCACTGGCCGCTGGTTAACGCCTAGGCAGACGCGCGGGAAGTGGGTGAAATAGGGACTGCGCCCTCCTTGCCCGCCCTC